>NC_139023.1:50853003-51453003 GCF_964662115.1 Mustela nivalis | reverse complement strand
GTTGTCCTCTAGAAAATTATTTCTCAAACTGAGGTTTGTGGACCATTGGTGGACCTTAAATGCCTTCTTTGGAATCATGTTCTCCATGCCTTGTTCTGAGAAACACAGCAAAAGCAAAACAGAGGAAATTTTAATCAGATTTTCTGAGTAGTCCTTCAATCATAGCACAACCTTCTCTAGACCCGGTGACCCTTCCACTGGAAAGAAACAAAACAGCACATTCACTCCTTGGCCTCTATAACCACACAGCATTCTGAACCACACCACCAATACACTATCTTCCTCTAGCTGTCACAGACTTGCTGAGGCTGAGACTGAGACAAAAGACCCGGAGCCAGAGGGTCAGTGTAATTGAATTAAGAGTGTGATGGGATGAGCATCATGAGTAATACTCAAAGCACCACACTTGAAGCATCTACCTGAGGACTCTTGTTTTCCCAGCTGACTAGCATCTTACTTCCTAATGACTCCTACCTGCTAAAGGGCTGTTTCTATTTCTAGGAGGCTGACAGGCTCTAAAAACCTGAAATCATCAGCAATCACCAGCAGACATTAAAAAAAGCAACACCACCTAACCCAATCAAGACTGATTCCTGGAGGCAAACTCTGGAGAGCACAGCATGATTCTGCATAGGACTTGAAATTCACGAGTTGACTCAGCCACCTTTCAGGAGCATGCATTTAGGGGGATTTTATTTTAAAGACTGTTGATGTATTTATTTATTTGAGAGAGAGAGAGAGAGCATGGGGAGAGGGAGGGGCAGAGGGAGAAGCAGACTTCCTCCTGAGCAGGGAACCTGAGTGTGAGGCTCAATTCCAGGACCCTGAGAGCATGACCTCAGCCAAAGGCAGATGCATAACTGACTGAGCCACCCTGGTGCTCTCTGGGGGGATTTTAATACAGTGCTTAACATTTACTGAGCCTTTACTATATGCTGGGAGATAGGCTAGGTGCTCTACTGATATAATTCCAGTCTTCACAGTAATTCCACAATGAGGTATAATGTCTTTTTCTTTACACATGTGATACTCAGTCTTATTGAGGTGAAGATAGGAGTGACCAGATGTCACATAGGAGAAAGACAGAGACAGGGATTCACACCCAAGTCTCTGATGCTAAGCCTTATGTTCTCTCTACTTTGTCACATTTTGTCTCAACACCAACAGAAATAAGAATGTTAAAAATAACATATTGAATCTCCTCTCCTTTTCTGCATTTTCAAATGTCTCAGAAAAGTTGACTAGATCCACTGGGTCCATTTTCTATCTTCTGTTTCCTCCTTAATCTCCTGCAGTCTGACTTCCGGCACCATTATGGGTGGAATTGTATCACCTTAAAACTTGTATGTTGAGGGCCTAACCTCCAGTATGGCGGTATACAGCTTCTAAGGAGTTCATTAATATTAAATGATGTTATCCAATATAATTGTCCTAATCCAATATAACTGTTATATTTATAAGAAGAGAGAGCGACACCAAGGATACACACACGGAGAGACAAGGCCATGTATAAGCATAGCAAGAAGGCAGCCATCATAAACCAATGGGAGAAAGGTCAATAGAAACCAATCCATCTTCATTTGGGGCTTCCAGAACTGTGAGAAAATAATTAGCTGTTCAAGCCATCTAGCCAGTGGCATTTTGTTATGGTAGCCCTAGTAAATAGATACATCCACCTATATTCAAATAACACACAACACTCATAAAAGCGAGTCTTGTTGCCCACAGTTTGCCAGTGAACTTTGGACAGTGGGCAAGCCCCTTTTATCATTTAATCTTTACAACATAATTCGAGAGAGGGATTTTCATCCCCATTTTAGGGATGAGACAATGGAGGTTTGGGAAGTCTAAGTAACTTGTTCAAGGTCAAAGGGCTAGTTAGTAAGGAGGCACACAGGTGTCTTCATCACCCTAAAGTCCAATTTTTTAAGCATTCTGATGAGATTGTTAATAAAAATCACCACCTTATAGAGAGCTTTTGCTCTAAGCATAACTGGGTATTATCTCTTTCTAATACTGACAAAAATGCTGTGAGAAACCTATTATTGCCCTTATTTTATAAGGAATAACTGGGACTCACAGAATTAAATAATCTACTCAAGGTCACATAGCAAGCAAGGGACAGAGCTGGGATTTGATCCCTGGTTTTTTAACACCAAAGAGTAAGAGCTCAGTCAATACGCTATTTCAAGAGATGGTTATATATATATATATATCTCCAAAATCCTAGGAGGAAAATAAATTTTAGGCTGTCGCTGAACCCCTGTGCCTTAGGGGAACCGTGCCTGTGTGCCTGGGAGAGATGAGTGGTAGCAGTGCATGCTGTGCTGATTTAGAAACAAATAGAGCAAGGTGTGAAAGGGATGCTATCTCAGAGCTGGAAAAACGGAAACAAAAACAAAAAAAGACTGTGTGCTTTTATACATTTTAGCACAGAGAAGTGTGTCTACGATTAAAACCAGGACCAGGTGGGACCCTGGCCACCTGAATCATCCCCAGGCCTCTGCCAAGAGTTAACTCCGACGGCATCTTGCTGAGTTGCTAATTCAGTGCCGCTTTTGCATCCTGAGACAAGCTGAATACAAATAGCATTTTAATTCATGTATCTTCTAACAGATTTAATTTTAATCAGTCAACTAATTCCCAAACCTAGACACCCTTGAGCTTCCCAGCTGTCTCTTTTTGTTATTTGTTTCTTAGATTTAACTCTCTCAGGGCCGAGGTTGTCCTACGGCTCAGTAAATAGTCCCCTCAGGCCATGACACAGTTTGGGCTAGAAATTGGAGTTCAAATCACCTGAGAACAACAGAATGAGTTTTAAAAATAGGCATCTTTCTCCTCTTTCTTACAACTTGTCTTCTACAGCAGAAGTTTATTACAGGCCCCACTTATAATTATGCCAATAGGACTCTATCCAAGGTCAAATCATACCCTCCAGAATATAACTACAGAACATCTTGCTTTCTAAACAAATATGAGTGTGAGGTCTGCCTTCCTAAAGCAACTGTTTGTACACAAGGCCTGTGATGCTGAAATAAGACCACTTTATAAATAATGTCCCTCCCCTTGGAAATTTGGTTTAGAACCCAGGCTGGGTACACAGAGAAGAGTCTGCTGTCTCTTTCCACCTAGGACTGATCAGACCACTGACTACATCAGTCCAACAGTAGTGTGCTAGTTTGGGACACTAAATGTGCTCAGTGAAAACATGAAATCAATGAATGCCTACTATAAGCCTCCCAGACATAATAGATGTATCTACAGCAGCTCTATTTCACAATACAGCATGACCCTTCTTTACATAGCATATCCATTTTTCATTATAAAATATCATAAACACTATGCCTTTAAAATTCTATTTGAGCTGAAATTGATTTGCCTAGCCAAAGCCTCAGCCGGCTTGACTTATATTGCTTTATCTCATTTATAAAAATACACTTTGTATCTTTATTCCTAATGTTTATGCTTTATTAAATTGGCTTAATAGTGACTTTATCAGTGTGGCAATAAAATCGTGATGAGGATGATTCCCTCCTAATAATAGGCTGCACCTGATATTAGAAGCTTGGTCCAGGGGCAGGTATTGGAGGACGGTTTGATGAATTTTGCTCTAGGTTTTAGATTTACACTAAACACCACTGGAAGATTCTTGACTATATACATTGAAGACTATTCATGAGAATGTCTAGAATAAGAAGAGGTTAATGTTTGGTTAATGTTCACATCTGACCCAGCAGGACAAAGACCAAGCTGTCCAGGTGATGATTTCAAGAGCGATTGTACATGGTACCAAGGCAATTTCTTTCCTCTCTGTCTTCCTGCTTTGAAAACTTGTACAGGCTTTGAGAGAATGCCATACACTCAGAGCATTCCTTTCCTTGGCTCCAACCCTCACTGTTCCTAGAGGGGCTGGCGTTATAATCAGTCGAGGACGTTGATTTTCAGGATTAAAGAATTTGCTTAAGTTCGCACCGCTGATCAGTGGGGTTGATGGGAAATGACACAAACCTGTCTATTTTCTGTTCAGTCATTTGACTTCTCTCAGTGGAGAGTTCAAACCTGGGACAAGCACTATAAGCAACTGTTTAAACTTTGCCAACTTTAAACGCTTTATCTCAAGAATCCGAAGGCCTGGGAACTCTTCTGACTCTTGCTGTGTGCACAGCCATTCACCTCTCCACCCACCAGGAGCTATTTTCAGGTGCACATGGAGAGTACACGAGCAATTAACTCCAAGCTGATGAAGCACAGCCCACGGGTAGAAAGCAATCAACCCATCCACAACACTGCAGGAGACTAGCACATCCCAGACCACCCTAAATAGCTAGAATCGCCAGATTTTTCTTAATCAGATATGTGTGTCTTCAGTTTTGGTCCTGAAAGTATGTTGGGACCAAAAAGGCCCTTTATTAATTAGTACTGTATCCTATTTAATATTCATAGATCACATGGGAAAATGGAACGTATTTTGAAAACGGCCAGTTATTTTGAACATCTTCTGTTAGAGGTGATTGTTGGCAATGATATTGAAATTTCCATTCGAAGAGAACTTGAATTACTTTGCAATTTCATGACTGTATTCAATCACTTAGAAAATGTAACTACTCAGAGGAAGATTGCTGAAGGTTCTCTCTCATAGCACTCATGAATGGATTGCCCCTACCTTATTTATAAACATAAAGAATAACTCTACAAGTAAGCTTAGATTTTAAAATATAATCACCTAATTGGAATGCTTGTTATTAGTGTTAGCTGTATTATTACCAGAGCAAGTCATGTGTGACTCCTTATGATAGCTATTACTATAAGAACCTACCAGCTATGAATTAATAGCTGGTAGGTTCTTACCTGCTTTTTGATAAATGAGCAGCATAAATGTTATATTACAAGTCATTATACACAGAGAGAAAATCTACAACAGAAATGCTGGGGTTTGGTAAGAAGGAGACAAGGATTATGATTGAACTTACTTATCAAGATAAACCCAAAAGATTGATACTCTAGTCAGGAAAGTCAACAGCTGAGAGGGAATAGAATCAAAGAAAATAAATTTTTAAACAAAGAAAGATAAAGAAAGATAGCTGTGATACCTCACTACACTAAAAATGCCCTAACAAAAGAGTCTCTCCTCAAGTTTGATAGACTTTCTTTAGTTTGTCTTTTAAAATCAGATAATAGGGGCGCCTGGGTGGCTCAGTGGGTTAAGCCGCTGCCTTCGGCTCAGGTCATGATCTCAGGGTCCTGGGATCGAGTCCCGCATCGGGCTCTCTGCTCAGCAGGGAGCCTGCTTCCTCCTCTCTCTCTCTCTGCCTGCCTCTCTGCCTACTTGTAATCTCTCTCTGTCAAATAAATAAATAAATCTTTAAAAAAAAAATAAAATCAGATAATAATAACAAATCACTTTTTATAGCATTTGCTGTGTAAGCACTTTATTTCTATTAACGCACAAAATCCCCATCAGCACACTATGGACACTAAATCATGTTCTACAGAAGACGCTGGCTCAGAGAGATGAAGTAGTTTGTCCATGGTCACACAGTAGCAGGCCCACAGTATGAATAGGAACTCTGCATACTCTGGTTCTAGGATTCACATCATTAACTATTCTGTTGTTCTGCCTACCATAGAAGAGAAAGGAGGATGGTGTTCCACTTATCTGAAAATCATACACCCACCAAAGAATTAGGAATTTATTAGCAAAAGGTCTCTACACAGAAAAGAGAGTTACCCTAGAATTGAATGTGGCTTTGAATCCAGCCCCTTCACCTTGTAAATTTATACTCAGATATAAAGCCTTCGCACTAGCGGTTGTAAGCCAAAGGCCATGGCACACAGCAGCAGTGGATCTGGGCGCAGACCAGGCTGTCCTTGGCTCCTAGTATGATGCTTTGCCAAATACATGTCACAATGTCCTATCTCAATCAGAGTGTCCCCCTGTTTACCATACCCACAGTTTTAATAAGCTTCTCACTCCACTTTGGAAGCAGTTGGGGCTGGGAAAGAAGGGTTATAAACTAAAAGAAGCCCATGAGTCTCAGTAATAAAACCTAACATTTGACAATTGGCACCTTGTAACAAACAAAATTATTTTCACTTTCATTATTATAGATAAACCTCATGATTACCCTACGTGCAAATATTGTCACCCTGCTTTTATGGTTGAGGGAATCAGGGTTGGAATAAATGTAACTTACAAAGGACATAGAAACAGGAAGCTTTGAGTGATGACCTAAAACTCAATGTACTGACTCTAAAGTCTAGAAATGACAGCTGATTGCCCGAGAAGGGAGGCAGGAAAATAAAGTTGAAAAGGCACATGAGTATTTTATAGCAAATAATAATAACAAAGTAGTCAATGGCCAACTTTTGATCCGGGTCATTAGGAACCAGCTTTGTTCTCTTTACTTTGTTTCGGAAGATAATATGCAGGTGATGCATTTTTAAAATGCTAATTTAAAGCCTATTGTAAAAGATTAAACATATGGAAGTTGTACAATTCTTTATTTATTTAGATATAACTGATATATAACATTATACTAGTTTTAGCTATATGACATAAAGATTCAACTTTTGCATATTTTGCATAATGATCACCACAATAAGCCTAGGTAACATTCATTAACAATTATTAACCAGATGGAAAGAAATTTTACTTACATAAAGTCTAATGTTTGATTCACAAGATGTTGCTGGTCTATGTGTTGCTTTAGACAGTAAAGAGCTGGAATCAAGTATGTAAGGAATTAAGAAGAGTTAATTTTTGACTAAAAATGTGACACATTTTTGGTGTCATATCAGGGGATATTTGGGGGCTAATATCAGGGATGCAGGTAAATATTCTGCACAAAATATTTACCTGTGATGGCCATGTTTAAAGTTTATTTATTTAAGTAATCTCTACTCTCAGTGTGGGGCTCAAACTCATGACCCCAAGAACAAGAGTCAGACGCTCCTCCAACTGAGTCAGCAAGGCATTCCTGTCATGTCTATATTAAAAACAGAGCATCAGGAAAACCGAGCAGTAATCTAGGTTTTGTTACATTTTTTGTAGGTTTCAGCTAGTTTCTTGCTTCAGAGAAAACCAGATTGCTTAGCATAAATGTCAGTTGGGCATTTACCTGTGACTAGAATAAGTTAGCATGACTCTGTGCCCTAGTTCTGCTGGATGTCCAATGCCATGAAGATGAGCATAAAATTCAACCTGATATTATAATATAGAATGACTCTGAACACAAAATGAGCAGGTACATGTGATTTGGACACAGTGATCAATCATAATATTATTGTTAATATTAGTATTAATTATAGTGACAACAAATGCCACTCTTAAACAGTAAGAAGAGAAGTGCCTAGGAGCCCTCATTCTAGCAAATTATTCAGTTGTTCCAATCAAATTTTTTTCTCCTGGATCTGTTTCTCAATTCTGATATTGGATGATGTGTTTGACCTCCCTAAGCCTCAATTTTAAAATCTATAAACTGGGGTTAATACTCATAACAATTTCTTAAACTTGTTTTGAGAAATTGTTTGAATTATAAGCTGACATACAGTGATTAATAAAGGGCAGCAATTATGATTATTAATAACTATTGCACACTTACTAGTGAGGCTTTGTTCTAGAATCTTTAGGGTTGAGGGTTCTGTTATTATACTTCTTGAGTTTGAATCCATTTGCTGCCTCTCCTTAGCTCTGTGAGTTTGGGCAAGGAACTTAATCTCTCTATGCTTCAGTTTCTTCATCCATAAAGGGGGATAATAATAGGACTTACTGCAAAGGCTTGCTGAGAGATTGAAATGAAATAATGGTTAAAAAGCATTTAAAACAGGTCTTTTATACTCTTCTACTTTGGTGTGGGCAAAGGAATAAGGACCATTTTTTGGAATGGAATTTGAAACAATAATCTGGTTTTACCGCCTATCATTTCCTCCCACACACTGTATGACATCATATCTTGGACAGTTTGATACTCTCTGAAAAAAGCCTGCATTGTCATCTTTAATCCTTTTGTTTGCACCATCTCCTTCTACATTTATTCTCTTTGAGGCTTTTCTCAGTTGAGGACAGGGCTTTCCAGAAGACAAGTCTCCTCAGACTTCCATCCAGCATGCATAGTTGTCTATTTTCTGCTCTGATTGCTCTCTATATTATTGACCTGATTGAATATCTGTCATTTCTTCTATGATGTGAACATCTGGAGACAAGAGAGCTATCTCAGTTATCTTGTTACCATCAATGTCTACCATGGCTCTGGATACTAGGGACAGTTCATCATTCATTCATTCATTCATTCGTTCAATTATTTATTGAGTGCCTATTACAAACCAGGCACTGTTCAAGGCACTATGGACACTAGAATGAACAACAACAACAACAACAACAACAAAAAATCTTTGTTCGCATAGACCTTAATTCTAGTGGAAGAGTCACTAATTGTACGTCTAAAGTGGAGCTGTCAGCTGACCGGATGTATATATGGGTCTGGAGTTGAGAATCATGATCTGGGCTAAAGATATAAATGGCAGAGTTATCGTCATATAAATCATATGTAAGATCCTGAAATTTAATGATATCACTAAGGGAGTAAATGCCAACAGAGAAAAGTAATTCTATCTCTTACTGAATGAATGATAACCACAGAATAAATGGAATAATGCATGTAAAGGCTTTGCATAGCATATGGTTCATCCTAGGAATCTACCTGCATGCTCTCTGCTATTATGATGATGATTTTGCTACTGACCCTTCCAACATCTGCTCACCTAAAGTAGTCATTGATTTTTGCACTGTCATTGAGATAAATTAAATGTGATTGTATTACCTCCAGGAACACTCCCTGGATAATATGCCTACCTTCAGGCAGATTCAGAAAACACTACAATGTACCATGGAATTGTTTTTCTACCCAAAGTCTCAAAATCTTTTCTGAAAGGTGAATAAGTTTCTCTGCCTGCTTATCCCCAGAACCATCTTTTTGTTTTTCTTCTTCTTCTTCTCCTCCCCCCCACCTCCCACCCCCAGAAGCTTGGGAACAAAGATGGGCCAATGTTTCTGTAAAGAACTTGTGCCTCTCACACTTGCTGCTCTACATCCCCTGGCAAGAAGGCAATTTGAAAGTACGAAAGTTAAACTTTATCCTGCAATCTAAGCAGATAAGGTAGCAATGCTCTGTATTTTACAGACCTCGTGGAGTGTAAAATTGAGTCTGCTTGAAATGTTAGGCTCCCATTTCTGTTTTTAAAGGAAACCAGCAGAAACCGGAATTGGCTGGATTCATGTTTAGCCCAAATACTACTTCGTAGCTCAATGCTAATGGAAAATAGTTATTTATGACTCCTTTTAGAAACTGCCTGAGTGACCAATCATAAAATTATTAGTAAAAGAAAAAATAGAGAAGGATTTTGTTTATCTAAATTTCTCTGTAACTGAAGTAGTTTTCATTCTACCCCTCTGGGAAAATTAACAATAAAAAAAAAAAAAAACCAGTAGAAAAACCATGTGTGAGGCAAAGATTTCATCGTGTAAGTAATCTGGGAAAAAAAGATACCAGTTAACAACAAAAGCTTGTTTCAAGAATGGCTTGTGTCCTTCAGACACTTTAAGCCAACTTATCTAAAATAAAACTATCATCCTAACTTACTTTCATGACCTTCTCTGCTCCTTATCTTGCTTTAATGCCACCATTATCTTTTTGGTAGAATCACTTTGTCCCCTTTCTGTCTTCATTCTGTACTACAAATTGTTTCTCAATGTGTCCAGTTTTGTCTCATAACAATGCTATTACAATATCATTGACTATGTTCCCTACGCTGTGTCTTTTATTTCTGTGACCTATTCATTCCTTAATTTCATAACTGGAAGCCTGTGTCCCCTATTCCCCTGGACCCATTTTGCCCCTCCTCTCCCTGCCCTCCACTTTGGCAATCATCAGTTTGTTCTCTATATTTACAAGGCTGATTCTGCTTTTTTGTTTGTTTGTTTGTTCATTTGTTTTTATAAAATATTTATAAATTCCAGTTCATTAACCTACAGTGTAATATTAGTTTTGGGTATACAATATAGTGACTCACCACTTCCACACAACACTCAGTGCCCATCACAACAAGTGCACTCTTTAATCCCCACCTCCCTTTTAATCCATCCCTCCCCCTCTTCCCCTCTGGTAACCATCAGTTTGTTCTCTATAGTTAAGCATCTATTTCTTGATTTGTCTCCCTCTTTTTTCTTCTATGATTGTTTGCTTTATTTCTTAAATTCCACATATGAGTGAAATCATATGGTATTTGTCTTTCTCTGACTGATTTATTTCGCTTATCATAACAGTCTGTAATTCCATCCATGTTGTTGCAAATGGCAAGATTTCATTCTTTTAAATGGTTGCATTACACACACACACACACACACACACACACACACACACACACACACACGCCACCTCTTTTTTATCTATTCCTCAGTCAATGGACACTTGTGCTGTTTCCATAACTTGGCTATTGTAGATAATGCTGCTATAAATATTGGGGTGCGTATTTCCCTTTTAATTACTATTTGTTATAGATTCCACACAAATTAAAATATATAGTATTTGTCTTTCTCTATCCAGCTTATTTCACTTAGCATAATACCCTTTGGGTCCATCCATGTTGTTGCAAATGACAGGATCTCATCCTTTTTTAAGAATATATGTGTGTGTGTGTGTGTGTGTGTGTGTGTGTGTATCTCCATCTATCAATGGACTCTTAGATAGCTTTCTTATCTTAGCTATTGTAAATAATGCTGCAATCAACATAGGGATGCATATATCTTTTTGAATTAGTGTTTTTTTTTCTTTTGAGTAAATATCCACTACTGAAATTATTGGATGATATAGTATTTTTATATTTAATTTTTTGAGGCATCACCATATTGTTTTCCACAGTGAATGTACCAATTTTCATTCCCATCAATAGTATGAAGAGTTCTTTTTTCTCCATACCCTTGCCAACACGTGTAATTTCTTGGGTTTTTGATTAACAGGTGGAAGGTCTTTGTGGTTTTCATTTGCATTTCCCTGATGATTAGTGATGTTTAGAATCTTTTCATGTCTGTTGGTCCTCTGTCTGTCTTCTTTGGACAAATGTCTATTCTGGTCCTCTGCCCATTTTTAAATTGGATTGTTTGTTTTTGGGGGGGGTGTTGAGTTGTTAAGTTCTTTTGGGTATTAACCCCTTCTTGGATATATCATTTGCAAATATCTTCTCCCATTCAGTAAGTTGGCTTATTGTGTTGTTGATGTCTTCCTTCACTGTGCAAAAGCTTTTTAATTTTGATGTGGCCTTAGTAGTTTATTTTTGCTTTTCTTTTGCTTAAGGAGACGTATCTTGCAAATGTTGCTAAGGCTGATGTCAGGACATCAGCCATAGGCTTTCTATTCTGGGGTTTCTATTCTGTTTCATTGATCCAAATGTCTACTTTTGTGCTGGTACCATAGTCTTTTGATTACTACAACTTTGTAGTATATCTTAAATTCTGGAACTGTGATAATTCCAGCTTTTCTTTGTCTCAAGGTTACTTGGCTATTCAGGATCTTTTCTGGTTCCATACAAATTTTAGGATTATGTGCTCCAGTTTTGTGAAAAATGCTGTTGATATTTTGATAGGCATTACACTGAAACTCTAGATCACTTTGGGTAATACAGGCATTTAACAATATTAATTCTTCCAATCCATGAGCATCATCCTCTATCACTATCATCTTATATTTAGGCCTTTTTTTAATCTTGTAAGCAAAGAAGTCTAGTGATGAAGTTTTAAACTCTCACATTATGCAGTTAATAAAAGCTCTGTTTTAACAGTTAGTAATTGGGAGATCTTGGGTTAGTGATTTAATTTCCTTGCTTAGTCTCTCATCTAAGCGAGGATTATAATTTTGCCTTCCTCACTGGTTTGCAGTAAATGTTTGCAATAATTCTTTAGGCTTAGAATAATATTGTTCTCCATAAAAGTTAACTGTTGATATTGTGTCACATAGACTTTTTAAACAGTTTCCCAACTGATTTTCCTCTTGTTTTTTTCTCCCTCAACAATTTACTTGCTTTCTGACTTTTTAAAATTTGTTTTTGAGCCATCTTCTCACTCTCAGTCTTTGTTGGTTCCTTGATAGAAACCAATACCCAACCAGTTTTTGCTGATTGTTTTTGATACTTTGTATGTTGTCTTCAAATGTTGCTCTTGATCCTCTGCTAGTTTTTCCCTGTCTTCAAGTTCACTATCAACCCTTCTAAAGATGGACTTGTGTTCAACTCCCTTGATTATTGGCTGGCTCTAACCATTTGAACCCCCCCCCCCAAAAAAAATCACTTTCATTTTGATTTAGAAATCCCACTTCTGGGTATCTATCAGGAAAAAAACAAGAATTAAACAGGACATTGAAGCAGTATCTGAACCTCCATATTTATTGCAGTTTTATTTACAATAGCCAAGAATTGGAAACAAGCTGAGTGTCCATCAATGGCTGAAAGGATAAAGAAGATGTGGTATAAAAATACAACAATATTATTCAACCAGAGAAAATAGAGATATCCTGCCATTTGTAATAATAGCATTATGTTAAGCGAGATAAGCCAGACAGAAAAAGAAAAATACTATATGATATCATTTATATGTGAAAAAAAAAGCCAAAGTTTAGAAACAAAGAGTAGAAAAGTGGTTGCCAGCAGAGTTTGGTGGTGGAGAAAGCAGGGAGAGTTTGGTCAGAGAGTATAAACTTTCAGCTAAATGATATGTTTGAACATCCGATGTAAAATACGGTGACTATATTTAATAACACTTATTACGTAATTGACATTTCCTAAGAGAGTTCCATCCAAAAGCAAAAACAGACAAACAGGAATGACATATATGTGAGGTGATGTACGTGTTAATTAAGTGGTGGGGGGGTGGAGAGTCTGTTCACAACTACACAAGTATCAAATCATCACGTTGTACACTTTCAATATCTTACAGTTTTATGTATCACTTATAAGTCAATAAAGCTGAAATAAAAAATAAATAAGAGGCTTGGATGATTCCTCACTGACTCCTTTTATCAGTAAGGTCCAGCCTTGTGTTGGTAGTAAGAACCTTCCAACTCCAGTCCCACCTCACCTTGTCCGGTGACATCTCTTCCCCACTTCTCACTCCTCCTGACAGTTTAAGCTTCATCTTTTCAACTACCTAGAACTTTCTTCCTGCTATTTCTCCTTCTAGTGAAATGATTCTTCTCCAAAGGGCCTCAAAGAAATATTACCTGTTTGTGAAATGCGCTTAGATGGGATTCAATTCCTTCTCCTGTTGTGATCATCATTGTCCTCATAGAATAACAGCATTAGCGGCCAACATTTATTGGCCACTGCTGTAATCAGTTCACATGCTTATTTACTCCTTTGGGACAGTATATGGAATATATACCATTATTATTACCACCTTTCAGATGAAGAAATTAGAGTTCAGAAAGAGTAAACAACTCACTTAAGTTTTCTATAGCTGGTTAGTTGGTCACAAAACCAGAATTCAAACCAAATAGGACAAATTGAACAAAGAAAAGCTGGAGTTATCACAGTTCCAGAATTTAAGATATACTACAAAGTTGTAGCAATCAAAAAACTATGGTACCAGCACAAAAGTAGACATTTGGATCAATGAAACAGAATAGAAACCCCAGAATAGAATGCCTATGGCTGATGTCCTGACATCAGCCTTAGCAACATTTGCTAGATACGTCTCCTTAAGCAAAAGAAAAGCAAAAATAAACTACTAGGGCCACATCAAAATTAAAAAGCTTTTGCACAGTGAAGGAAGACATTAACAACACAATAAGCCAACTTACTGAATGGGAGAAGATATTTGCAAATGATATATCCAAAAAGGGGTTAAAAAGGCCTAGAGTTATCACCCTTAACTTCCTAACACTCTTTTCTCATATTGCCTCTCACAGGATTTACCTGTATTCATTGTGATATATAGACATCTGTGTGATGTCTATACATATTTGTTTATTTCAGTATAATGTCTGCCATGTTGAAATGAAATCCACTAAACCTGCCAGCAGGTGAGAGCTCTCCTGGGACCCCTGTCTCTGTCTCTTTCTTAGACTCAGCTTCATTCTGGTTTAACAAATATTCTTGGTAAATATATGATGGACCAGGAAAACAAAAAAAAAAATGCTCAACATGCCCTTTGTCACTAAATACTTATGTGAATTTGGATAAGCCACTTAATCTCTTAATTTTTAAGTTTACTCTTAATGGAGAGTATAACCCTAATGATCTGTCATTCTCTCAGGAGTTTTATGAGGCTTAAATGAAATGGCCAGGATAAAGAACTTTAAAAACTATAAAAGTCAATATAAATACCAGGGACAAAGATCCAAATTAGTTAAACACATAGTTTACAGCAAGTAAATGGTAGTGCTGACTGGTATGCAATTTGAGTTAACTGTTGACATTCTAACTTTTCCCACTTTCTGCTTCCCATGGTTAGTGAAGTGCTACAAAAGGAGGAAATTTTTGTTAGCTTTGAAACATCTACCATTTTTCATTGCCAGGAATAAGAGGTGCAATTTCATTGGCTCCTGCAATCCTAGATTTGGAAAAAGAATTTGAGACACAGTCTGTGCTTCTTATTTGTTGATGGTGAGACAGAGGTCCAGAGAGGGGGAAATAACTCAACCAAAGGGATACCACCAATTCCCTGGACAATTGGGCTGCATAAGTCTTGTTCTATGCTGAGCAGATAAGATTAAAACCAATCAAAACACTGAACATCTGGAGAGCTGGTGAAGTACAGATTCTGAAGCTCAATTTCTGGGTCATCCTTTTCCCCAGCCTCTACACCTCTTACTAATAATACAATTCTCAGTTCTTATTTTCCTATTCTGTAAAATGGGAATAATAAAGGGAATCTATCTTATAGAGCTATTTTAAGATATAATGAGTTAAACTGTGCAAAGCTCTTAGAACTGTATCAGCCACATATTAAGTACTAGATGCTTATTAAATAAATAAAAACAACATCTGAGTATTTGAATGTAACATTTTTAGGGCTCATACATATATATTGAATTTAAAGGACCTTGTTCTCTGCTTGCAAAATAAGTTCATAAAACTTCATGAGTTACACTTCTGTTCCTCCAAAGATTTTCCTGGCTATATGCCTAGGTCAGTATTTTTAAAGTCACTAAATAGTTAGCATGAGGTTAAGTAATTCTCAGAAGGTTAAACATTTAAAAAAATTTCCTGGAGTTTACCATTGTGTTTTTATTTGGCAGAATATTAGCCGTTTAAGTCACTTTTTGAAAACAAATCTTCCAACAGCCAAGTGCTGAAACTTCTCTTCGCAGACAGAGTTCTGAAACTTTCTATGATCAATATGCTACCAGAAAAAACAAAACACACTGAAATGTTTGCTATATTTGATACCAAAAATCTGAAGTGAAAGTTAGGAAATTTTGTTTTGCAATTATAGAAGACAGTACACTGCTGGGTTAGGAGTCTTCTAGCCCCACAATTATTTCATCACATTTGCTCTCCTGCGTTTGCTCAAATCAACAACAAAAGCCACTAGAATGAATCTTTCATTTAGCGATTCAATTATTTTGATTGAATCGGGTTCTCAGATTTACTGGGAAGATAATATGAAACAAATTGAAATAAAAATATGTGTATAAATACAAACACACATAAAATCAAGTGTTTAGTATTTTATCTTTTGCATTAGTTCCTGATTATTATCTTGTAAGTAATCTTTTGGTCACCATAATGTCCTTTGAATAAATAGAGAAAATGATTACTTTATCAAAACATAGTTGGGCAAAGAGAGACACAGAGAATTACTCAGTTATCTAATAAGGAGACATAAAGATATAGTGACAGACTTGACAGCATTTGTATTTTAAAGAAAAAGGATTTATGCTCACTTAGAGTATAGTAGCTAGCAATTTCTTTTTTTTTAAAAAAAGATTTTATGTATTCATTTGAGAGAGAGAGCACACAAGCAGGCAGAGTGGCAGGCAGAGGGAGAGGAAGAAGCAGGCTCCCCGCCAAGCAAGGAGCCCGATGTGAGACTCAATCTCAGGACCCTGGGATCATGACCTGAACCGAAGGCAGCCACTCAACCAATTGAGCCACAAAGGCGCCCCACTAGGAATTTCTTGATACTAAGCCATTCATGAAAAAGCTAGTTAAATTTCTTGATCCTAAAATTATCTACTCAATATCAACATACATTTATAAGCCAGTTGTCAACCTATCCTGGAACTAGGAACAAATCATCCAAGAAGAGCAGCGTGACTGACTCTGAGAATTGTTACTGGCCTTGTATATCTCCAACCCTTGACTTTCAAGATATATAGAAGCCAGAAAACATCTTCAGTTTGCCCCCAGAGCCACTCTCTATCCTTCTATATACTGTTCTAGGGCTGAAGGACTGGCCTCTACAGATATTATCTCAACTCCTTGTGCTGTGCCCAATGGGAAGAACCAACAGATCAGAGAGGAAGAAGAGAGAGGTCATGGTATTTATTTTGGGGATCCCTCCTGACTGAAGGTGGGGTTGTAGTGGCTGCTTTCCTCTACCAAGGGCCAGTATCCCTATTGTGAAACCCTCTCTGATAGCTACAGGTATAGCAATGCCTTTCTTCCTCTCTGGTAATGATGTGTATAGAAATGATAACTTCACTTCTACTAGCTTTGGGTGTTTTGTTGTTTGTTTGTTTGTTTGTTTCTTAAAAAAAATATTTTATTTATTTATCTGGTAGACAAAGATCACAAGTAGGCAGAGAGGCAGGCAGAGATGGGGAGTGGGGAAGCCGGCTCCCTGCTGAGCAGAGAGTCTGATGCGGGGCTCAATTCCAGGACCCTGAGATCATGACCTGAGATGAAGGCAGAGGCTTTAACCCACTGAGCACCCAGGCTCCCCTAGCTTTGGGTGTTTCACCAGCATTGTAGGGTCTAGAATCTCTGCTCATATTTTAGCAAACAATCCCTTCATTAAACTCTCCCTGATAGCCCTATTTAAGTGTGCCTTGTGTTTCCTGCCAGAATGCTGACTGATACCAACTCACAGAATTTCAGTGTTGGAAAGTACTGAACTGGAGTCTAGTTCTCATCCTAGATTTTTAAAATAGCCCTGCTATTTTGAGAAAATCCTTTCCTTTCTGTAGACCTCAGTTTTCTCACATATAAAATAGGCTATATCCCTTAAAATAGGCTATTGTGGTTGTTGTTACAATAGGCTAAATACTTAAAACGTTTAAAATAAGATGAACTTTTGCTTAGATAGAAATTCCCCTTCACTCTCTCCTTCAATTTTTCCAGTAAGAGTTTTTCTATTGATCTGACAGTCCTATATCTTGCCTTCATTCGGTAAGTGCATTTTTATCATTGGACACGGAGAATTTGGGGTGTGGGTTTACTCCAACTTCTCAGTTGTAGATTCTGTACAAATCATTACAACCTTTTCAGGACACAGTTATCTCAATTGTGACGTGGGGATTAAGGCCTACCTTCCCACATGCAGAGTGTCACAGCTAAAGCTTTCCCATATTTCTTTCTCATTTGAAGATTTGTGATTCAGAGTATGAAACAGAACTACGATTATACACTGTAAAGGGGCTTCCTCAGTCAATATCAGAGGTGGTCAGTACAGCTCAGCCTGATGAACTGATGAAGATAGAAGGTTCTAGAGTCACAATTCCAGCTCTGTTAATTGGCAAAATTCTCTAACTTCTCTGTGCCTCAGTTTCCTCAGCCCTTATATGGGGAAAATAATACACCTGCCTCAGAAGCTGACTGGGACTCTCAACTAGATAATAGCCTGTCATACTTTCACACTCATGATGTTTCATGTACTAAATACTTTGTATGAATTATCTTGTTTTATCCCACAACCACCCGTTTGTCTGATGATCCCAATGGTCCTTTTTGTACCATAAATAAGCTATGCTACTTCTCTCCATAGAGTCTTTGCTCTTGCAATGTCCTCTTCCTTGAAACTTTCTCTCCAGACTCTCATGCCATGGACCTCCTCTTGTTTTGGGGTCTCAAAAGTCACCTTATGAACGATGCTTTCCCTCATCCAGACAAAATAGCTTTTCCACCTGCATTCAATTTCCATTACTTTGCCACAGGTTGACTTACTTTATAATACACATCACCTTCCAAGGTTGTCTTTGTTTTCATGTTTATCATCTTTCTTCCCATATAAACTCAATGAAGACAGTGAACTAATATGTCTTAATCCTCCACTCTAAAGCCAAGGCCTAGATTCATGTGGACAACACATGGTTTCTCAAAAAAAAAAAAAAAAAAGTGAACAAATGACCAAATAAGGAGACTGAGCGTCCAGATCATTGCATTAAATAACTCCAAGCATGTTGTTAGTAGGAAGCACAGCAGGAATTCAAATGCATGCCAGGATGACATTAAAGCCCACCCTGGCTCCATCTGCCACTTTCGGTAGTTCTTGGGAGGGATAATGAGGGTCTGAGCAAGTGCCATCGCACAAGACAGTAGTAAATATAAAAGCTATTTCAGAGAGAAAATAGACCAGAATTTAGTGGCCAGTAACATGGTGGGTGGGAAGCATAAAGTAAAAGGAAGTTATTTTTGTTGTTGTTTTAAATTTCAGCAAGTGGACAGCTTCCAATGGGTGATCTGAGAGAGTCAGAGAGTGAGACTGAGTGAAGGTGACCAGGCTCCTATAACTGGTTGTGCTCTGATCTGCATCTAGGGTTAGGCGCTCAAAGAGTGGGCAATAGGCTACACAGAGCACAGACACCCCAGGTGTCCCCAGCCTCCATCCCTATCCCATTTCTCATTCTTGTTGGGGTATTTTAGTGTCAGGAGGAAGACATTTGAATCCTATCTGTTATTCCCATTCTACTAGAGGCCACTGCATAGATCTGCTATGTTTGTCGTTCCCCAACATCTTTCCAGGGCAACATAGAATTTGATATTTATCTGACACTCTCAAATCTCATAGTTAAGAGGTGTGCTTGAACCCCCAAAGTTTGAAACTTGTTATTTTTCCTTTTGTTAAAGATGAGTTATATGTTTGATTTTCAAAAATTTAATACTGCTGTCATAATGTCTCATGTAGAAACTCTTGGCCATGTGCTACTTCTTTTAATGCTTTCATTTGAAGCACAAACAGCAAAAGAAATAATTTCAAGTCTACATTTAACAAATGACTATAAAATCTGCATGATTTCCCAATATTGAGGATATTAGATCTATGTAACAAAAAAACTCAAGAGGCAATATACTTGATGTGTTTAAATATTTAAAAGGGCAACTCAAAAAATAATTTTCTAAAATACTTGGGGAAGCTTGTATTCACATAATTTAATGCTTTCATCCAATAATTCCAAATCTGGGAGAGAAATAATCTAAAAGGCATACACAGATGTATACACAGAAATGCTTATCCCAGTGCTATTTATATTATGGGATGAAAACAGAAAAGGGGGAAAAGGTTAATATTCGGAAGCCAGGGAATGTGGTCAAATACAGTATACTGTCACTTTACAATGTGATAATATATTGCAATTAAAAGTGCCATTTACATTTTTAATAACAAAGTTAGTGCATATGAAAGTATGCCATGTAAGAAAAGTATAAAAATTTGGTATAGTTGTGATCATTAATGCACACACTTTGTTGGGAAAAGATGTTACTTATTTGTAGTTACTACAAGGTAGAGGAGAATACCAAGATAAGGAGTGTGTTGTATGATCTGTGTGTGTGTACGTGTGTGTGTGTGTATATGTGATTTCTTAACTTTTCTTTTAAGCTTTCTAAATTTACTGCCATGAAGAGGAGTGACTTTGGTGAATAAACCACTTGCCCTCCCAGCTCTGAAGGAGAAGGAGGGGGAGGAGACGGAAAGCTGTCCTGTGGAGGAAGGAGCAGGTGCTGCAGATTCCACTCTCAAGCATTGAACTAGGACCAATATGCTTGGAAGTTAAAAAGGAGGCTGATTTGGGTCCAGCAGGAGGAAGAATGCTATGTAAAGCTGGCTGACACCAAATTGGTGTCTCCCTGATGAAGCACAGCAGCTTGCTGGTGGTGACAGAGGAGTCTGTCTGGAAGCCAGATGTGAGGTGAAGCTACGGGTCTTCCTAGGTTCTCTTCAAACTCTCTAGTGCTCTGACTAGAAAGTCAAGCACTCCCTAACTCAGCAGGAGTTTTGGTCTTTCTGTAGGAAATATTTTTTTTCCTTTTGTTATTTGCATGATAGAGATAAATTCCACATTCCTTCCCTGAGGAATGAAGAGCTCTTTCTTACCAAACTTCCTGGAAAAGAGAATGGAATTTAGAATGAGTATTGGCCCTTCGTTAACTACCTTTTGGTCCCTTAATCTTTGAAGGTGCATGGGATGTGGTGGAGAATATTCCCTCAGCCACTGCACCACTCGTTCAAGCCTAGAACTGGCTCCATCAAGCTGAACCTCACCACAGGGTTCTCTGTGGTCCAGCATGCAGACATTTGGTGGCCAAACTTTTCCTCTGGTGGCATAGGGTCCTCTGCCCCTCCGGGCACCTGGCTGTAACCATCTGCCGTGTGTTCTCATAACATTTTTTTCAGTCCTGTGCCCGACTGTGTGGGGTCTGATTGTGGATAGGGACCCATAAATAACAGCCTTCTGATATAGCAGTAGAATTAATGTGTTTTCCTATCCAAGCAATCTATTTCCACCTGCTAGGGTGTTCTCATGCCAGGTGGCTAGTGGGGAAAGTGTGGCTAGTGGGGAAGGGAGCTATATTTGCAGAACTTTTGGGCTCATAGTCTAAGTCTAGAATCAGTTCAATATCAGCCAATTTACGAAATCCCATTTTTATAAAAATGTCAGTTCTCAGGATTATTCTGTTCATTTTTAGTATCTTTTATTATTATTTTTTCCCTTCAAGAAAGATCCTGGTTTTCCCCTCACAATTAGTTGAAAATTTCATTGCATCCTCCATGACCATTTATTTGGGGTCTGACCTTACCAGGGATTGGTGCAGGAAGAGTGCTAATAAGACTTGGCAATTTTGTTCTTCCCAAGTGAAGATAAGAATCCATTTGAAAGTTATATTTTACCTGTCTGCTGTGTACAAATGACTATGTTTTCAGTGAATATCTGGTAAATTGGCAATTTTGACTCCAGCTTGAAAGGAGGAAAGCAATGGCTCTAATAACCAACATTTGCTGACAAATAGTGGCAATAAAAACGTCTGCAGCTTCAATATTGGGAATGATTGAGGCCGGGACATCATTCTGGGATTACGGCCTCTTAGGTTGCTGATGACACATTATGTTTTTGTTTGTAAGACAATGTGTGTGGTGTGTGCGATGAGTGGAAAAAATTGAAGCAATGGATCTCAACAATAACTTAAATTTTTCTCCATCAGATTGTCACCAATAAAAGTAATTTTGTTCTGTGCCCTCTCCCCACAGAATGTTCCAGTAGAATAGAAAGTTTGTAAAGCTCTTTTATTTACTGCTATATCTCCCCAAATGAGAATAGGAACTGACATGTAATACATACGGTGTACTGGCATGTAATACATTTATGATGATTGAATAAGTGAATTAATTAAATCTTATTATTATGATAAATTTTGTCTAAAGAATGCACTGAAGTTACTATTTTATCCTAGGACTTTGACTGGATGTATCAGGTTGTTTGAGGTACTTTCTCTAGTTTCCCCATTTACATTATGGAGATTAGTGAAATTTAAAATAAATGAATAATACATTTTATTTACTTAAAATAAATAAAAAATACATTTTTTATATCACTGAGCCTATCAATTCTTATAAGATGGTGAGGCAGAATATAAAGAGTTGGTGAAGGCATGGGTTAGAGCCCCACACATAGAATGTGTTAGCGAGATTCTTCATACGCTGTTTCATCACTGCCAAAGAACAACACCTTCTCTGTCTGATTCTAACAGTTGTTTGATGTTTGAAAAAAACTGTATATGAAATAATGTAAACAGGGGACACCAGGGTGCCTCAGTCAGTTAAACCTCTGCCTTCAGCTCAGGTCATGACCCCAATGTCCTGGGATTGAGTCCTGTGTAGGGCTCCCTGCTCAGCGGAGGGTCTACTTCCTCCTCTCCCTCTGTGTTCAATCTCTCTCTCTCAAATAAATAAATAAATAAAGTCTCAAAAAAAAAAGTGTAAACACAGGATAAATGTAAATGTTTGTTATAAATTGTATCTAGCATCATTATAAAATAAATAAAACATTGTCCTTTAGATACCCTCTACTTTCTGCTCCTCAAGATTGTCACAAAATTGGAGAGAAAGAGAAGGTGGAGAGAGTGAAGGTTAGTCTTCTATGTCAACTTGGCTAAGTTAGGCACCCAGTTATTTCAAACAACACTAATCTCAATGTTGCTGTCAAGGTATTCTGCAGACCTGGTTAACATCTACCAACAGTCAACTCTATGAAAAGAAGATGACCCTAGATAATGTAGGTGGACCTCACCCCAGGCTGAACAGCCAGGCAAAAACTGAGATTTCCTGGGAAGAAGGAATTCTGTATCAAGACTGAAGTCTCCCATCCTGCCTGAGTTTCCAGCCTGACAGCCTGCCCTAAGGATTTCAGACAAGCCAGCCCCCACAGTCATGGGAACCAATTTCTAAAAATAAATACCTTTATACATGTTTGTGTGGATATACATACATATGCATATTTACACACATATGCATGTGTCTATGCATGTGTATGTGTGTATGAATGTATATATTGGTTCTGTTTTCCTAGAGAACCCTGAGTGATGCAGAGAGAGAGAGTGAGCAAAGGAAAAAAAAAAAAAAAACCCTATTTGCATAAATGGTTTCCATTTTGTAGTAGCTTTTCTAACCTAGTGATTCTTCTGAACTTTGGGGGTATCTGAGTGGTGTGTGCCAAATGCATGGATGAGTCAGAAAATCTACAAGGTGATGCAGGGTGACGTGTGTAGCAGCTCTGCTAACCAGTGAGCCCATGGAAATCCCAAGGCTACTCTCACCTCTCGGATCAAACAGAAACTTCCAAAAGTTTTGAAGTCCAGGCTCTCGTAACTAACACTGTGCCATCAGCCTGCCAGATGGGAAGGGCCTCACAATCGCACAAAAGTTCCCCTGGGTGTTTGGGTACACTAGAGTACATCAATAGACTTGGTTTTGCATAATATAACATATAGATTTTTTTTTTTCCCTTTAGAAGCAGAGAACTGGAGTGCATGCAGACCTAAAAGAACAAAACAAACAAACAGGCAGGGTGTTGGGGGGAGAAAAAAAAAACAAAAACAAACTTGCTTTGAACAGCAGGAGACGACGTTTTGGCAGCTGAGCAGGGCAAGAGCTTCATGAGCCGCTCTTTAATGCTGCGCTTGGTGCTGTTCTGAGCGTAGAGGAAACCTAGAACATATGCGATGGGTTCTGTTAATGCTGTCTGCGGAAAGAAACGGGCATGCTGCACGGCTTATCACAGGAAGCTGGGCAGGCAGGGGACGGATGCAGACATCTGCTAAGCAGGCAATCACAGGCAGTGGGTTGGGACCCCAGAAGGAAAAAAAAAAAAGGAAATAATCCCCCCCCCTTCTCATTGTTTAGGTTTTCTTTTCAAAACTTTTCCATATGTTGCATTTAATCATATGGTGCATTAGCTAGTGGAAATAGAATTTCACGAGTCTTTTTGAGCAGTTAAAGTAAAATTTGGTGGCTTTTTTTGGCCTGAGGTTAGGAAGATCACTGAAAGAATTAATGGGATTGAACTGTCTATATTCAAACCAGAGTTGGGGCCCATGTGACAATTTTCTGTTCTTGTTGCTCCCCGTCTTTGATTACAGAGGCGATAGACGCCCTGAATAAATCATTCACACCGCAATCACCTGTTAGTACCTTTGCCTTCCCTGAAAGTGAGACAATAGATGTCCTTGATATTCAGCCTCATTAGCACAAGTGGATATGCCCAGAGATGCAACCTGGCTTTTTTTCACATGTGCGTATTAATGGACAGAATTATTCAAGCAAAGTAATTCCAGAAGAAGCAAGGCGTGTTCACAAAATGTTAACCCTGGAATAGATGGAGTTATATATGTGACTTCACATGGTTACGGACCAGTCAAGGAAAATCAATAGCACTTGGGTGGGCAAGTTAGTAAAAAATTAAAAAAAAAAAAATCTTGGAACAACTGTTGCTGTCAAGACCCACAACTGTCCAACTCATCATTAACTTGTCCACTAAGTGCCCAGCGCCCGAATTTGTATGTTGATATATAAATATATATATATAGTCCCCCCTCCAAATTAATTCAGGAATTGTTGAATATAAGGCAATAATAAGAGAATCAATTCAAATCTAGGTTAGACCATCTCCTATCTTTATAATATGGGCCTGGCAATGCATCATGTGTTGTTTTCTACTTTATAATTCCTACCTTGGAATTTTAAAGAGTTCTGACCACAAGGCTACTAATCTATTTCCTTTTGGGGATATTCTACCACATCATCAGGGTGCACTGGGTAAAAACCTGATGAATCTTTTGTGTGGGGGAGGACAGAGAACTAGTAGATGCATAAATCAAATCATATCATTTCTCTTTGTAAAAGCTCTCTATAACCTTCATGCTATTCTTTGGGGAAAAAAATCACACTTGCTACCACAGACACCAATCCCTGAATGAGCTGGCCATGCCTTACTCTCTGACAACATTTTAACCATCCTCTTGCTCTAAACTATTGGCCAGTGGCCAGGCTATTCTTCTTACCTTTGTTGGAACTCATAAAACAGTCTCTCCTCTGCCCTTGACACTTATATGGTACAGAATGTCTTGTTTATTTAATATCTCAAGTGCTAATTGATCATCTGGCACATAAGAAGGGATCAATAAATGTCTGACAAATGAGTGAATAAATTTACTTTCAATACCAAAACAAGACCTGATTTCATTTCCTTGATTGGTATCTAAGTTAGTTTTTTAGCTTATAAAATAAATCAGATTTACATAGAAAGAAATCTTTAGTTGGCTTCTTCCTTGTACATTTGTAGAGGGACACATCCATCTAAGTACTGTTTCCTCTATAAATATCTTCTGGAACATTAGGATTTTGCTTTATTTTAGCTTCCCAAGCATGACAGTCTGCTCTCTTCTTTGGACATTTCAAATCCCTGCCACTGTATGCACAGTCTGGTGACCCTTCACCAAAGATCAACTTCAAAATGTCCATGCAGACTTTAAAACTCAATATAAGCACATTTACTTCTGGTTAACTTCTGCTGTGGTATCTCCACACTTCCTGAAGGAAAGGGCCTCCTCCATCCCCTGCTCTATCTTTTCTGTTGTTTCGGCTACACTTCCTCCTGCTACTGTTATGGGTATCACATCCTACTATAGGGTAAGACCCTATTCTGATAAGGAATTCGAAAGAAAAGGTTCTACCAGCCATCTGCAGTAGGAGAAAGGCTTTAGTCGTACCTAGTACCCAGCTCTTTCACTTCATGTTTGATTTCTTGGTGTCCAGCCAAACTCCATAGGCACCCCTGAAATTGTCACATGACAAACACTCAAGAAATATTTGCTAGTTGCTTGATTTCCTCCTTTCCCCTTAAATTCTGATACCTGCCAAGCTCACTCTATCTATAACAGCTGCAGGACTCTCAGGTCTAGGTGTAGGAGAGGGAGCTTCCTGCCTCCCAAGCTCGGGCTATTAATGGTTACTCCCTGACTCCACCCCAATTTGGTAATTAATGATGTTCTCCCTTGGAACATCTTTTGAACTGGACTATAATGTTTTGAACTGTACTATACATTTGTTGTTTTTAATCAGGAGTCAGAAGTCCCAGATTTTAGTTCTTGTTCAGTGACCTTGGACAGGTTATTAAACTTTTTTGGGTTTCTGTCTTTTTTTGTAAAACAGAAGGACTTATACTAAAGGATATTTGTTGTAAAAACACAGTTTAAGGATCCCTTTTAGAAATACATTTAAAGGGGCGCCTGGGTGGCTCAGTGGGTTAAGCCACTGCCTTCGGCTCAGGTCATGATCCCAGGGTCCTGGGATCGAGCCCCGCATCAGGCTCTCTGCTCAGCGGGGAGCCTGCTTCCTCCCCTCTCTCTGCCTGCTTGTCATCTCTCTCTGTCAAATAAATAAATAAAAAATCTTTAAAAAAAACAAAAAAACGTTAAAAAAAAAAAGAAATACATTTAAATAGAAATTGTATATGACTTCTAAGTAGTTTTTATTTCCTGGTAGATAAACAAATCAACTTTTATTTGACTATAGACATTATTCAAATTCTCTAGGGTCTTTTCCTTCAAAATAAATAAGAATATGATTTATCATAATTGTTGAAAAATGATATAAACAAAGTCCCCAAAGTTTCCAAATTATGTGGAAAAACAAATATTTTATTTTATTTTAGTTCTAGTATAGTTATCATTTAGTGTTATATTAGTTTCAGGAATACAATACAGTGATTCAACACTTCCATACATCACCCAGTGCTCATCATGACAAGGGCTTTCCTTAATCTACCTTGTTTTTACAGTGTATTCTCCTCAATGAGAACTTTAGCTTTCTTAAGTCAGGTTGTAGACACCATATAATTTCCTCTATCTCTGTACCTCTCTCTCTGCTACCAGATATTTCTGGTTTTTTCCTCTTAAAGTGTAGTGGTTGAGTGGTCAAGCACTGTAGTGAAACAGCCTGAAACCAGATCCCAGTATCTTATGACATTGGGTAAGTTTATTGAATCCCTCTGAATCTCAGTTTCCTGAACAACAGAATGGATTAGTAATAATATCTACCTCATAAATTTGTTAAAATCTAATGAGATAATAAAGCACTTATTTAGCACAATGATTGTTCATAATTTCATAATGTAGATTCAATAGATGTTAATTTTTTTTTTCAGTTCTTTGGTATATGATATTTCCTCCTACCTCAGGTCCTTTCTAGATGCTATTACCTCTAACTGAGCTTTTCTTTCTTCCTCCCCCCCCCCCCCTTTGTGGCTTGGTTAACTCCTGTCTGCCTTGAGATTTCAGTTCAATATTACTTTCTGAGGAAAACCCTACATGACAGATGAAACTAGATTATGAACAGCTCTATTATATTCTTGTAGAGTTTCCTATATTTCTCCTTCATGACATTATCATGAATATAATTAAAACAATTGATGACATTATTTTATATTTGATACATATCTTTCCTACTGAGGTATAAGATTAAGGATATCTACATTCAGCTTTTAGAGAGTAACCATTGCTGACTGTTATCCCACTATAAGAAACCATAATGCTGGTCAAACCATGCGATGCAACTGTTTTCAAGTACTGAACAACAAGAAATGTAGAACTGTAGTACTTCAGAGAAAAGAAATCTAAGAGGTAACCTTCGCAAGTGCCCTGGCTCTCTCTACCTAGTGGCATGTTCTTTCCATAGTCCAGAGGGATACAGATCATGCTTATAGACCTCAGAATTCTGGACTCCCAAAGTGACTAGAATTTGCAGGAGAAGGTGCTAGAAAGGTTTGGACTAGAACTATACCACCAACTTTCCTGGCAGATTGTGGGTCTTCTCAGCCTCAATAACTGTGTAAGCCAATCTTTCATTGTATCCATATTTATCTACATGTCTATCTCCAATTGGTTCTGTTTCTCTGGAGAACCCTGACTAATACAATCACTGATCAAGGCCTGAATCATGCATGTTCAAGATCAGATCCCATAATACCGAGGAGGCACAAGCTGCCAAAGGACTGAGAATTGAATGGAAATACCAGAAGTCATGTCATGCTGGGAGATGAAATTCTGACCCAAAAGGAAAGAAAGAAAAAAAAAAAAAAACGGAAGGAAGAGAAAAAACCACACTGCTGCAGTAAACACCACTGGCATTCACTGGAGAGCTCAGACAGACCATGTTTTTGAGGTAAGAATCATTTCCTAGAGTAAGGGCTACATCCTATGACTACATGTAAAACCAAAATTGACCTATCCTAACAAATAATAGAATGAAAGTTGTTAAGACCAGAGGAAGTGCTAGTAACTATGGAATGCCTTCCAGAACAATACTCAACACTCTTGAAAAGAAGATAAAATCCAAACTCCTTACACTGCATTTTAACAATCACACCATCGAAAATGAGCTGCTTGTTAAGGAATGGAAAAATGTGACCCATAATCAAGTTCTTGAGAAAAAGGATCAATAGAAACAGATCTAGGGATGACACAGATATCAAAATATGTAGAAAATGGCATAAAGTAGAAGATGGTCATAGCAAGTAACCAGTTGAAAAATTTGGGCAATGAAATTAAAACTATAAAAAGGAAACAAATAAAAATTCTAAAAATGAGAAGAAAAATATCAAAAATATAAAAACTTCCTTAGGTGGACTTAACAGCAGATGGGAGACTACTGAAGAAAGAGTTATGAGCTTGACTAGATATGAAAAGAGACAAATCATCTAATCTGAATAACAGAGAAAAGGTGATTAAAAAGTAAATAGATTTTTAGTAATTAAAAGAAGATATCAAGTCGTCTAACATGAATGTATTTTTTTTAAAAAAAGATGAATCAGGAAAGAAGAGTTTGCAAAAAAATGTCCCAAATATTCCAAATTTAGTTATAATCATTAATGTACAGATCCAGAAAGCTTATTGAACCACAATCAAGATAAAATACTAGAAGAATCATGTATAAGCAAACCATAGTCAAATTGCTGAAAAAAATGGGGAAAAAAGCTTAAAAAACCCAAATCTAGAATAAAAAGATATATTACAAATAGAGATAAAATAATATAAGAATGGTTTCTCACAGCAAAAACAGAGGCCAGAATACAATGGAATAAGTTCTGGGGGAATATACAGACTTTCAATCCAGACTTCTATATTCAGTGAAAATAGTCTTTTGAGAAGGAAAGTGAAATAAAGATATTTTCAAACAAACCAAAGCTGAGAAAAGTCATAGCCACTAGAGCTGCATTACCAGAAATACTGAAGGAATTTCTTTAGGGTTAAAGGAAATGACGTGATATGAAGATCTACAGATAGAAACAAAGAGCAAAATGAAGAGCCTTGGAAATTGAAAATACATAATTTTATTTCCTTTGTTTAAAACAACAATGACAAAACATATTGTGACATTCATTATATTTATAGATATAAAATTTGACAATATCATAAGGGCGGGAAGGCAAATGCAAATTTACTGATAGTACATTTTACACTAAGTGGTATAATATCAACACTAAGTAGTCTGAATAAAGGCAGGAGACATATTACAACCTCTAGATGCTAGGGAAATAGGTAAGGAATAGTAAGAGGTGGTGCAGTTGAAAAGCCAACTGAGGAAATAAAATGGAATACCAAAAATATTCAATTAATTGTGAAGAAGTCAGGGACAGAGGAGTAGAAAAGCAAAGAGAGCATAAAAAGACAGCAGACTATATTCAACCATATCCTCAAATCAGAAAGCAAATTTTTCTTATCTACTACTGTATCCCCATTACCTTGCATAATGCCTGTTATATAAAAAGTGTCAATCAATATCTGCTGAAAGCATGAAATCAGATTATATGTTATATTATGGTCTCAACATATACAGATTAGCTGCATGTCTATAATTAGCAGATACATTTAAAATCTGCATGGTGTATTTCCTCAGTGTGGGTGAAGCAGTCTCCTCCCCAACTCTAAATGGACATCTGGGTATGAAGGCTTTCTGCTAAGGATGAGTCTGACTACATTCCGAAACAAATAATACTAAAAGAAATTTAATGTTGAAGGTTTGTCAACCAGCAGAATGCCTTAGTATGCAGGACATTTTACCATCATGAACACTCTTTGATAGATTAAAAACCTTACATCACATAAATATTTATTCATTTATTTAAAACAAGCATTTATTGTAGCTCTTATAAACATTTAAATAATGTTTATTGTATACTATGGATATAGATGGGTTATATAAGAAAAAGTCCCTGCTCTCCAGAGTCTAACCAGGTACATCAGTATTAACACCTATTGCATTGCATGATTAATTTGCCAATTTCCTTCACTAAATCTCAGATTTGCTGAAGGATTCTGTGCATCCATTAATTCATTTATTCAAAAATCATTTATTGAGTGGTTAGAATGTGCTAGACATGGTCCAGGTGCTGGGAATAATGTGAGTGAATAAAACAGACACCAACTCTTACTCTTTTTCATCAGACATTATATTCATAGAAAAATAAAAAAAATAAATAGCAAAATATAAAGTCTGTCAGATAGAAAACAAAGATGAGGCATAGAGACTTCTGTTGGTGAGTAGGATTGGGAAGTGGAGTGGAAGAGTCTGGTATTTTTCAATGTGGTTGCCAGGGAAGGATTCAGTGGAGTTATATTTAAGCAAACATGTCTAATGAGATGAGAAAGTGTCTTACTCTGTTTTGATTATTAGCATCATTAGCAACTACTGCAGCATATTATATATATTAGGCACGAATATAGGTATGTTCAATGATTAATCTTCTCTATTTATTAAGTTTTTCAATTAATTCTTATGGACACCTACATGGATGGATTAATACCTTAAATTAATTGGCTATATAAACCTTTGAGTCCAATGATCTGTTCATAATTTATGGCCTTAGAGATCAAAATTAATCCAACTCCCTTTTTTCATCAAGAAGTTAGGGGCGCCTGGGTGGCTCAGTGGGTTAAAGCCTCTGACTTCGGCTCAGGTCATGATCTCAGGGTCCTGGGATCAAGCCCCGCATCAGGCTCTCTGCTCAGTGGGGAGTCTGCTTCTCCCGTTCTCTCTCCCTACCTCTCTACCTACTTGAGATCTCTCTTTCTGTAAAAAAAACAAAAAACAAAAAACAAAACAACAAACCCAAAAGACAAAACCTTAAAAAAAAAGAAGTTAAACCAGAGATCTAGCACTTCAAAACTCCTGAAACAAAGTAATACAAAAAGAATAAAAAGTAAGAGTACAAATAAATAGAATAAATAGATCACTGCACATTGTGACACAATTTAATGAAAATGTCTTCATTTTACCAGTGGGAAAGATTTCATCTTAAAAAGTCTGACATTACTGAAAATTAATCAGCCTAGGGTGTTTGGTCCATATTTGTGACCCCCTCTCCCCCCAGATTTCAGTGGTCATGTATCTCAGTGGTCATTTTGCACTGACTGCTTTTCCTGTTCTACAATAAATGGCACTACATGTAAATGTCAGGTGTCCACAGTGAGTGATGGGCTTGAATTATGAATTCAACAACTAATGACCACAGTGATAAACATGGCAATTTTGCCACAATGAGAAGCATGCTTATCTTCCTCCATTTGTATGTAGTACAGCTGATAGCAAAAACGAATACTTTCTGTGGCTTTGCACGGGAATAAAGTCTCCTACTCCATAACTAACAACCCTATTCGGGTTCTTTCTTGTGCTTTTGAATTATGGACAATGTTCTTCTTCCTAGGTGTTCAGCCTGTGGATGTCACATGGAGGAAAAGAGCTAATGATGTTTCCATAGACATGGTGTCTTCCCTGGAATCAGTAACTATGACCAAGCGCCAAGAGTGTCAGTGGCACTGTGATTCCATCTGTATGTCCCTCCTTTGAATCACTTGCAAACTGATTTATGAGCAGTGACTTGATGTTGAAGCTAGGAAGTATATTTTTGACTAGTTGCAAATGTGAACTTATCCGACAGCATGTTTATTTTTCAGATAAGCTTATGGCTTATAAGTACACACACACATTTTATTTTGTATTTCCAAATTTATTTCTAAAAAAGAAGGTCCCAAATAATTTGGGGTTCATACTCTATTGAAAACTGCTGCCAACTACGCCCATTGTTACTGGTCCTGCTGTCAGTTCTGGATGTAATTGTTCACCTTTAGGAAGGGCAACAGCAGGGTTAATGACTGAAAATGAGGGGAAAATATCTACATTTAATTTTGAAACTTTATGAATGTTGGAGGCAGAGCTCTGACCTTCCTAATTGACTGGTTTTGTTTTCCCTGGTTGTAAACAAGTTACATTTTATCTATCAGTTAATCCAGAATGAGGAAGCCAGAAGGTACCTGAATTTGCTGGCAATAATCTACAGAATCTAAATGCAAAGAGAGTGAGTTTGACTCTACTTAGAGATGCTACTTGAAGACACCTGTTTCTCATAAAATGAGTGCCACTCGGTCTGTCAGCCATTCAGACTCCCTCCTGTGTCTCTCTCTGTCCCTGTTTTCTCTAGCTCACTCTCCCCCTCTCTTCCTTAGCCTTTGTCACTTCTTTACCTGTCTCCTCCTTGCTCTCTATCTTTGTGCTTCTCACACTCCAGGTTTTTCTCTCTTTGTCCTTCTATATCTCTATTTGTATCTCTCTTTTATCTTTCTCTGCTCTCTGTCCTTCCCTGACTATTACTCAGTTTCTCTCTCAATCAAGGCAGGGTTCTACTGAATTTTTTTTACCTTTGTGTTGACTGCAAGTCTCATGAAAAATGCAGAGAGAGCTTTAGTCAACAGACTACAGGATAATTATTATACCTTATTGCTGGGCAAATATTAGTAAACAACTGGATGGCTAAGAGCTATAAGGCTTTCTAAACCAGTACTAAGGGCTTGTGATTGTCCACATTAACACCCCCTTCTCTTGGCAGAATGAGTCAAAGAATACTAGCAGAAAACAAAAACATGGAAAAGTTGTCAGTTTTCTTCAGGTTCCTTTAAAATTGATCACTGAAACCCAATTTTCCTTCGTTCTTCTGCACAAATGACCCAAACTGCATATATGGTGAGATCCTCTGTGTGGGAGCTGGGAAATTATCTATAGTTCTCTATAAGTAGGGGTTTGCCCTGGACATGCCAATTTACAACAAGGGTCTTAACATCTCATCTGTTAGTATCCACTTTTCATGTCCAAAGTGTTCCAATTTAAGATAACAGATTACATGAGCAACAAGTGTGGTCTGGTTCCATAATGTTCAGTCACTGTCAAAATGGCCACTTCATTATATGGTAAATAATGTAAATGTGCAATTTCATTTTTTAAAATAGCTATAAGTAGGAGCATCTGAGTCACTTAGTCAGTTAAGTCTCTGTCTTTGGCTCAGGTCATGTTCCTGGGGTCCTGGGATTGAGCCCTGTGTTAGGATTCCTACTCAGTGGGGAGCCTGCTTCCCCTCACCCCCTGCCTGCCTCTCTGCCTACTTGTGATTTCTGTCAAATAAATAAATAAAATCTTTTAAAAAAGGTATTCTTGCCAACATAAAAAATGTAAATAATTTAGGATGTATTAATAATTATAACATTTGTAGCAGAAAGTCTAGCCACTTTGGAATCAGAAAGAACTAGTTTGAATCTAGGCTTTGCCATTTTTCATTTCGAGACTTTAGATAAGTAACCTAACCTCACTGAGCCTTTTTGATCTCACCTGTAATCATGGGGGAAATCACATCAGGATAAACAGTAAAGCAGGAACATTCTCTACATTTCACTTGAACGTGATCTTGCCCTTAGAAATGAAGGACATAAATAATACCTAAAATGCAGTGTTCTAACACAACAATAAGAACTTTCTATGTGCCAAGCACTTTACAAGCATTATATCATTTAACCTTCCTATGAACTCCATGTGGCAGATAATAACATGATAGCCAAATTATAGGTAAGGGAATTAAGGGTATAAAGCTTTGAAGGAGCAGGACCAGGATATGAGCATATGTCTATCTGTCTCAATCTAGGTCGACATGCTGACTTCTCTACTGCACTAATGATGGCTCTAATAAATCACCAGAACACTTCACTTATTGGGTCTGACTGTGTAACCTTTGGCTATAGCATGACTGTTTCACTTTGTGGGGGGTTCTTTATTTCCTTCCCCAACCCCTCAGTTAGGCTTCTTAAATCATCCTATCTTGAATATAGTGGCCAAAACTTGGTGACCTATGCTCCTTTACTAGAAATGCTGCCTCTAATTCTATTTTTTTCTGTAGGACATCTATCAATTTCCTGGTGGTATTAAAAAGTAATATTGCAGTTGAAGAGAAAACTGCACTAGAAGATCCAATTTCTTCATCTGAAAAATGGTGCTAATATGTGACACTTACTAATGGCAAGGAAGGTAGGAGATGAATGAAGTAATTGTTTCTGCAAAATCTTTCAAATGCTAGAAGAAATACAATGAAACCCATTATAACTTCCAACATGAAACATCACTTTCTTATTCTTTTGGGTCACTGTATGTAATCTTCTTTCAAAACTTCATTTATCCTATAAAATTATTTATTAGTCTAACCAATAGGTACTTATTGAGTATATTATAAGGCAGACCCTGTGATAGGTACTTGGGATGATAATCAGATAAGACATGCAGTGAAGCTCAAGTGTTTACAATTTTGTGAATACCAATTAATTAGCCCTGGCTACTTATTAGAATCACCAGAATGGCTTAAAAATTTGCTATGCCTGATCACTCCAGACCAAGTGAATCAGCTAACTCAAATGGGAAACCCAATTTATTTCTGTAAGATTTATTTATTTGAGAAAGAGAGAGAGAGAGAGAGATGGTACTTTTGACTGGGGGGCGGGGAGGGCAGAGGGAGAGAATCTCAAGCAGACTCCATGCTGAACATGGAGCTCATAGTGAGGCTTGATCGCATAACCCATGTTATCATGACCTGAACTGAAACCAAGAGTTAAGTGCTCAACTGACTGAGTCACCCAGGACCTTCAGGAAGCCCAATTTAGAACCATTGTCCTGTTCTGCACCAAACCACATGCAGATAGGCTTTCCTAAGAACTATAGTTTTACAATTTTGATATGGACATTACATCAGGTTGAATGGTGTCTCTCAAAAATTCATGTTCATGCTGAACCTTAGAATGGGACTCTTTTGGGAAATAGAGTCTTTGCAGATGCAATTAGTTAAGATGAGGTTATGCTGAATTTAGGATGGGCCCTAAGTCAAATGATGTGTGTCCTTATAAGATAAAGGACACACACACACACACACACACACGAAAGAAGGCCATACAAAGATGGAGACAGAGATTAGATTGATGCAGCTATGAGCTAAGAAATGCTAATGATTGCCCTCAACCACCAGAAATTAAAAGACAGGCATGAAATAGAATATCCCTCAGAAACTCCAGAAGGAACTCACCATGTTGATACATGGTTGACACAATTAACTTAAGACTTCTCTCCTAATCTGTGAGAGAATACACTTTTGCGGTTTGTAGTAATTTATTACAGAAGCCATAAGAAACTAACACAGATATCAGTTAATGAATTTTCTAGGATGCCAGAAAAATCAAATTATATCATGGCCACATATTCCTCCTCTACTTAGAACACTTCCTTTATATATGGAGTTCTTCAAAATCTAAGGCATGGTGCTGTACTTATGATACCTTCTTAATGGTACTGGTATTTTTTTTGCAAATTCTCACTAAGCATATTTACACTAGGTAAATTAATTTACAACACCCTACAGGTGAGTAAATTTTTCACTTTGGAGTTGACATGCTCTATATTCTGCAGTTAAGGTTAAGTAAATCTCTGTTGAGGATAAGCATTCACAAAGAACTAAACTAGAAGTAAGAGCCTTCCCTTCCTTGTTTCTAGTTAATTAACTAATCTGATATTTATTGAATTTTAGATGACTTTCAGTATCCCTGATACTAAGAGCCAAATTCCCTACAATGACTTGCAAAGTGTGCCCATTGCTTCCACCAAAACTCCTCTCTTTTTTTTTTTACTTTTTTATAAATTAATTTATTTATTTTCAGAAAAACAATATTCATTATTTTTTCACCACACCCAGTGCTCCATGCAATCCATGCCCTCCATTATACCCACCACCCGGTACCCCAACCTCCCACTCCCCCGCCACTTCAAACCCCTCAGATTGTTTTTCGAAGTCCATAGTCTCTCATGGTTCACCTCCCCTTCCAATTTGTCCCAACTCCATTCTCTCTCTAACACCCCCTGTCCTCCATGCTATTTGTTATGCTCCACAAATAAGTGAGACCATATGATAATTGACTCTCTCTGCTTGACTTATTTCACTCAGCATAATCTCTTCCAGTCCCGTCCATGTTGCTACAAAAGTTGGGTATTCGTCCTTTCTGATGGAGGCATAATACTCCACATCTTCCTTATCCATTTGTGCGTTGAAGGGCATCTTGGTTCTTTCCATAGTTTGGCAACTGTGGCCATTGCTGCTAAAAACATCAGGGTACAGATGTTTTCACATCTTCTTTTCACAACATCTGTATCTTTGGGGTAAATACCCAGGAGTGCAATTGCAGGGTCATAGGTCTGTCTTTTCTTCTTATTTACTCTTCTGATTCTGAACTTGCTTTTGACTGTCTCTTCTCCTGAAATGTCTTATCTCAAATATCTCCCAGATCACTCCCTTATTTCTCTCAGGTCTTTAGTCCAAAATGGACATTTCAATGACACCTTCTTGGCTATCCTATCTAAACCTGAACTGTCACCTAACCACTCACCTAACCACTCTCTCCTGCCTTACTTCAGACCATATGTTGGTTTATTACACTGGTTGACTTTGTCCTCCCCAAAGTCATATGTCAGTGACATAACCCCCATTATCTCAGAATGTGACTGTATTGGAGACAAAGCCTTGAAAGAGACAATCAGCTTAAAACGAGACCTTTGCTGTCTTAATCCAATCTGACTGGTGTCCTTAGAAGAAGATGAGGAGGCACCAGGAATGCCTTGAGCACAGAGCAAAGGCCATATGAGGACACAGGGAGAAGGCAGTCATCTGCAAGCCAAGGAAAGAGGCCTGGGGAGAAACTAAACTCTTGACACCTTGATCTTGAACTTCTAGCTTCCAGAACTATGAGAAAATACATTTCTGTTGTGTAAGCTAACCATCGTTTGTTATAGCAGCCCGAGAAAACCAATACAGTTAACCATAAAATCTATTGTCCAACCTGGAACACCACTGAAAATAAAAAGGGGGCACTATAATCATGATATCAAGATGATTGGCATAAACCCAGACTTCCAGGTATCGCAGAACTTTCTGTAGCCTTATCAATAGTGCCTGTCACTATTAATGTACAGTATACTTAAGTTGTATGTTTATTGCTTTCCTGTCTCCACTGGGTAGTAAATTCATTGAGGGCATGGATTTTCTGTATTTTTACTACTTTATTCCCAGTACCTAAGTATATGGCATGTCGTTCCTTCTCAATTAAAAATGTGTTAAATAAATAAATGTTAACCGTAGTGAATGGTTTTGGTTTACTGATTTTATACAAAAGGCTTTATAGAAAAGATCTTCATGTGTGACTACTAATTATTTTGCACCTGCTACCTGCTAGACAGAGGACTAGACATCTTATATATGTTATCATTCATTCTTAAAATGATTTTACAAGCTAGGTATGATCCCTATTTTATACTTTAAATTTTGAACTTAAATACATTAGAGTATTTAGGTCACTTCTATATCCCTCAGCAAGTACGTAGGGATTCAAATTCAGGTCTACATCTCTTCATGCAGAAAAGATGCTGACACATTCTCAGCAGTTAGAAAAGAACATAAATGCAGATTTCCAACTCAACAAGTCCATTGAAATAATCAATATGTATTAGCCTCAATATTGTACCTGTTGAGGTAGAAGGAGTATTCACAAATTATATCAATGTGGGTTCAGAAGAAGTCATGTTTAATTAAACAGTGTAAGTGGAAAGAGTCCCAAATACTTTAATCCTAACCTCTCTATCAGCATTACAGAAAAATCAAGAATAACAAATCAATATCCCTAAGATGGATATGAGTATCTCTTCCTGCTAATTTAATTTTAATAACTAATGCTCTAGGCTGACGCACAATGTAAAATATTGTCCTTGAAAACAGGCAGCTCTGTTTGCTGCTCAGGATTTTTATTTATTAGAAACTGAACCAGGAAAATCTGATGTTAAATTTATCATAGTAGCTGAGGGGCTACATCCTGCTGAAGAAAATTAATTGCATGCCAGTGTAGTAGATGTTGTCTGATAACTTTTTGTAAGTAACTATCTTGACCACATCAAAATGTTGCCTAAGAGAATTCTTTGAGTTACATAAAGTCACATTTTGCATGCAAATATGAAATATCATGTAAGTAGTAAAGTCTCACACTATGTACAAATTTGAAAGTAATTCAGTACTTGAAATTTTGTTCCATTTGTTAAGAATTTCATAACCTCAAAGCTGTCTGGGATATTGCTTCAATACAATATCCCTTAAAGCTTGTAACAGAAACTCTGGCCATTCTTTTTAGCCTTATGGAAACATCTAATTAAGACCTTAAATTGCTTGAGGTCTTCAAGAACATGTTCTTCAAATGAAACATAATCCCTCTGTAATTCACACTAACCAAGTGTGACTCCCAAATACAGAGGGACTAAAATTTTAATCCTGAAAATCCTAGTATCACTTAATTCAATTCTACAAGTGTCTGTTCATGCTTAATTCCATTAAATGCTCCTTGATGCTTTCTCTTCCCAAGGATCATAAGATTATATTGAAAACGAGGTAAACTTTTGAGAGATAAAAGTAAAATAATTTAGAAAAAATTACTTCACTCTAGAGACTAATCTGGTGCCTCCTTCTATCATTCAGAACTCCTTACATTTTATTGAATGTATCAGATTCTCTGGCTCTTCCGGATCTCCATGGGATGGAATATAGGATTTCTTAGTAACCCAAAACCATCATACTTTAGAAATCTGCTATGGCCCAAGCATTGTAATGTCATATTATAAATATTATCTTATATAAGCTTCATATAAGTAATTTATCAAGAAAAAAACTGAACCCAATAATGTTTTAGTTTGCCCAGGATAAGAAGTCTAAAGGTTGGGGCACCTGGGTAGTTCAGTCTGATAAGTGTCTGCCTTCAGCTCAGGTCATGATTCCAGGGTCCCAGGGTCAAGCACCACATTGGGATCCCTGCTTATCAGGGAGCATGCTTTTCCCTCCACCTGCTGCTCTCCCTGTTTGTGCTCTCTCTCTCTCTCTCTCTGTCAAATAAATAAAATATTAAGAAAAAAAAAAAGAAATCTAAAGGTTCATGGACTATGTCTATGAACCTGGTCTGTATGAATCCCAAGCCATATATTTACTATTTATGTTACATTTATCTTTGTCTCTCTGGCATCACGCACAATGCCTAGCATTGACTGTTCAATACGTATTTGTTAAATGAATGAATCAATGTTGGTTGAGTTCCAAAGGAGAAAGGGAGGCTCCTTTTTCATGAATAAATCATAACTTTCTCAAGGTTTCCAAAAACAATTAGCATTTTCATAGAGGCAATCTAAAATGCCAGATCTGGCAAACCTGTCACTTGGAGACATGGGCATTCAAAAAGCTAAGCCTTGAAAATTTGCAGAGAATGCCCTTACCTGGTGGCTTTCAGTATTAGGCTGTGGTTGATGGAAGTTATGGGGGAACCAGGAGAGGGTGGTGGTAGTAGCACACCCAGCATTGTCAGCACACTTGAATAGTCTGAGATAACAATACTGTTAAAATCACTCGATCACTACAAGGAACAGATCAGAATCATGAAACTGAAATAAGATACCCATCCATACAGAGTATAGTATTTTGTTCTCAGGCTGAAATTTCATAGGAAGCTTATAAAAACAGTTTTGTGGATAAAGAATTGTGGATCCTATCTTATTCTCTGGATGAGTAAAGTCGCTGAATTCCATGTGACCTCAGGATAGTATGGGCACAGAACTGATCAGGACAATTTGTCTGGTAAATGTTTTTATAGCCAAGATAAATCTGAGGGTCAGGTGTACTTTGGGGAGGACATTGAACTGAATAAGTTTGAGCTTCATGTTACTAACAGACGCCTTTTTATTTTTTTAATCTTTTGAGCATTTTACAAAGCATTATCCAACTTGATCATCAAAATAGTTCTATGAGATAAGCTTGTTTGGTATTATAGCCTATAAATCACAAATAAGGGAATTTCAGGAAGTTCAGAAAACATACAGCTCAGCTGCTGCCTGGCTGAGACTCTATTCCAGATCCTCTCATACTGAATGGATCTTTTCCAGTATGTTCTTGTTACTTAAAATGTGGTATTCAGACCATCAGTATAGTCTGGGAGCATGTTAGAAATTCAGAATCCTCTGGCTCATCCCTGAGCGACTGAATCAGAATTTGCATTTTAATAAGATCCTCAGGTGATTTGTATGCACTTTATATTGTGAAAGGCATCTTAGACATTATGCTGTATTAGTCATTCCGAATGCCTCGGCTTTGGGAATCTTATCGCGATTTGTTATGAATGAGGGTTAAGTGAAGGCACGGTCATAAGAAGAAGCTGCCCATCTATCAGTCTTCTAAAAACATAATCAGATTTATATACCAATGGTACCACTGATATTAATATAGTATAAGTTAAGATTATAGACTCTGAATCTTGGCTTTCCGGCTTACTGTGAGGCTTTGGGAACATTATTTAACTCTTTAGGCTTCAGTTCAGTCATCCTGGAAATGAAGGTGATAAGGATATTAACCCCATGAGGTCATCGTGAGCATAAAGTCTTCAGACCCTGTACTTGGTGAGGACACAGTAATGCCCAGTATTTTAAATGTGATGCAAGACAGAGATTCACCCTGGTTGTTTATCTTACTTCTGAAGAGGTTCTTTTGGTCTTTCATTAAGTCAGTCCTTTGAACACTATCAAGGAGACTCACTTCATATTGACTATGATCTATAGAATTCTGCTGAGTGTCACAAGTTCATTGTGAGTTTCCAGTGAATTACCCCTGCAGGAACAATTTTTCATTTTTTTTTTTTTTTTTGGTGTTTTCATCTTAGGGATTACTCATTTTGTCCATATTCGAAGAAGCCAAAATGAAGTACCATGAGTTCTTCTGTTTTGGGACCTGAAAGTCTGGGCCTTCTAGAGTTTGATAAGCTTTTAAAAATTATTCTTAAAATCCATGGAACAACTGAGAAAAATTTCAGATAAATTCTCTTCCCTAACGGGTCTGGACATACAAAATAGAGGAGGGTTCCTCTGTGCTGGGGTGCTCAGAGACTCAGGGAAGCTACAGGGATTGATTTTTAGGATAGATGCTGATCACAGCAGGGTTAGCTGAAAACTAGGAACCATGCGGTCCTCCACTCAGTCTGTTAGCTCCATCCCACTAATGCATCGGGATATCTTAAAGAAAAGAACCAAGAATAAATTAACTGGCTGTGTTGTCTCTAGTCTGTGCAGAGGTAGTATGAAGACCCAACTTTTATTCTAAATGAGACAAGAAACATGGAAAATGTTTTATTAAAATGTGCTTAACAGAGATGAGTTATTTTATTAGTTAATATTGTGTGCTTTTTCTCATATGGAAAGAATTTCCTAACCTCAAAATGTGTGGTGTGCTATTTCAAATTAAATATCAGAAAATGACTAGGGTAAAAAAAAGTATGAGGCTAATAAGCTGTTCCTAGATACAGAAACATTATTCTTTATAGAGCTAGCGAATACTTAAAAGGTTGAGAGAAGGCTCTGAAAACACTGCAAATTGTCACAGGCATACAAAGAACTTAACAATGCAAAATGAAATGTAAGTGGAGTATCTTAATTCTTCTCGCTTTTCCTACTGACCACAATCCCATATCTTTCTGTCGATCTTTATTTTGTATCATGACTTCTTCCTTCTATGCCTGATTTGCTCATTCTGCCACAGCTCAGGGTCTTTTATCTACTGGAAGACTTCATGTTTTCCTGAGCCAAAGGAAAGGAAAGTTATCTTTTTCTTCATCACGAACTTCAAAAAATAAAATTAAATTTAAAGAAAGAAAAGAAATGTAAGTAAAAAATTATAAGCCACATATTCTTTTCAAGTCTCCAAAGATGGTATTTTTATTTTTAAATAAAAAAGTTATTACTTAAAAAATTAAATAAAACAGATTCAATTTTTAAAAACGTATCTCTCTCTCTCTCTTTTTTTTTCTTTTTTTAAGGTTTCATTTATTTATTTCAGAGCGAGTGAGAGAGAGCAGGAGCAGGGTAAGGAGCAGAGGAAAAGAGAGAAGCAGACTCCTCATTAAGCAGGGAGCCCAACCTGCAAGGGCCTGGATCCCAGGATCCTGGAATCATGACCTGAGGTGAAGGCAGACCCTTAAGCAACTGAAGGCTTAGTCACCCAGGCACCCCATCTCTGCACGTTTAAAGAGCTGAGAGTCATCTTCAAATCGTTATGTTAGTCAATACATAGTTTCACCTACATGCTCTATCAGTTGTGGCTTCCTTCTTAGCTGAATTTGAAATATCTTTCTTCATGCTTTAAAATCTCTAAAAATTAATTTCTATCTTTCACCCCATCAAGATTGTATTTTTTATACTTTGTCTTTTGGTTGCTTATTTTTTTACTGAAGAATTGCTATGTTTTATCATATCAAGTTTAATTATTACCCTTTCCTTGTTTTACGTGGGTCTATTTCTTTCGGTCAAGCTTCTAATCATTTCTCAATATATTTTATTCTATTTTTTTTTTTAGATTTATTTATTTATTTGGCAGATAGAGATCACAAGCAGGCAGAGAGGGAGGCAGGGGAGGGGTAGCCGGTTCCCCGCTGAGCGGAGAGCCCAATATGGGGCTCTATCCCAGGACCCTGAGATCATGATCCAAGCCGAAGGCAGAGGCTTAACCCACTGAGCCACCCAGGAGCCCCTAGTTTATTCTATTTTAAAAGTTTTGCCTCATTATTTTTCCTTTCGCAGTTTTCACAGCCTATATATCATCCATATTTATTAATTCCACCTTATGTTTACTATTCTTGTTAAAAGTAGGATTTTAGCAACTTAAATTGTTCTCATTTCAGTTAAGTTTTGGGTTGTTTCTAGTTTTTTTTTTTTTTTTCAAGATTTTATTTATTTATTTGACAGAAAGAGACCATATGCAGGCAGAGAGGCAAGCAGAGAGAGAAGAGGAAGCAGGCTCTCTGCAGAGCAGAAAGCCCGACTTGAGGCTCGATCCCAGGACCCCGGGACCACGACCTGAGCTGAAGGCAGAGGCCCTAACCCACGGAGCCACCCAGATGCCCCGATTGTTTCTAGTTTTAACTCAATTTTTTATCACCTTAAAAATTAAGCTAATTTTGTTTTATTTGGTGTTTTCTTTCATTTAATTTTAAATCTAAATTTATAATGGTAGACAGAGAGAGTGACTGTGAAAGTGGCATCTGGCCTAGAACCTATGATCTGAAAAAGAGAGCTTATAGCTGGGCAAAACTTTCTCAGCTTGTTTGTTTTTTCCCTTCAGACTGTAAGTCTCTTGAGAGCAGTGGTCCATGTCTGTTTTGTTCTCATTGTATCTCCATTGTCTGGCTCATAGTGGGCACTTAAAAACCTATGAAGGGTAATAATGATTCATAAGGATTGTCTATTGACCAAAACAGCAATTTATTAGCACTGTGTGTTAGACTTTCTCTGGAGGACTTTCCATGCATTAATGTACTTAGTCTTCCCAACGGCACTTCACAATATCACCGCAATCTATATACGAGGACACTGAGACCTAGAGAGATATTAAGTGGCCTGCCTGGGTCACGGTGTTAGTAAATTGGTAGAGCCAAGACTTACTTACCCTTGTGATCTATTGCCAGACTAGGGGCCTTAACAATCACTTGCCCAGTATCTGGCAGGTCATATACCAACTGGTCAGTAAGAAGCAGAGACCCCATGGAAGGTACCTCTAAACAGACCTGTACACAGTCACGACTGAATACACCAAAGGTATGTGGCTTCTCATAAATCAATTTGGCAAACATAGAACCTATCTAGAAAATTCATGGCCAAATGGCATTACCTTTAATTGCCCAAGCTGATTATTTTGAGCAGACTATCCTCAGTCCCTCCCTGCCCTGAGGCAGTCTTTGTCATCCCACCCTCTATTACATTATCAATTTTAAATCAAACACAGCTGGTGGTGCCTGGCTTTCCTCCATTGGCTCCTCTCAGTTTGCAGAAGATTTATGGAAGCTGTATTTTAAAGAATCACATTTACCCACTGAGCTCATTTTCTTCTCAGTTAGAATTCCATCATTCTAGTCCTAAGAGTAAAAAGTGACTAGAACTTAATAACTCAACATAGAACTTTCTACATTTATTTATGTATGTGTTACTTTGTCTATTAGAATAACTCTCTGCTTTCATAGTGAAGCTGTTCACGCAGAGTTGAGATTCAAAAACCGGAAAAAAAAGTTTTCATATATGCTTGATTTTATAGAACGTTGATTTAATAACATTGGTTTAAAACTAAACACTCTGTTTTAGTTAAAACAACAACAACAAAAAAAAAACCTAAACACTTTGAAACCTAGCAAAGTCTTGTCAGTGTCAAAGGCTTCATATCGGAGCTATTTGTTAATTATCCGTTGATGATTTAGAAGCTGTCTAGAATTTTCTGAACAAAAATAATCATGTAACACTGGTTTTCATACTTTTTTGAAATAAGTGCTTAAATATAACAAGGATAAATTTTACTGTAGATTTTTAGAATTAATACAGAGCATATCTAGCTAATACACAGCACTGAAATAACTCATCTATTTTTCTCGTCCCCTTGATTGGAGAGTACTTAACAAAAAGTTGTTTAATTAAACCATAACTATTTTTTCTTATATTCTGATTAGAAAATGTCAAACCAATCATGTAATCTTAAATATTAGAAAATGCTAAATCATATAATCTTAAATATTAATAATATTTTTAAATGTATTAGTTTCATGCAAGAACACTCACTTCAAATTAAACTTCCTTTCTGCCCAAACAAATCTATATAAGGATGTAATTCTACTCATGTTTATCCTTAGTCATCTGAGGACTGAGTTATAGAGAGATTATAGTAAGACGGCGCTTTTGAAAGAAGAAAGAGAGAAGGGGAAGAGGAGGAGAGGGTGGGCGAAGAGAAAGAAGGAGAAAAAGAATTTGTTTTGGAAAAGGGAAAAAGGAAAGCATTTTTCAGCCCAACTCTAAGACATGAGGTACTGTTATTAGAACTTAAAAGTAAAAATGTTTCTTTTTGTGAAAAGGCATTCTATGTATAGGTAGTATAATGGTGTGCTAGGGCTACCACAACAAAATACCGCAGACTGGGTGGCTTAAACAGCTGCAATTTATTTCCCTACAGTCCTGCAGGCTGGAAGTCTAAGATCAAGGTGTCAGCAGGTTTGTTTCTTTTCTGAGCCTCTCTCCTTGGCTTACAAAAGGCTTCTCACTGTATCCTCACGTGGCCTTCTTCTTCTGTATTCTAGAGTCCCTGGTGTCTCTTCTTCTTCTTCTTATAAGGACATCAATCGTACTGGATTAGGGCCTCACCCTTATAACTGTCTTAACTAAATCACCTCTAAAATACCTCATCTCCATATAGTCACATTTTAAGCAACTGGGATTAGGACTTCAACATATAAATGTTGCAGGGATCATAATACAGCCCATAACAGGAGTCTTTCAAGAAATTCTTGCTGATTACTGAGGGGAAAATGACTATCCACTAAAAAACCAAAACGATCATGAGGGCTGCTCTTCAGCATTACCCAATGGGGTGGTGGCAAATTGGATTTCTTAACGTTCTTCTGGTTCTGAAGGTCCATGTTGCACCTTCACCAGGGGCAGGGAAAGAGAAGAGCAGAGGAAGAGAAAGAGAATCCTAAAGAGGCTCCAAACCCAGCATGGAGCCCAGTGAGAGATTCAATCACAAGATCAAGAGATCATAACCTGAACTGAAATCAAGAGTTGGACTCTTAACCAACTAAGCCACCCAGGCACCCCAATCAAGTTCCTCTTGATTAGATTATTATAATACTATTACAACTAGTTACCCAGCTTATCTATATCCCTCACTTCCATGAGATTGATCTTTCTAGACCATAGTTCCAACATAACAAGCCCAAAAGCATTCAGTTACTCAGGCAATGCATGCTCTGACTGTGGCCATGCCAAGAACTCTACAAGGCATAGGAAATACAAGAGAGCTTTGCTTTCCATTGCTTCCATTGCCTACCAGATAAAGTCCAAAATCCTTAACATAGCATTCAAGGTCATTCAGTATTTAGGGCTTACCCACTTTTCACTGTCTCTTCCTTAAATGTTCCTATTCTTGTATTCATTTAGGACTATTTTTCATCTTCAAAATATAGTTTGCACTCTTACAGCCAATATATCCTATATTCCCTCAGGCTTTCCATCTGTTCCCTTACCTACCCATACTTCCATTCAACTTTTAGACCTCTACCATTTCACAGTGTAGTGAGACTTTGTGGATCTACAGGAAAAGGATACATTTTAAATGTTTCTACATTGAGTGTCTGGGGGGAATGAGGAAGGAATCATTCAATGGAGACAGAAATGTGAAAGACAAGTATTATTTCTGAGGTTGGGGATGCTGAGCTCAGTTTTGGAAGCTGCATGAAAGTGCATTGCTCTGATTTTTTTAATTGCTAAACATTTAGCACTGTCAACAGTTCTTGCCATACAATAATACTCATTTAATTTAATAAGTATATGCTTGCTGTCCTTGGTAAGCAAAGAAATGATGTTACCTCAGAAATCATAAAGAGCCAGTAAGGACCCATTTATTTAAAAGATAGATACACAAATATGGAGCACTTGGGTGGGTCAGTCAGACTATTTTTTTTTTTAAGATTTTATTTATTCATTTGACAGAGAAAATGAGAAAGAGACAGAGAGAGCACAAGCAGGGGGAGCAGAAGAGGGAGAGGGAGCAGGAAGCTTGATGCAGGACTTGATCCCAGGACCCTGGGATCATGACCCGAGCCTGAGACAGATGCTTAACCAAATGAGCCACGCAGGTGCCTCATAGCATTGGACTCTTGATTTCAGCTCAGGTCATGACCTCAGGGTTGTGAGATTGAGCCCCACATCAAAGTATTTAAGATTCCCTTTTTTTCCCTCTCCCTCTTCCTCTATTCTCTCTTTGCCTCTCTAATAAATAAATAAATAAATAAGCAAATAAATAAATAATACACAAATTAAAATAGTCTCACACTATGAAAGGAATAATTTCACCCTTGAGGTTCATTATAATGGAGACTGAGTTGTAAACGCAAATATGTTTTTGTGTTTACATAAGGCCCAAATACAGCCTTATGTAAATTAAAAGAATGCTTAATCTGATTTTTGGGTCAATTAACTATAGTAATAGAAGAATTTTGGCTAAAAATTAGGAAACTCTAATTTCTAGCTCTGTTGATCACTAGATTTGTAATTTTGGTTAGGTTACTAAGCAGATCCTTTTTTTTTTTAAAGATTTTATTGATTTATTTGACAGAGAGAGAAAGATCACAAGTGGGAAGGGGGCGGGGAAGCAGGCTCCCTGCTGAGCAGAGAGCTAGATGCTGGGGGTGGGGGGGCCTTTGATCCCAGGACTCTGAGATCTTGACCTGAGCCAAAGGCAGAGGCTTAACCCACTGAGTCATCCAGGTGCCCCTAAACAGATCTCTTTAAATCTATATAAATCTATATAATCACATAATCTTACCTCATGTGATTTTTTATTATAAAAATCCGAATGAAATAAATATGGAAACACATTAAAAACTGAACTTCATGGTACATTACATATAATCATCATGACAAAGATAACAATTTTGCTGAAGAAACTCTGCTGTTGATAAATTTAGGTAGAAAATACATAATTTATTTAAAATCATTTTCATTGGGAATTTGAAAGGATGGTAGTTTGATAATTAAGGGATATGATTACTTATTTACTTTGGTCTTTCTCTTGGTCTCTTGTTAGAATTGAAGGATTTGTTTTTTAATCAAATTTACATGGTTTATTATCAAGTCATCAACATTTTAAAACTAGTTCTTCATGGGTATTTATTTACTCATAATAACTTGTTCTTCTGATAAAAGAGATTCCTGATTTAGATCACTGCACATTTTTGTATGTCCCTGAGCACCTACTGCAGAGTATTAGTCTAATTAATCAAATTAGATATAACTGTTCCCTTATCTCTTTTGGGAGTCTTCTTGTCATTCTTTCTGAAAGCTTAATACTTGGAATCTACCTATTGTCATTATAGTCTTCCCAACCTACTAATTGAGCTGAAAATTGACTTAGGTTTGTTTCCTCAAATGATTTAAAGCTGCCTTCTAATAATTTATTTGTATGGCTGGTGAGAATTTATCTCAGATGGATTAAGATTTATATTGAGCTGCTTATATTCTGCCATTTTGAATAGAGAACGGGACAGGGGTAATTTTGCAGGTGTGACCAGGTTCTAGTGACATTTCCCAAGCAAAGTTCCCCCTAAGACTCCTCTTCCCATACAAAGCTGATCATAACTGTAACAGCTGCCATTTGTGGAGCTCATAACATACCCGTGCTGGGCATGTGCAGCTGTTTTGCTTGGCAAGTTACTTAAGCTATTAAGGCTCAGTTTCCCCATGGGTTGAGCAAGGATAATAATAGTGTTTGCCTCACTTAGTTCCTTGAGAGCTTAAATGAAATAATTAAAGTTCTTGGCACAGTAACTATTGCTTGGTAAACAGTCATAAATATTAGTCATTGTTATTGAGATAACAACTTTAACCCCAGCAAGCTGTGACAATTAATAAGTGGAAACAACCTCATGCCCATAATCAAACTCTGGGTTGAATTAATTATGGTAACTCCAGATGACAGAAGTGACATGCAGCCATTAAATATTCTGTTATAGAAGAATACATATGGACATGTACTCTAGATCTGTTGTTAAGTGGAAAAGTATTCCAGATGGCTCATGGAATACACTGGAAAAACATACACTAAAATGTGACTAGTGGTTACCTTTTGACTGTAGGACTTCTGTGTTATTGTTTATTTGACTTTTGTGTTTTTCTGCTTTCTTCAGTGTTTTTCATAGACTGTTGTTTATTTTAAGAAAAAACACTTATAAGAAATATATAGCCTTAGTAACTCAGTGTATTACCTTCCTGTTATTAGACAACCATACAATGACTGAATTGGCCATGCATATCAGCCTTGGCTCACTACCACAGCAGCTTGAGATTTTATAATACACACACTCATTTCAGTTTTTATAGTGGAGACAGTCAAGGGAGAAGAAAGTTGGAATAGGTAAGTGTAGCTATATCTGAACCAAAGTGTTCCAGATGATAGAATGACTGAGGAGAAAGTGGGGCAAGTTTGTTTCTGGCATGCATGAGCCCCAAGCTCCTTAATGCGAGTATCCCTGGACCATTTAAAAGGGATGATAGTCTGTGTTCTGTAGGTTTGTATTTTATAATATACACACTACTTAGTGGTACCCACTAAGTATAATACTTAGTGGGTATAATATATATATATATATATATATATACTTTTTATAATACACACTCGACCCCTAGTCAAGTGTGAGTAAAAATAGGTTGACTTTATCTTATGTCTGCTTCTTTAAGAAGGGTCAAATTAGTTTTAAAAGATTATGTATGAAGAAGAGGAAGGTGGGTAAATTTCTGGTAATAGTTCACAACTTCAGTGAACTATTGCAAAAACCAGGAAACTGGAATCATTTCCAAAAACTTTTGCCTTCAAGTAATTATCCATGTGGACACCAGATCGAATCTCTGAAACAATGATCTGGTCAGATAACCCAGATCTCAATGCATCAGTACCTTCTCAGCATCCCTGTGTGGGGTAATTAGGCCCTTCCTAATTTTATCCTTGGGTTCTTAGTAAGTCTCCTCTTCTGCTACATAGTTCTTCAAACTGGGGCCTTCACAATCTGGCAGTATAGTTCAAAGAAAGCACATTATTTTACATTCATGACTCCAGTCAGAATTATTCCTCTACCAATCTTCTAGGTTAAGTCCTAAGACATAAAATTATCTCTATTTTCAGATATCATTATCTTGTGTATAGAAAACATGAAAGAACCCACCAAAAAACATTCACAGTTAGTAAATGAGTTCAGCAAGGTCACAGTAGACAAGGCCAGTATACAAAATTCGATGGTATTTCTCTACAGTAACAATGAAAAGTTCAAAAATGAAATTAAGAAAGCAATTTCATTTACAGAATAAATATATTATTTACAAAAGGAATATCGTGCTTAGAAATAGGTTCAACAAAAGAATTGAAAGACTTGTACACTGAAAACTGTAAAACATTGTTGAGAGAAATTAAAGACCTAAATGACTGAAATGATACCTCATATTTATGGAGTGGAAGACATGACTTTCAAGATGGTAAAACCTCCAAATTGATCTGTAGAGTCAGTGCAATCTCTGTCAAAATCCCAGCTGGCATTTTTATACATATTGACAAGCAGCTCATAAAACTGAAATGAAAATGTGAAGAATCCAAAATATCTTTTTAAAAAATCTTAAAAGATAAAAACAAGTTGGAAGACTCAGATTTCTGGATTTTAAAACTTGCTGTAGCTTTGGAAATCAAGGTTATATGGTTTTTGCTGGAGGACAGACATATAGGTAAATGGAATAGAAGTCAGGATTCAGAAAAAACTCTATATACTTAGTTCAGCTGATTATTTGCCAAAATAATTAAATGGGGAAAGAATAATGTTTTCACAAAAGGTCTTGGGATGACTGGATATCTATATACAAAAGAATGAATTTGGACCTGTAACTCATATCCTATGCCAAAATTAACTCAAAAACCTAAATGTCTGACTTCAAATGATGAAACTCTTAAATGAAAAATACAGGTATAAATCTTCCTGACCTTGGACTAGGTTTCTTACATATGACACCTAAAGCACAAACCAAGAAATAAATAAACAAAATTTAAAATAAATAAATAAATTGAACACCATCCCCCCCCCAAAAAAAAAACAGAACAAAGAAAAGAAAAGACCCACAAAATGGGAGAATAATTTTGCAAATCATATATTTGTAAGAATGTAGAATCCAGAATTTATAAAGAACTCCTATACTTCAACAATTAAAAGACAAACTAATTCTAAAGATAGAAAAGAGATTTGAATAGATATTTGCCTGAAGGAGATACATAGTTAGAGTGCAGATGAAAAGATGCTCTCAATCATTAATTACTAGGGATACAGACATAAAAGTCACAATAAGGTATTATTCAATTTATTTATTTTTAAAGATTATATTTCTTCATTTGAGAGATACAGAGACAGAGATGGGGTGGGGGAGAGAGAAGGAGGGAGAGCACACAAGCAGGGGGAAAGGCAGGGGGAGAGGGAGAAGCAGATGTCCCCTTGGGCTAGGAGCCCAACATGGGCTTGATTCCAGGTCCTGGAGATCATGACCTGAGCCAAAGGCAGATGCTGAGCCACCCAGGTGCCCCAAGATATTATTTTATATCCTCTAGCATCATTATCATCAAAAAGATGGACAATAGTGATTGTTAGGGAAGACGTAGAAGTACCAGAACCCTCATTTCTACTGCTGGAAATGTGAAATATGAAATGATGTAGCCACTTACAGAAACAAAGTTTGAAAGTTTCTAAAAAGTTAAACAGAGTTACCATATGGCCCCACATTACCAATCCTTGGTATATATCCTGAAAACATATGTTCACACAAAAACTTGTACATGAGTGTTCATAGCAGCATTATTCATAGTAGTCCAAAAATGTAAACTACCGAAGTGTCTATCAGCTAATAAATGGGTAAACAAATTGTGGTAAATTCATACAGTGGAATATCATCTGGCCATGGAAAGTAAATACTGACACATGCTACATTGTGGATGGATCTTGAAAACCATGCCAAGTGGAAAGCCAGATGTAAAATGCCACACGTTGTATCAGTCCATTTATATGAAATGTCCAGAATAAGCAAGTCCAGAAAGATAGAAGAAAGATTAGTGGTAAGCAGGAGCTGAGGGGAAGGGAGAATGAGGTGTGACCACTAACAGGTTTCATTTGGGGGTAATGAAAATGCTCTGGAATAAGCTAGAGGTGAGGATTGCTCAATCTTGGTTATATACTAAAACCCACTGAATTGCACATTTTAAAAAAATATTTTATTTATTTGACAGAGAAAGAGAGAAATCACAAATAGCCAAAAAGAGGGAGAAGCAGGCTCCCCGCTTAGCAGAGCACTAGATGCTGGTGGTGGGGGACTTGATTCCAGGGCTCTGAGATCATGACCTGAGCCGAAGGCAGAGGCTTAACCCACTGAACCACACATGTGCCCTTGAATTGCACATTTTAAAATAATGAAATTTATGGTTTGAAAATTAAATTTAATTGGAAAGGAAACTTAGCTTAGTAACTCCTAACTTCTCTATACAAACCTTCCTAACTCCCAAGCCTGCTCCCAGAACTTCTTCCCTAAGTATGCCCCTGCAGCTTACAATTGCAGATAATTTAGCAGAGTGTTTACCAGCTGGACTGTAGACACAGTGTCTTTCTTAAAACTCCTCTCTAGTTGAGTGAATGTGGCCAAGTTACTTAATCTCATTGGACCTCAATTTCCTCATCTGTAAAATGGTGATAATAGTATACTTAGCTCATAAGGTTGTTGTGAGGATTATCTGAATTAGTTCTTTTCAAAGCTACTCTAAACAATACCAGGCATTCAATAGGTAATTAATAAATTCACTATCATTCATAAGACAATAGTATTGTATTATTATTAATTATTATTATCGGCTATGTCTCTTCAGCATTGTACTTTACTTTCTATCACTGTAGACACTTAGATATTTGTTGTTTCCAAATGACTGGTCCCAGGGTCTACTTGGAGTCACACCAGGACTCTTCAGGAGTCAACAGCTCAAATGTCCTCTGATAATAACATCTTTTGCCAAATAGCATAGGGATGGTCAGAACGCTGACCAACCTATTTGGTTGGATGACGTGCCCAGAATGTTGTTTTCTGCTTCTTGTAAGAAATGCATTTCCCCATGTGACCATAGAAAGAAAGAAGCTTGCCTTTTACCAGAGTTTTAGGGAATTATCAGAAAGCTCTAAGAGACAATAATTTCCTGAGAAGTCCTAGACATTTTAGATCCCGGAAAGACTGAAAGATTGCAGTGTCAGAATCTACAGAGTATGAAAGTTCTATGATAGTTTGTATTCCCTATCCTATAGTTATCTTTTTTCAAATGACTACTTATCAGTTTATAATCTTTGAGCATGACATAAATTTTTTGAAGAGCCAAAAAAATGTTGTTTATTATCAACATGGATATTTCTCTTATATGCCCCAGGAAAGAAGATATTATACTCAAATGAGTTCAGTTTGTTGTCCTGAACATCAGCTCCTGCAACTGAGTCATAGCAATGCCTTTTGAAGTTCTCCCTCAGATCTACCCCCAGCAGGAGTGCAAAGCAAGATGAGAAAATGGCTCATTACTTATTTTTAGGGAGGATGAGTTCCAGAAAGAAAATTAAAACCAAGAAAATATTTGCTTTGAAGTATATGTTTTCAAATTGGGCAAAAAGAAACAAAGGAGAATTTTTTACTTATGTAAGCTTTACAGACAGCATAGTAAAAATATATCAATTAATACAACAAATTAATTTTATTTCTGCAGAATGAAGAAAATACCTATATCGTCTGTAGGTTTTTCTAATATTGCATTTCACTAAAATTAGCTGCAAGCAATTTAGGGAAAGAAATTTTCTTCTTTGTCCAATAAAGGATTTGATGTTGTTTAATGTAGACTAAAAAAGAAAAAGCATACATACATATATTTATATATATGTAAGTGTGCACACAATACACATATATAGGATTTGAGACATAATGGTATTTAATCTACTAAGCTGTGAGGAAGTAAATATTTTATGACTTTAGATGTAATATTTAGAACAAACTTGTCATTGCCAACATCACTTTAATCTTGTCTTCTTTACACAGAAGCATGATAAAGTGTTTTCCCTCAATCGTACATGGCAAAGAATGAATGAGACTGAATTACTTTAATGCAAGAAGAAAAATTCTCTGGGAATACTGGCATTGAAAAGCCTTTCAAACTGAATTTTTAAATTTCCCCTTTAATATTCTTTTATCATATAATTGGATAAGGGGCAGAAATTTTATTATGTGCCCAAATATATATTCCTGAGTTCATTCCTAACAGAGAGACTTTAGGGGGAAGGACAAATGAATTCAATCTTCAATATTCTCCCGGCCCTACTATTCATCAACTTTCTTTGTGGTCATACCACAGTTTGCTCTATCCACCTCTGGCCAGAGTCACCTCTTTGATAAAATGTTCTCTGCACTCCCTCAAGGCTCTTTTGATTATTTCTGCCCCACAGGTCTCTTTTCTTTGACCTCCACTAACATTACCTATCTACATGCCCCCTGAGTGGCTTTTTAGGAGTGTTTATCTTTTTGTGGTTGTCATGGTACACTTGGTTCATCCCGTAAAATTGTCGTGATGTTGCCTGTTTCTCTCATGAGAGTTTCAGTAGATTTATCCACTAGTAGAAAATATGTATGTGGTTTCTGTGTGCAACAAAAGGGGTCAGGAAATAGTATTATAAAATAGAAGAGAGACACAGTGGGGAAGGGAAAATGCATTTTCCATGAATAGATGAGTTCAAAAGATTTTAGAAGTTCAATTTAATTGGTAGCCCTTAGCATCCACTCAAAAAATCAGAAATAACATTACTTACAATCACAGCATGTTCTGGATGCAGTTTATATTAGCAAAATGGAAATCCAGTTTAAAATTCCTCTTTGCTGCCCCAACCCTTGAGGCAAAGTCTTGCTCACAGAAAGCATGGCTCTTCAGTTATCACAGCCTTTTGTTTTTAGTCTTAACTGTCCTGCAGCAACGGTTAAGCCAAATCCGTAATGGACTAGCCTTTTTCTAATATTGTCTTATATGATTATCTCCTACAATGTCCTAAGTTAAACTGTTTTTCGTAGCCCCAGTCATGTTTATTTTCCTTCTCTTCTCTTCTTTTTCCTTTTCCTTGCATGGGGCAGGTCTCGGAAGAGAGTTCTTCTGTCATTGAGCATCTCATAATTATCATTTATATTTGTTGAAGGGCTCTTGCTTCAGCTCTTTTCTTTAGAGGGTACATACCTGTAGTTTTTAAAATTTGTCCTCATCATTTGAAGAAATATCCATTGAACATTTTCTGTGCCAAACCGTGCTTTGCCTTAGTATGCTGTCTGTAAACACTTAGAATGCAGTGTTGAGCAAGATTAGCCCTGGTCCTGCCTTCATGAAACTCATAATCCAGTAGCAACAGAGGACTTATTCACATTAGTGTTTATAAAACCATATAAGAGACAATGTACTGAAAGAAAGGACATAAGAGTTTTTGAGATAAAGAAGAATGAAATGAACCAGGATTGGGACACTGGAAGAGGGTTTAAGGACAGCCTATAATAGACATCTCAGGGAGGGCTAACTAGGTTAATGTGAAACACAAATCTGATGAAATCCCATTCTCACCCCAAATTTAACCCTTTCAGTTGTTTTCCATCGCTCTTGAGATAATAATCATACTTTTTATTGTTAAAGTTCTCTTATACCAAGCTCTCTTTCTTTTATATGGTAATCGCTTTAACATTCTTTCAAATTATTGGATACTCTGTCTACCTTACCGACACAGGCTCTTAATTATCCCTGGAATAATCTGCTTTCAAATCAGCTTGTTCTTTCTTTCTTTTTATGACTGTGTTCCTTAAAGGGGTTAGTGAGGGCCTATGCTATAGCAGGGCATAAGAGAAGAAAAAGGAGGAAGCAGGTCTGCAAGAATCTTGCAGATTCTGAAAGGTGAAACGGTCCACTGCAATGTGAGCACATTCCAAATAAGTTGAAATTTGAATTTTGGCACTGATAACTTTTGTATATAGGACTTAGAAATGATTTATAATCACTTACAGTCTGTTTTCAACCAAAAATAATGCCCATTTTGTAAGGTTTTTTTTTTTTGTGATAATTTGAGATGGTGTTTGGAAAATGCCAGTACAATGCTTAGCATATAGGAAATGCTAAATAAACGTTGTTGTTGTTGATGGTTTGGGAGTTGATTTTTAATCATTATTTGAGAGTTTTGAGAAAATACTGGAAAGTCTAGAAATAACAATCAACATAGGATACCAATCTTTCAACCACTTAGGGACACAAAGAACTTTCCTAGGTGGGAAATTTGTTAGTATGAAGAAACACTGGCTTTCATTTGAAATCACTGAAGACATTCATAATATTAATTCAAAATGTTAATTGCTTTTTGTATGGCCCATAGAAATCAAGACAGTCTTATAAACAATTATCTTCCATGAACCAAAAAGAGATTTAAACTACTAATTTGGGCGTCCCTTTTCCTAGACTAGTTACTTTGGAGGACAGAAACCATGCTTTAGTCTCTTTTCCCCTGAGAACCCAGCCATACTTATTTGTAGTAGTAACAACTCAGAAGTATCTTATAACTGTATTTAAAAAAAAAAAAATGCTTTATTGTAGGACTCCATCTTAGTCTTCTGTTAGGCAAAAGAAAACTTGCAGTGTCCAGTGAAGAAATCTGGGAGTTCTCCACTCAACAGACTGCCTAAGTTCAAGTAATCTTGTACAAATTATAAGTATTATCCTTCAAGAAAACAGAGTTAATGTGTGATTCCGCAATGAAAAATCCGTTTTAGCCAGCCAATTCACTTAAGTAAAATCTAATAAATGACAGGTATGTCAAAAAGACTACCATGTTGGAACTTTCTTGTTTTAACATAGCCAACTTGGACTGCCCACTCCTCCCTGCACCGCCCCACCCCAGACTGGGGCTAATTTTCACTGACACAACTCTAATTGTCTCTAGGTAATCCTTTCTGGTTTTTGTTTTCCTTTCTTTCCCCCAAGAAATTGCTCTCGCATTATTAAAGGCAAAAGTACTGAAACACTTTAGTGCAAGTCTTCTCTGTGAATTATTTATGCTAGGATGAATTGTAAAGTCCCAGATTTGAAAGGGATGTTAAGCAAGCTCATCTCCACTGCTGTCTCCAGATAGGACTCCTCTGTTAACCCATCAAAAAGATGGGGTGCTAATCCAGTAAAATGTCCCAGGGCTTCATAACTTCTCTATTGGGATGACATCACTTATCTTACTTCTTTTTTGCACTCCAAATCTATACTCTTCTTTATTTTAAGTACATATCAAGAACACTTCACATGTTTGGTAGTAATTGGTTTCTCTGATATTAAAGAAATGGTGGCAATATGTAGCAGTAGATCAAGCTTATATGGTATGGACTGATGTTGAACCAAGTCTGTCAGTTTTCTTTTTTCTCTTTCAAAATAATTTTTCAAAGGGAGGTGGATTTTCTGGGTATTTCCTCTGAGAATATGAAAAGTACTCTTTAATCCTGAAGGCTGCATTGGCTGCTCTACCTTCAGTTTTCAACACACATTTATTGAATTCTTATGGATTCCAGATGCTGTACTAGGTACTGGGAATTCAGCAGTAAACAAGACAGCCATATTCCTTGCCCTCCTGAAGCTGGCAGTCTAGGCAGAGTAGTCTCACCTTGCTTCCTTTTCTTTCTTCTATTCTCCCTTCCACTCACTTGAATCTTCCTCCTTAGGATTTTACAGATTTGAATTGGAGAAGGTCGTCTCTTACCCAAAATGCACCCTGCATCAAAACCAGGGATTATACAACTGAGTCCAGACTCAATACAAAAAGCCACAAGGGAAGTCTGAACAGTTGGGAAAACTAAATCTGTGAGAAAAAGGTCAATGGAAAGTAGGCCAAGTTTAATAAGATATGATCTGAAGTACAGGTATTGCAGGCTAATCCTCTTTTCTGCCAATGTTCTAACATACAGAGGTACTCAGACAAGGCATCCAGGTGCAAAGGTCCAGCAAGAGGAGGAAACTATTTTCCATCTACTTTCTTTTTTACTTTATTTCAGAAAACGATCAAGAAATTTAAGGTCATCAGGATTAAGAGCAGGGCAGATATAAGAGAAAAATGTTATGATGGTAAAGAAAATAACAGTAACAGGTCTATCACATTTTATAATTTGAAATGCCTTACTCCGTGTGCTGTAAGAGAGAGGAGCCAAGCCGTCCTGAGTGTCAACCCAATAGACACTTGTTCTTGGAGAGCAGTGTCTCCTACATACTCATCATTTATATCCCAGGCCACAGCACGAACAGGAGCATGGCAGACATCAAGAGATGGTTGTGAAAGGATTTCTTGCTCTGTTGCCTCAGGGCTCAGTGTCCATGGAGGAGTCCCTGTTCTTTTCTCACTCTCATTTTTTAATATATGAAAACAATAGGAATGTAAATATGTATGCCTTAGCATTGTTTAGAAGATCAAATGAGAAAGCATCTAGTATGTGGGAGATGCTCAATGAATGTTTCTTAAAGCGTTATTGTTATCCCTGGCTCCATTCCTCTAACACCAGATTTTGGTGGAACTGGCCTCAGAAACTCAATTTCAAGTTTGCACATCACTCTCCATATGTAGTAAAGGATAATTTTCCCTTTTAGGATCTTACTTTGATGCCTGAAGAGGAACTGCTCTCTACATATTTCTATCACAAAAATGTTTATTAAAGGACCTTTGGCTATTTTAAATAAAGGAATTATAAAAAATGAAAAGTACAGTATAATTTTACCATTCTTAACTAATTAAATTATTTCAGAATGTAATCTTCATGTACTGAAATTTATAATATCAAATTATCTCAATTATATACAATTTTCAAGAGATATGAGGGAGAAACCTTTTTTAATGTTCTAATTTACCAAAGCTATTCAGTTTTGGAACTATTCATTTTATATGATTTTTAAACTCTGGTGAGCTAAATGACATACTAGCCTATTCCTAGACAGTCTTTAGATAGAGATTAGAAAAAAAAATCAATTGTCATTGTATGTGTGGGATATGATTTTTGAAATTATTAAGATTTGTACAATAAGATTAATAATAATTTTGTAGTACAGTACTTCTGAGCTTGAAATGCTTTCATTTCTATCTTTACACAATCATCACTTGAGAACACTCTTTGAAAAGGATAACCTAGCATAGGCTGAAAACCATGAAAAGGCATATTTGTGGAATTACGAAATTCAAAATGGCTGGGGCAAAGGACAACCAGGAGGAGAGGCAAGGTATGCTCTGGAATTAGGTATGGTAGATTTTGATGAACATAAAGGATACATGGAAGAATCAGGTCTTACTTTCTGTGGAAAACAGAGAGTTAGCAAGACTAAAAATGATCTACTTGCATTTTAAAAAAGATAATCTTTCAGCAGGGTGGAGAATGAATTTGAATAAGAAAAGTCATGGAAACAGAACACTATACAAGGGCTGTTTCCACAGACAAGGCAAGAGTAGATGAGAAGATGAAGAAAGGTATTGGTATTTGGGAATGTAGAAAGATCCCAGATTCAAGAGGTGTTCCTGAGGCAAAACTGGCAAGACTAGAGGGAGAAGAATCCAAGGTAACACCATGTTTTAAAAGCTTGAAAGACATGGTTGATGGGAGTGCTGTGAAAACATGGAGAATGATATACAGAAGGTTGTTTTAGCTGGCATTTTTAACCAATTTTGCAACTTTTTTTTTTTTTTAAAGATTTTATTTATTTATTTGACAGAGAGAAATTACAAGTACACTGAGAGGCAGGCAGAGAGAGAGAGAGAAGGAAGCAGGCTCCCTGCTGAGCAGAGAGCCCGATGCGGGACTCGATCCCAGGACCCTGAGATCATGACCTGAGCCGAAGGCAGCGGCTTAACCCACTGAGCCACCCAGGCGCCCCAATTTTGCAACTTTTGAGCCAAAAGAGATATAGTATGAACTTACGATGACCAGTATTTTAATTTTTAGATTTCTTTAGTGCTTTAAATTGTTCATAGAACTGTCAAGTAAATTTTCTTATTAGAGCCACATAATAATCCTGTGAAATAGGTAGCTATGTAGATAAAGAAAATACTTAGAGAAGTCAACTTAATTGGCAAGGTCACCTGACAGTAAATGGAAGACTTAGTTTACTATATGATGTGCCTTTTTATATAGCATATCCGGTGAAATAGAGAAAGTTATATTTAGAAATAAAACTACTTAGAATTCTAACACTTGGGAAATATTTGAATGTTTGATATTTACTATTTTATCTTAGAAAGTGGAATTGCAGGATTGAAATTATAAAAAACTGTGATTACAAGAAAATTCAGCTGCTAACTTCACAATATTCATTTGTGTGTGTATGGTTCTACATAAAACATGTTACACTTTTAAAATAAAAGCAATAATGAATTTCTAGAAACAACTGCTGATAAGTCTATTTGGTTGATGTTAACAAGTTTAATATTAATGAATGGTGATCTTTACAGTATTTGCTCATGGGACTTTTGATATCTTTTTTAGGCCAAGAGTTCCATTATCAATAAATGGAGATCAGAATCCCAAAGACAATCATCATTGTCTCCTCTGAGTCATCATGAATAGCTCTGCTAATAAGTTTATTTATCTTTTGACATAGTTATATACAAACTACATATTCAACATTATCTTTTCGAAAAAGATGTACTAAAAAAAAAAAAACACAACTTATTCCACTTCCTTAATTTGCAACTATTAGAATAATGGTCTATTAATTTTTAATTCTTAAATTGAATTTTATGGCAAAACCTGAAACAATCAAAATGAAGTCTTTTCCTATAACCTTGTTCTGATACATAATTAATTTTCCTGGAATGTTGGACTGTGTGTCTAGATAATATTTTGATATTCCCCAATACTTCCCCTTTGGCATCTCAGAATGGTATTTGAAATGTATGACTTTTCACTTGACAGCAGTAAGATAATTTAGTGAGTAACAGTGAAGAGATCCTTAAGTGAACCCACTAGACTTCTCAATAATTCAAATTAGTTGTCTATAATATTGATTACCTGCAAATAATCTGTCTTTTAAACATTAATTGCTATGTATGCACCAGATGTCTTGATTCTAAGTGGTAATTTTAAGGAACAGACAAATAGCTGGGGGTACATGGTGAAGTCAGAGTAGATATTTTTTCTACAGATGAGTGATGATATATAGATCGTTGCCCTATGCAACCTGTCTCTCATACAATTGTGTTTTCTTTAGAGAAAATATCATTTTATAACATAGTTAAAAAAACTTTTTTTTTCTCTATTAACTTAATGATAATTTTGGTTATTTTTAATCTAAAGAAGAATACTTTCTCCTTTCTTATCTTACATGTTATTAGAAATATTCTAGCAAAATAGTCAATTCCTCTTTAGGACCTTTCAAACTATTTAATAATCTATGTTTAACATAGGCCATAGCTAGGATGTCACTTCTAATTCAAGGGTTCTTCTGTCTGTGCAAGGACAGATGACACCTCTGGAAATGCAGTATTAGCCATTCACTTATTCTTGTTCCAATGAGAGGCTCAACCTGGAATAAATAAGACCGAGACAACCATCTCATGTTATTCTATATCATTGATTTCCACACACAGAAAACTGTATGGTTGTTTAGAGGAGGAGGTGGGCAGAAATATGCTCTGGAGAGTGTAGATAGTATTAAAAGAATCACCTTTTTTGATTTTCTTAGCATACCTTCCCCTTCATAAACCATTTTCCAATTGAAAAAGAAACAAACTATCTATTTCTTGCCCATTCCAGAAACTTACTATGGTATATGACCCTGAGCTGTAAAGTCCTCTGGAATGTCAAATACAGGGACAATGCCCTATATTATTCTCCAACTAGATGCTAATTCTAGGGTAACACATCATTTCAAAGTCAATTTTTAATTTATTAATTTCAACAAAATTAACAAGAGATAGAACTAATTTGTCATCTGGTAGATCATCAAACATGATTTTTATGATGAATCACTAGGTGATTTTTGGCAAATAAACTGGAAGAAGTTCAAAGAATTGTGATACGAAACAAAATTCATTCCTTTCCAATTCACTTGCTACACTTTAAGGGCCATATAAAGCTAGACTCTGGCTGAACTCAGACTCACTTGCTTACTTACTTGGGGGACCATGGGCAGTTTATCACCTTCTCTATGCCTAAGGTTTTAAATTTTAATAGCGAGCACTAATAGCTAGGTACTTCAGATTTATTAATTCATGTAACCATCACAATAATTCTGTGGGTTTGGTAATGTTATTGTTATTATCTCAGTTTACATAAAGACATTGAAGTTCAGGGAGATCAAAATGTTAAGTGTAAATGTAAGTATTTTAAAATTATAAAATTTAAAAATTATACCAAAGGAGCCAAAAGAATACTACTTACTTTATGGAACTACATAGTAAGAATCAAGTGAGTTAAATAAAACAGCAAGCATTTGGACCCACGCCTAGTATGTAATAAACACGGTATGAGTTGAGGTGACATTACTATTTATGAACAAAATTTTCAGTGCTTACATCCATAAAAATGCAAAGTAGGACTATGATTGATGATGAGTCTTTTCTTATTAGGGTAATTAATATGAGTTTTCCAAGGAAATATGAACCAAGAGATAGTACTTTGAGAAAATTTTGTTCTTTTGTTTTAATTACTTTTAAAATCTGAAACAAATTATTTTAATCAATACTTTTAATGATTGTTAATCAGCTAAACTGAGAATTAAATTTTTCTTGAATCCCTATGGTCACAGAAAATTGTTTTCAAAATGAAATCACATTTCATATACATATTTTTCTTGCAGAGAAATATATAGCAGGATGAATAAAAGGTTTCAACCATGAATATATATATGTGTGTGTGTGTGTGTGTGTGTGTATAGTATTTAGATAGATGTCTCTAGAAAAAGTGAAGAAAATAGATAAACATTCCAACCTCTTAAGAAAAATAATGGGTGCATAATGGGTATCAATCTGTCATAGCAGTTAGACTAACTTCGTACATTTAAAAGAGAGATGAAACATTTTACTTTAAAATATCTATATTTGCAGTATGCTGGGAATTATAACATCCAGAAATATGATAATTAAAGTTATGACCAGACATAAATTTAAAATGTACAGGGCTGTACATAATTGCTCAAAATTATTTTAGGGGATGTAAGAAAATAAAAGAATATTGGTTAAAAATAGTAGACTTGGATGCAGAAGCCCCACATTTTAGACTTAGTTTAATAACTGCTATTAGTTTCAGGATCTTGGTAGATTTATTTAAATGTCTCTGAATTTCCATTTCTTTATCTGTAAAAGTGGCATTTGTTATGGAAATTAAATAGAAATAAATGGGAAATTTCTTAAATAGTCTCAAGTACTCTTTTATTATAAAAAATATGTAATAACTAACCAACAAAACAACTTAGAAATGTTTCTTGCAAGATTTGTAGAGCCCATAATGTAGAATTCTTTCACATGTGTTAACTGTTCTTTAAAAATAATGTTTATAGAATTTATTTGACAAGTTTCATCCCCTTGATGTAAAAAATATAAGCTATATCCAACAAACTTAAAAAATACAATGTAGTTTTTCATGATCCATAGTTGAATTTTTTAGTTGTTTTTTTTTTTTTTAATGTATGAATGCAAAGTAAGAAGATGGATTTTTTTTCTGTGGATTAAAACTGGCTTTTTAGACAATTCTAAAAGGAATTTATTAGAAGATTCTATTAGTGCCATCAGAGAACAGTTTTTCAAGGTCATCTCATTAAAGGCCAAGAATCATTTGCACGTGTAAATCCCGGTGTGTTTGCTAAAAGTTTGTCTACCTACAGTCACAAGTTGCATTTTTATTTTCTCATCTACTTGCAAGAGAAAACACCTCCAATCATACGTGGCACAAAGTTAACACAATGAGCAGGTCAACTACATGGTGATATTTGAAATAAATGTGAAGTTCACTCAAGGAACCCAACTGTTGTGCCAGCTTGTGAATTTCCACACCACTCCTCTCATCTTCTTGTCATTTTCTCTTGTTTGGGAAATGGGAAATGGGATCTCTGCAGTGGGTATTGAATCACCAATATCCTCTGCATGGCATGTTGTCTACATTCTTTATTGTATAGAAACATCACAAAAACACCCACAGATAGTTCTTCAAGAGTAAGAGTAACTCTACAATGGCTTTAGGGACAGATCTTCTCAGAATAGCAATTTGAATGAAGCAAAAGATTACATTCAAGGCAACCTCGGTGTATGATTTAGCATTGGTTTTCAGCTTTGTGTGGACCATAGTGACTGAACCAAATAAGCATTTATTTCAATAAAACACAGTTTAGAAGTAGGCCGTTCAATTTAAGACTTCTAATTTTGATTGTCATGTTAGTTTGTAGATTTCTTGTGCTTAAAGAGGGCTACTATACCTCCAGACATCCCACTTCAGTTACAGTCTGAAGGAAGGGAATGGTTGAAGGACAAAAGGTGAGTGCCAACTGAGTCTGTTTCTCTTCCTCCTTTTTAAGTAGGAAAACAATAGTGCCTCTGAAAATCCTACTCAGCACACCAGTAGACTACCACTTTTTACTCATTCATTGCCACTATGTCATAAGACCATCTTTAATGGCAAGAAAGCCTGGGTGATGGCGTAGTTTCTCTAGACACATTGCTGCCCCAATTAAAAGTGGTGTTCTATTAGTGAGGAAGAAAGGAGAATGGATTGAAGCACTGTCTAGCCTTGTCTGACTCACTCAGCCTTAACACTGCAGTTTTAAAAATTTCTTTCAAAGTTCACAAATGCACTGAATAAAGCTCCAATATATTCATTATATTCATAGTTTTGTGGTGTCTTGTCTTGTACTCAACTGCATGTTCCTCCTCGAGATCAAAAATTGAATCTTATTCTCATTGTATAGCTCCTAATACATAGCAGGTACTTAACCCATGATGTATTCTTTTTTCATATTAGGTTTCAATCATTTAACTCTAGTATATTAAAGTGCCGGTACATTCGTAGTGAGTTTTGAGTATGTATGTCTTGAATTATTGGGGCATTTAATGCTAATGACTGGTACACAGTCTTGAAGCTTTTGCACTTTAAGCCTAATTACCTTGATTTGACTGAAAGCATGAGACAGTTCATGTTATGTTTTCATACTTCTTCTAGGTCACTGCATTGGTTTGGACAACCTGCATGCCGCTGTTAGTCCCAGAAGCACGTCGGGTTGGTAAAGCCAAGTAGAAGTGCTCTGAATGGTTGTACCAAGAGTCTGAGCACAAATTTCATGTCAGACAAACTTTGAGATGCCTATGATTTATTCTAAATATTAATTATTTGAATATGTAGTCAGAGAATCCTTTAGTTCCATGATCTCTTTAGATTATTAAATTAAGGTTTATTTTGTTACATTAGAAAATGATGCTTTTATTCTCTTGCCATTTTTTTTCCCCAACCCTTCCACCTAGCACAATCCTGGTACATAGTGCATCAAAGTAACTGCTGAATCAATGAATGACCGTGGGCTAGTTTCCAAACCTCTGTACTAAGTTTCCTCATTAGTAAAAAGATATGTAAAAATATCTCATATAAGGGAAAGGCCTAGCCTAAGGGAAGGTGCTGGTTTGAGGTTAGAGTCATGGGTTTGAGTCCCAGATTGCTGCTTATCTCTTGTAGAAACTTCAAAATTAATTTTTTAATTGAATTATGTCTATTCTAGACATTGGAAATATACATGTGGAAAAAAAAGGAGTTTTTTTCTGGTAGCTCATAGTCTAGTGTGAGAGACAGGAAATATATATGATAAATGCTCTAAGTCTGTTCCTTTACCTGGGTTAGTAATTTCTGTTTTTCAACATTATTGCATGGATTCAGTCCATGGGTAAGTGTGGACCTACCACACTTGAAGATGCTCATAGCCCAGAACAGTGTTGGCCAAAAGCAGTCACCTGGCACACCTTTTCTTTCTCTTGTCATTTTTTCTTTGGGAAGAAAGTTATGTATACTTTTAAAGTTTGATCTATTAGGAAGATCTAGGGACCATTTGGGGATCCATTGTACTTTGAGTCTTTCTCCTCCATAGTTCCTCAATAGAACCATAGAACACAAAAACTGACTTGAATGACTATTTTCTCAGTTCATCTTAGAACAGAACTAGTACCATGCTACATACACGGTAGAAAGAATAATATATTATGCTTGTGTTGAAAGTCCCAAAGATACTCTCTGTTTTGATGATTCACTGGGGAGGACACAGGATTCAGCAAATAGTTGTACTCATGGCTATGATTTATCACAATAAAAGCATACAACACACAAGTAACAAAGGGGAAAGACACTTTGGGCAACGTCCAGAGGAAACCAGGTGCAAACCTCAAGAAGTTCTCTCCCAAAAGAGTCGTATGAGACACACTTAGTTACCCCAGCAATGAGTTGTGATAACGTATTGAATTACCGTCTACTGGGAAAGCTCATTAAAGACACAACTCCCATGGATTCTACTGGGAGCAGGTCATGTAGATGCTAGTTTCAGATTTACCAAGATTTCAGACACTAGAAGGAAATGAGGTCTTTGCTATAAACCATAATATTTGTACAGCTCAGGAACAGTGAGCCATTCTTAGCAGTTGGGAATAAAGGGAACTCTTCCTACAGCCATGTTCCCAGACGCCAGACAAGGCTTAACCCTGTAGGAGCCCTTCCTACAGAGAGTCGTCTTGGGGCTGTATGTTAACTTTTTTCTACAGAGCACCTAAGGGTGTTTGCATAAGAAAGGCCTGACCTTTGTGGTCTTTGCAGTGCTTCATAAAGAAAGGGAAGCTTGAGAGGCAAGGAGTATAGAAGAGTAAAGGAAGAACACAATGGGGTTCTGTCTCCTCCCCACTTTTTGGGGCAAAAGGTAAGGAAAGTCTGGACAATGCACAGGTTAAGAACATTATCTGCGTGTCTTCCTTTTTGATTCTGCTGCTCATCGCAAAGGGAAGAGAGGTGATTTTAAACCAATATACTTTGCAAGACAACTTCAGCTGCATTCTGAAAGTACCTCATATATTGTGCTATGTGCTTTACATATTTTGGAGATTTGATCTAAAGGCAGCCTCTGCAGAACCATTGAGGAAAGTGAGGAATCCATTTATAAAGTTCTGTTCTTAAGTCGTTTATTCGGTAAACTCAGAGTTTAATGATTTCAGATTTTATAAAGTAAGTCACAGCCCTGGGCATTTCGAGTTTCTGTAGCTGAGTTTCTACAGGAATCAATCCTATATACTGAAGTTCCTGGAAATTACTGAACTTAGATACAACTTCTCCTAGATTTCTTGTTATGGTATGAAATGTATGCTTTCAGCATCGTCTCTCATGCTGAAATAATGTAGCTTTTGGCCACTGGGAATAATGGTAGAGTCAAAAATAAATTCTTACACCTCTCTAAACAAAGCAAGAAAATATAAAATCAACAATTAGCATCAAAAATGTGAACTTATTGTGTTTTTCTTAAGATATTCTTGCTGGTTTTATTTTGGGACTGTGGCTAGATGGCCTTTATCCAAGAAAGTGAGTGATTATTTTCATGAACAGACAAGAAGAAAGAAACGTGTGGGAATAAAATATTTAAATTGCTGTTTTCTTTGCAGCTGCGGTAGTGCCTGTAACTAGTGGGACTGCAATATTTAGAATTCGAGGTTATTTATCCCTACCTTAAATATTTTGAGGACCATAATGTTTTTTTTTATTTGCAGCTCTTTGAAATATGATGACAAGTGGTTAAAATTAAAAAGGTTTTTCCTTGATGCAAAGCTAATCCTTTCGTGGAGTAGCTTTACTAGCGAAAGAAAAAAGTGGAAGCAAAAATATTTCTTGCTAGCATTTTGACTTCTGGAGGAGGATTTGAGACTGAATTCTGTTTGTTTTCAGTATTTATTGCAGTTTAAATTAAAATGTGTGGGAGTTAGTCAGAATGTCCTAATATCAGTTGTGTACAACTGAGCAGTCTTGGTGCCATAGAAAATGCCACAGTTATCTATATTTTAAAAGGGTATTTTTAAAGCTAAAAAAAATATAACAGCATATATTTTTAAACTATTATTCTAAGCAGTGTTATAGTAAAACCTCTATTGTTTCTAGGGGTTCTTAATAATTGAAAACATGATTTATTTACAAGTGAATAATTTATTCAATTCTAAAGGAAACAAAACAAAAACTAAGAATTGTGTGTGTGTGTGTGTGTGTGTGTGTGTATGTAATTGGACACAAAGAAGAATAATGAGTCATAAAATATGTTCGAAGAAATGTATTACTTTCAGCATGTGCTCTCATTAATGGCAATTTGGTGTCCATTTAAAACTATGTAAAACATGAGGCACCTGGGTGTCTGCCTTTAGCTCAGGTCATGATCCCAGGGTCCTGGGATTGAACCCTGCTTCAGGCTCCCTGCTCAGTGGGAAGCCTGCTTCTCTCTCTCCCACTCCCCCTGCTTGTATTCCTTTTCTTGCTGTCTCTCTTTCTCTGTCAAATAAATAAAATCTTAAAAAACAAACAAACTATGTAAAACCTAGAGGTTACATTAACTTATGCTTGGAAAATACAGAATTTCTAAGATAGTTGCAATTTCATCACGTTATTCTTTCTTTTTTTTAAATCAACGCTGACTTGTCAAAACATGTTAAGTGCAGATTTAATTTTCAGCTTTCTAAAACTTCCACGTAAATAAATGTTTAAAAATTTTTTCTATAACATAAATTAATAAACAAATCAGAAAAAAAAAATCCCAGGTCATTATATGTTTAATCAGTATGGCAAAATATTAGCTTTGCTTTTAGAAATTGTGGATCCGTATCACTGGAATTTAGAGAAATCCTCATAGCCTAAGTATTCCTTGCCATACTTCGAACAGTTATTTATACAGAGTAGAACCTAGCGTATTCAACCAGTATTTTATTAAATGCCCAGTACGGACAGAACATATTTATTGGGTCAAAACTCATGTTCCAGTGGGAGAGAAATAAAATTAAATACACATTAATACGACAACCCTCTTAGCCCCCAGTCAACTCTGCATCATGTCAATCCTACCTCCTAGCTATTTTGATCCCTACTCTACTCCTTTATTTAGGAGGCCAAGTCCCTCCTCCAACTCCACATTGCTTTCTAACGGAATGTCAACAAAAACAACCTTATCATGTTACCTCTCCATAACATGCTTTAGGAGCTGCCCAATATCTGAGAAGTAAACAGATATTTCACACAGATTTTCTTAGCTGATGTTCCCAAGGAAGCTCTCACGATTCAGAACTCCTCTCTGTGGTTTCCAAAGAACTTTTTCATCTAGAATCACCCACTATTCCCCTTTCTCCTCCTGCCACAACTAGCCAAACATTCAGCCATACCCTCCTAGTCACTGCTTGCTAGACAGCTGTACCAACATCAACTTCCCTACCTCTTAATGAGCATAAACAGGTTTGATACTATTTACTTGTGTGTGTCTACAGTGTACATAGAACTGTTCATTTATATGAGAACCCTAATGAGGAGGGCACCTGGGTGGCTCAGATAAGCAACTGCCTTCAGTTTAGGTCACAATCCCAGAATCTTGAGATTGAATCTCCATAATCCCAGGGTCCTAAAATTGAGCCCTGCAGCCGACTTCCTGCTGGGGGGGGGGGAGGTCTGCTTCTCCTTCTTCCTCTGCCCCTCCCCTGCTCATGTTTGTGTTCTCTCTCTCTTTCTCATGCAAATAAATAGATAAAATCTTAAAAAAAAAAAAAAAAAAAAAAAAGAACCAGAAAACTGGAATACAAGAGCTTAAGTGTCTTGCTTGCAAGGTTCTTGCTCATACATAGGATATGGTTTTCTTATCTATAAATTTGAGTTAATGATTTTCACCTCATAGAAGGATTAATTGTCATTATAAGAGTTAACTTAACTTAAAAAACACATCTAGTACAGACACTGGCATCTCTCTGGTTTTCAAGCAATGGTAGTAATGATAAGGATCACCACACCTTATAATCTTCCGAAGATTCTCTTTTGAAGAAGAGAATGAGACACTGAAGGGAAAGGTTCTGCCCAAGATAAAGTTGATCCTGAGCCTATAACAGTATCGAAAATTGGTTCTTTCTACCCAGACAGATATCTACCCCTCCCACTCAGTAGGGTTATCTAACACAACCACAGTGTAGGGAGGAAAAGATTGGAGTAATCCAATGTAAACCAATTGTTCCAAAGGTTCATTCATTTCACAGACATTTCTCCAGAATCTTTTGTGTACCAGATTCTGAGATTACACTGATTTCTTTTTTAAAATCGTATTCTAAAGATTTCACCACTCATTAAACATTTAATAATAATCTTCACTCTTTCAATAAATATTTATTAAACACTTACTCCGAGTCTGGTGCTCTAATAGGTATGAACAAAAACAATCCTGACATTCCATGACATTCCTACATGGTAGAGACTTATAATGTCAGTACTCAGACTGCATACAATACGCATATACCTTTTATTTTTAAGTTTTTTTTTAGTAATCTCTATACTCAATGTGGGACTCAAACTCATAACCCAATCAAAAGTCACATGCTCTCTGACTGAGTCAGCCAGGTGCCCCAATATTGCCCATACCCTACCTACATCCACTCATCTCTTTATTCTCCCATATTATTTGCATACGACTCTGATTAGAACTAGTCCATAAGAAATTGGAGGCAAAAGTTTGTTTTTTGTTTCCCTGTTTGATTTTGTTTTGTTTTAATTCTTCACTACTTCCCACCAAGACCAAGCAAAATGGTTAAAATAAAATTTAGCCCAAGGCTGATACCTGAAAAATAGCTGGTAATAAAACCACAGTTATTAAAGACAGAATGCACATAATAAACATGAATAATAGTTATCCTGGTGAGTCTTTCCTCAGGCTACTCTGGGACCTCAGCACTATCTAGGGCATGATCTCAGACAGATCTATCAGTGGACTCATCTATCAGCTGAAGAAAAATGATGTCCTTTTCTTGATGTCTGCTTTACTCTGCTACATAGCTTTGGCACCATGAAAGAGGGAGAAAGCCTTTTTTTTTTAAGATTTTTTTTTTTTTATTTATTTGACAGAGAGAAATCACAAGTAGATGGAGAGGCAGGCAGAGAGAGGGGGAAGCAGGCTCCCTGCTGAGCAGAGATCCCAATGCGGGACTCTATCCCAGGACCCTGAGATCATGACCTGAGCCGAAGGCAGCAGCTTAACCCACTGAGCCACCCAGGCGCCCCAGGAGAAAGCCTGTCTTGAGGCAAAGGCTAACTTGGTGCTAAAACCCCTGCCTGGAGAGTGTGGATACTCACATGACTTGTAGGAAAGGTCTTTACTCAGTGGGGCATCACCTCATAAGCACATGATCAAGGCACTAGCAAAAGGTGACTCCCAAAGTGTTTTTAGGAAGAATTTGATATTCAAAATTAGAAGAAAAAAGCATTTATTTAATCACCACAGAAAAATCAGAATGCCATTCAACATTCTTGCCTTTATTTTAATCATTTAGAATTGATATTCAATATGGAAGGGGGGGAGGACCAAAGCCTTTTCAGATTTTTTAGACTTTAGGAAATTATCATATGGTTTGATTTTGAGTTAAATTTAGAGTTTCACCCAGTGAGACTCTTCACTGTCTATAGCCGAGCTTTTAGTCTGACAAGGTATCTCATAGATGAATAACTAGGCCACAACTATTTACACCACTTGATGAAGTTAAGACATTGGTTTAATCTTTATTCAATTCACAGTCATAACCATAATGTTTTTTGAGATAAATAATTCCATTTTTTTCTTTTTATCAAAGATATTATGCAAATATTTTTTAAAAATTAGAACAGGTAACTGCATTCTGTTTAGTGGCTTTCAATTTTAAGTCACAACAAAAGAAACAGCTAACCAAGCATGAATAGGCTCCCTCATAAATACACATCTTTAAATTTTGAAGAGACAGAACTCATGCAAATGTCACCTTGAATATGAAATGGAGCTTTTGATGTGCTTAAGTTGAATACTCCCTAGATTTTTCTCATACAAAAGATTTTACTAATGTATTTTTCAGTATGAGTTCACTGATCAATTATACTTTGGTGTTGAATCAGGAGCAACCAGGCAAAGAAGAGCCAGTGAAAGTCCATGTGTTGACTTTTGGTGTTGGCTGGCTCAGAGGTCAGTCATATTTCATGAAGCCAAATCCAATTCTGCCAGTGTTTCTACCACTGTGTATGTCCCCACTAAATAACCAGCTTACCAGTGATAACTGTTAAAGTGTATTTCCCTTTGCTTTATGTTCTATGATGGGTAGTGTCCCCCATCTGCTGAGGCACCAAAATGATGACCCTTTTAAAGTGACCCTTTAAAAGAAGATGCTTCCAACCATGTCTCTTCTCCTATTGTCCTTAGTCATTGGGCACAGAACTAGGCCCTCCCATCCTTTTACGACACAGCCAGGTTTAAACTCCTCCCCCGACTGAATTTCTTACAGTCATTAACTTCTCCATCTTGGCTCTCATTAAAGCCTTTCCACCCAGATTTCTGGAACCCACATTTCATCATGGGAACAAAACAAAACAAAGAAACAAAATCTCTCTCCCATATCCTCCATTTTTGCAGAATATTCTTTTTATTACCTGCCTTTACTGACGTTTGGCTTGGTCCAGTCTCAAAATAAACAAGACACCATGCCTCTCATGACCTCTGTCCTTAGAGCTGAACTTCAAATCTTTCACCTAATCTTTGGGTGGAAATTTGTTGAAATATTATTTTATTCTTACTCTCTAATTTCTCATTGCCCATTCACCATTTAATCAATGGCAAATGACCTCAGTCCCTACCCATCTAGCAAAACTGTTCACCTATTATCCCCTAATCTGCAAATTCAATGAATCGTTTGAAGATCACCTATTGAACTTTTCTGTTGCATTTGACTACGGAAATTCTGGAATCTCTAAGATTTCTGATATCTCACTCTTAATCTGTCACCATCCCTTCTTAGTCTTCCTCTCCCTTAAATACTGCTTTGATGCATTATGGCATCCTTGACCTCACTCTGCACATTTCTGGGAGGGATCACTTCAAAACTCCAGGTTCTCATTTGCCATCTCCATGCTGAAACTTGTTCTTCTGACAATCTGCTGGGCGGATAGATCCTCATAGATTTCCCATGCTTCCCTCACTGCTAGATGTTAACATCGGAACCTAGCATCTTCTCCAATATGTAGCATACACATCTTTTCTTCTTATCCAAATTGAATGCACCACTATCTCACCATCACCCATAAATTTGGAGTCATCTTTGACCATCCTCAACCTCACTTTCAACTAGTCATAGAATGTTCCTACTTCTACTCTGAAATATTGATGGATTCTGTTACTTACTGTCTGAATCAGTTCTTAACAGCCCATCGATGACCACTACTCTGGTTCAGGCTTTTATCAATGTCTGAACTCCTGCTAACACCTAACTTACCTCCCTGTTGTTTGTTTTAGTCTCCACCTATGTAAATCCCAAAGCAATACTTTTCCATGAAGATGCAAAACTGACTTCATCATTTCACTGCTAGACATGTTTCTTACAACTGCCTGACTTGTACTTTATGGAGATCCACCAACTATTTTGTGATGATGGGTCTCTAGATTTACAATGTTCTCCACCTGAAATGCCCTTCTGTTCCTACTTTCATTCAGCTATTTTTCATTTGTCCCTCAAAGCAGAGCTCCATTATCATTTCCTCCAGGAAGGCTCCTTATCCTTCCCAGGTTGAATGAGGTGCCATAGTTCAGTACTTCTACAATGACCAAGTATTTCAATTGTCACTTAACTTTTTTGTGCTTATCTGTTCTTATAACTGACTCCCCAACAGCCTGTGATCATCTTGAGGGAAATGGCCGTATCTCAGACATCTAGGTATTCCCAACATCTTGCAAGGTGCCAGGCACAAAATAGACATTACAAAAATTACATTGATAATTGAGGAGGCAATTACTTTCACTTTTATTTTTCCCATGAAAAACAGAAATAAGATGTGCTTTTCAGGCTCAGAAACTGATGAAATTAATGGGATGAGTATTGTCTTCAGATCCTTGTTTTTATGCCTTTGAAATATAAAGCTTATGAAATAAATTTCTTATGTAGATGGTTCCTATAAAGGATGTTCAGATTGTTGCTCATTTTTTAGGAGAATCAAATGTCTTAGAAAATAACTTCTTCAGATTACCATCTAGTTAAGACTTCTTTTTAAGCAAGTATTTTATCCAGGACACAACTGTCCATCCAGAGGATTGTTATCATTATTTCTTTCATCAGCCTTTGGTCTACCATTGTGTATGTGGTTGTGCTTCCACCAAAGACTAATCACTAAAAGAAAATGTGGACATCCACTTAATCCCTGTTGTAGGAAGGCAGGGCAGGATGGTGGAAGGAACATAGCTTAGAGATGGACACTCTGGACTCTAATACCAAGGCTTTGATGACTGGTAACACTGAGCAGATTTCTCAACCACTGTGGGCCACATTCCTGTCCCTTTTAAAATAGGAAATAAAGTGCTATGTTATAGAATTATTGTGAAATTACATGAACAAATGCTTTTAAAATTAAAATAAAATATAATTATTGGATTTCTCCTTTCCCTATGTAGATTTGTTTTGCAGGGACTAAATAGGAGAGCCTAAAAGAACTAAATACATGTTTGAGTATTTTAACTATTTGCATGCTCTCTAATTAATATTAACATGTATAATAAAAATAGGTCTTCTGAAAAGGAAAATTTTTAGTAAAGTAAAATAAAAGCTAGTATGATACCAAAAAAAAAAAAAAAAAGTTTTTTTCCATCTTGGTAATGAACTTATTTCTGCTTTGCTTGACTGGTTGCCAAAGTTTTGTCCTTGACTATATGAAAGTAGGAATTGGATGAACTTTTCTTAATTAGCCCAAAAAACTACTTCAAGGCAAAAGTTCTAAAGGAGAGATATTCTTAATAGAAATTCTTGCACAGATTGAAAGTTGCAAATGGAACATTCTGGCGTCAAAGGAATGGAGAAAGAAGGACGAAAGGAGAGGAATTTTAAAGGACAGAAATTCTCTCATTATGAAGATTGATGATTTAACGTGAGGTAGTTTTTTGAGGCTTAAGGACCTGTTCGTTTAAGATGGCAAACAACAAAATGTTACTGCTAATTAGACATTCAATGAAATGTCACGAGGAAAGGTTAACTATTTTAAAGAATGTTATATATTCTTGTATTTAAAATGTCATTGTTATTAGTTTTGAAACAGAGCTTACTGACAAAACAGGAATGAATAAATGTTCCAGAGAAGAAGGCGGGACAATTTAATTATTTGTCCAGTATATAGAAATATAAGGAAAAAACAATAGTGATCTTTTGTGCTTCATTTGGCCATTTCTTTGGTGACTTCAGCCCAGAATTATGTTGGTCCATGAAGATCTGACCCCAGGCAGATTTGAGAGCTACAACAAAATGTATGTGTAGAGGGCCTAAGTTGTGCCAAGTGTTGCTTTAGACACTCAGGAAAGAAAGTGAGCGAAACAGGCAAGATTCCTGGCCCCATGGAGGTTACATTCTAGTGGGGGAAGAACTAGCACAGGGAAATCATAATATAATGTGGCGTCCTGTAGTAACAAATGCTGTGAAGAAACCAAGTATGGTTTGAAAACAGCTGTTTCCCCATCACCCACTATAGCAATAACGGGTCAAAGTTTCATGGAAGAAGTTGAATTGAAGAAGACACCTCACGGGGAGAGGGGGCAAACATGCAGATACTCCAGCAGAGCTGAGTCATGTCTGGCTGTGCAGTCCTTGGTCACTGTTGCAGGGGTAGTGGAGTGGGAAAATAATTAAAGATTTCATTTTGGATGTTGGACAAGCCATGTGATAAATGCCATCTCATGTCCACTTCCTCCTCAACCTGCAAGACTGGCTAAACTACTTTTATCCTCCAGATAAAGCAGCTGGGATTCATGAAACTGAAAGATCTCCTCCAGGTCTCTGAGATAGTAAAGTCTTAATAATCCAGTATAATCTTCAAACCAAAGCCTATGCAATATCACATTCCCTAAGCAAACCTAAGGCCAATAGAGTCAGAGGCAGCTCTAAGGCTTACCCCTTTATTGAAAGCATGGGAAGCACCAGATGTTTCTCTATGTCATCTCTTTCAGTCCCCACCACCCATCTATGACATCAGGCTGTTGGTATCCACAGTGATCAGATAATGAAATTGAGATTAGACAGGGTTGAACAAGGTTTGAACCTTGTTCAAAGTGATGGCAGGTCCATAATGAATGTGAATCCCTGCCGTTTAATACTCCCTCAGAAGCTTATATATTTTGCCTGAGGCTATTGATTTCTACCACAACTCACAAACTGATTAAGAAATTCATCTAGGAGGGGCACCTGTGTAGCTCAGAGGTTAAGCATCTGTGTTCAGCTTGGGTCATGATCTCCAGGTCCTGGGATCAAGCCTTGTGTGGAGCTTCCAGCTCAGTAAGAAGTCTGATTCTCCTTCTTCCTCTGCCCCTCCCCCTGCTTGTGCTCTCTCCACCTCTCTCTCTAACAAAAAATAAATACAATCTTAAAAAAAAAAATTCATCTAGGAAAATAATAAAATCCCAAAGTTATACATGTAGAATGTATTAAGATAGACACTGCATTTATTATTTTATTTTTTTGGATTTTATTTACAATGGTTCAGTCATTTCATGCTGACATTTATTATCACATTTCCTTTAAAGTAGAACCAACTAAATATATTTGATGATAAATCCCATGGTGTTATACTAGTCTCTGTTCTTCAGAAGAGAAGAGATTGCCAAGATACTGGTTTGTTGAGCCCTAGTGACAAATGCTCTCAGAAAGCTTCAGTGTATACCCTGAAACGCTTTAGTCTCTTCTTATGGATGTTGAGCATCTATTAATAGCCAGAGTTACCATTTAAGGCAGAGGCAATGTTTTAGTGATTAAGAGCTGAGATTCAATCCTGCTCTGCAATTTATTACAACTTTTTTGCAGCCTACTACAGATTCTTTGTTAAATATTTATTATGTTGCTGAATGCTCATTATTGGCCAGAGACTATTCCATGCACCTTACATTTAGTCCCCCTAATGGTCCCAAGATAGATTATTAACCCCAATTCACAAAGGAGAAAACTGAGCTCAGAGAGGGAAAGTAAATTGTTAATGGCCAGACAATGAAAAAGCTGCAAAGCAGGTATTTGAACCCTGGGTATGTTTGATTTCACAGCCTGTTTCCCTTATTACGTAACACTAGAGGACTAAAAAGGGACTGTAATGCGACTGTGCAAGAGAGAGAATCAGCTCTATAAGAAGGCAAGGCATTTAGGTCGTATACAAGCTCAACTAGGTAGGCACTGCTTCCCCAGTTCTGTCAAATTATGGCAATATTGCTTAGCAGCCCAGGCTAAGATGAAATATGGAAGGAATATATCCTTGGGAGTGGTAGGAAGAGTACTGATGTCAGAGAGAAGGATGAAAGCATTGATTCTAGTAACTGCAATAAGGAATGAATTAACAAGGTAAATCCGAAGAACCATGGGATGCCTTGGCCCATTGCTTCACCTGAGATTTAATTCCCTCCATGTTCTATAAAATGAGGATAATCAGACCTAACTCATTGGCGGTTAAGATCAAATGTGTGAAAATAGGTACAGCACCCGACTCCATTCCTGTGCATACACAGACCACGACGGCCCCCAATCCAACCTTATATCTGACATTCTCCATCTTTCTCAATTGCAGTGGACCTACACGGGACCCTTGGGCCCCCCATGCCTATGCTGATCCAGGCTATGATCTTATAGAGTTCAACAGAGACAACTTGAGCATGACTTCAATTGCATTTCCTGAGACCAAGGACTGATCTGCCACTTGGAAGGAGCTCTGTCCATTTCATTCACTATGTCTAGAGGACAATGAGGCATTCCTCAATAACTGAGGATTCAAGTCCAGACAAGGTGTAATGGAAAATCTACTTGTTCTTCACTAGATGATGAAATAACTCAAATACGGTGATTTATTTTCTCTTTATTAGCCCCAACAATGTTCTTCTCAAATGCAAATCTGCAAAGGTTTGTTCACTGTGACAATGCTCTACACTTATTCTGGTTGAGACAAAGAAGTCTACAGGTTAGCCTCTGGGCTTCCCCCAGGCTTTGCATGGCTCCAGGAAAAACAGGAGGTTGTCTCTGCCTTAGGCTACTTAGTTGCTGCCAGATAACTCTTCCTCTGCCTTCCTCCCAAAATAAACCAAGATAAAGATAAGCCAGCAGGATGTGGATACAGTATCTAGTCACTTACTCATATGTAATAATGCTACTACTTCTGGAGAACTCAAAATTCTGTTTTTGAAGCCTTTGTTTGCCAAATACCCACTTCCTTGTTAAACTCTTCCTCATTTGAACTAGCTATGTCAGACCATGTGACTTCCCCAAAGATCACAGCCCAAATAGAGACGCACCTGGGAGGAACGTCTTAGACTCAGAACTGCAGTGTTTTAGAGCTATGTTTCTCCAATTCTACCATGTGCCTGAATATCAGGGGATCTTAGTTCATCAAAATTCCATTTAGTCCTAATGTCTTACTCCTTGGAGTGTGGCCCATGAAGCAGTAACTTTGGCATCACAGGGCAGCTGTTAATAATTGTGACAGATGCAGAGTAGCAAGCCCTGTCCAGACCTACTGAGCCAGGACTGCAATTTAACCTTCAAGAACCCCAGCTGATCCGCTGACAAGTTGATGTTTGAGAAACACTGCCTTGGAGCTCATTCAACCCCTTCATTTTCCAGAGAGGGAAGCTGAGCCTCAATTAAATGACTCTCCAGAAACCCCACAGCTGAATCCAGAGGACATGCCAGGATCACAATCCAGCAGTATAACGTTTGGTGTTATCATGGACCTCTTTGGGCCTTCCTTTACACATCTGTCAAATGGGAATATTTTCAACTTTCCTGCCTCCTTCTAGGGATAAAAAATGTCACTATTTGTGAAAGTACTTTTAATAACATCGGAGCCTTATGCAAACAAATGTGTATACCATTATGTCAAACCCAACTAATCTGAATCCTTTAAACTTGTGTGGAGGTGCACGTGCTTGGGGGTTCTAAGAACAGAACTGGGCCATATATGAAAAATTCTGCCCTACTTAATTTAGAGTGTAACCTAATTCTCAGACTGGTTGCCAAAAAAAGAATCCTTTCTCCTCTAAGTCTCAGAAGGGCTCTTAAAATGAACAGGCCCTCTGGGCCTCCCCGACATGTTTCCACTGCCAGAGTCAAGGCAAGCTGAGATCACAGGGTTTTATATCTGATGGCATTAGATTTGGGGGCGTGAGGTCAGGAGGAAAAATGACACAGGAGAGGTGGGCAGACACTTTTTAAAAAGAGAATTCCTGAGAGATACTTGAATCAAGTGTGGTTTAGAGAAAGAGATAGAAAAATTAAACCAAAAGAAATTGAGAGACGAGGAAGAGGATAAAGGTGGGGAGGAGGGTCCTATTGATAGTATCCATCTGTACATTAAACAAAAATTTCCTGAGCAATTTCTACTTGGAAGATACTGTTCTAGGGTTTTTGGATCCTATGAACAAGGCCAGGAGGGATCCTCCCCTTAAATGTCTTACGGGCCAGTGGTGGTGATAGACAGGGAAACACATGGAAAAGGAAACAAATGACTAAGACACCTTGGGGTCATAAAAAGTACTTTTTATGATTGGATGGTCCACGTGGCTCTTCTGAGATACAAATTCAACTCTGACCTTAGGGACCAGAAGCTATGTGCAGACATAAGGAGAGAGCTTCCCAAGCACTGCCAATCACCCAACATGAGAATGAACTTGGGAGTTCCAAAGTACAGAAAGAAGGTGGTAGGCAAAGGAGGGAGGAGGTGAGGAAGGAAAGGGTGACCTTAGTTAGTTCACACAGGGCCACATGGGTCATGGCTGGAGTGCGGGTATCAGTCTGAGCACAATGGAATATAGCTGTCAGTCCAGTTAGTGAGCTACTTGAGAGTAGAAATGACAATCTTAGAATCTCAGCACAGCAACACAGGTTAACTGACTTAAAGGGAATAGTTCCAGATTCCCTCACGCTTCTTTCTTTCATTCCCTCTTCCTTTCAGGTGTTTACTAAATGCATATTGTATGTGGGTGGTTATGTCTCTGTGGGCACGAACATTTGTCTAACCTCCTTATTAAGTTCACCTCTCTGTGAGGTAGTGCCAGATACCTAATCCAAAGCAATCCATGGCTCCCTGTTACCAAGAAAAACTTTAGTTTGTTGTACTGCAGAATTTAACGTGTACAAGCAGGATTCTGTCCAGCCATTGTGAGGAAAAGTCCAGAGAGGTGGGCCTGCTTGTACTTCACTCTCTCCACCATGATGCCAAGAACCACTCACATCCTCCTCTCCACGCTTCCCTCAGGGATATGCAGTATCTTCTCCACATCCCTCTGCTGCCCTCAGTCTCTGAGAATGAATTCAAAGTCCCTGTCCTCTGTCATCAATTCTCCTCGAAGATTTCTCAGTCATGCGGTTCTAAGCGCTTCTCCTGGGTGCTAAGACCTCCTTGGTCACCCCTGCAGCACATCCCCCAACTGGAGAATCATACCTTGAGGACTTGAGCTAATCTTTTACCATTTCATCCTCCCAGGACCTAGACTCCTGCTCTCCACAGGAATGTAAGAAATGATTATTACTGATGATAAAAACAGCATCAATATAGACAAACCTCAAAAGGCTTTAGAGTTTCTTCTGGTTCCCCCTGGGATGGAGAGAAATAATCGCACCAGCAATGATCGACCAATGATGTTGATAAAGGCTAGTGTGTAGAACACTGAGTGCATGCCAGATACACAGCCAACATCCCATAGTCTGATTTGCTCCTGGTCAATCCTTACCTACAGCCCCCTGGAGTTGATCCTAAGAGACTCAGCCCGGTGCAAAGTGCTCTCAGTAAACTTGGACCCTGGTTTCAGTTCAAGCACTGACCAAGAGAGTTATCCTTTGCAATAATCCAAATCCTCAGTTCACATATTTGAGAAAAGGGGATAACAAACCCTTGACTTCTCCCTTTTGCAGGGTTGTTGTGAGAAGAGATTGAGGCGGGACAGCAAGTGTCATGTAAGTATGTGTTAAAGAAGGATGAACATAGAAATGAAGAAGAAGAAAGTAACTCTCTTTTTTCTGGGGCAACAGCAGAATTCAAAAGCAACAGACAATTTACTTTCTTGCTCCAGAAATGGACCTTGTTTATTGCAATATTGCTAAGTTACTGGTTAAATCTGAACTTACCTCAGATACAGGTCATAAGTGAAAGAGAATGTGATACAATGCAATATTGGAAGGCTAAAAAGTCCAGGAAATCAAAATTCAATAAGTATTGACCAAGGTCCTTCAATTCTAGTTTGCTTTGACAATAACCTTTATTTTTCAATTAATTAAGCCTGTGGTTCCCTGAGTCAAATAACGAGTTGGACTTGGCAGGGTCCAGTGCTCAGCTGTCCTTTCTGCTGCTCTCCTCTGAGGGGGCTCTCCTATACCAAAGATGGGGCATGGCACCAACCCATCCCAGCCCCTAACCCCTAGGCTGGAGGAAGAAACTTCACTCTGCTCCTGCAACATGATGGCTACCCAAGGGAAGGCATCACATTCTGTAAGAAACAGACTTTCTGCCTTGTGCTGCTTTGCCTAAACACACGGGTCAAGATGTGGCTCTTTGGGACACAGCCTGGGAGTTCCCCTAGGAGAAGAGGGTGCATATTATTTCAGTGGAATCAGGGAAACCTTTTGATCTCCTTCTTAATAATATCATTATTGTTTGAAATTCAACTATTGGAGATGACTCACCTTGCTTTCACCCGAGTCATCGTCATCTTCTTCTTCTTCTTCTTTTTTTTTAATAATAGTAAATATTCTTGAGAATGGTAAAGTATAAAGTATTAACACACTGGTGTCAATCTGTCTGCTATCCTTTTTCTGACAGGAAGGAAGTATGGGCCCTACAGAATAGACTACAGGGCAGTGTGTGAAGCCCTTTAACTACAACGTTTCATTAAATTCCCACAACCCCTCAGCAGGGTAAGAATTGAAGACCAGAGGGGAGAGAAATTCTCCATGAGTCACACAGTTGGTAGGTGGCAATGATGTTTTAAGCACATGTCTTTGTATAAATTGAGCCTTTTTCCCTATTATTCCTCACAGTCCTCCCAAATCAAGTAGGATAGTTCTGGTTACTTGGAAGACAGAGACTGAGATTTGGGTCACCGGAAAAAATCCTTTGTAAATACCAAAGCAACCAGTCACATTTTTGTAGTGCCTTGAGAGTCCTGAATGAAAAGTATCCCTGCACTGATTTAAAAATCCTTCTAGTACCTTATATGTTATTCAAACAGACTCTTTGTGACAGAAGTGGTTAGGCTATCATCCCTTAGCTGGCCATGGGGTCATTCATTTTGCTCTCTACCCATGTGCTTCACTAGTTGGATGAGACAGATTTTGTCTGTCACCAATGGAAAGGCTGATTCATTCTCTATAAGGGAAGGAGATAGTCAGAGAAATGTCTTTTTTTTTTTAACCTGGAAGATCTACAGCCATTAGCTAGCGTGACTTCCTATTACCGCAGGCCTTTGGCCTTCTTACCTTTTGAGTTTTCTCTTGACTTTTTCAGTTATACGGTTGAGTAAAAAGCAAAAAAAAAAAAAAAAAAAAACTTGCCAAAAGGTTGATTTGATCGCTCTGCTGTGGATATTTCATTCTGCCTGTATGTCCTGGCTAGAATGAATAAACCTGCAATCCCTTTTAATCTCCAGTGCTGTTCTTTGAGAGTGGAAAACATTCCACTCACAGCCATTCTGCAATCAACATCCCCAAGTCACTGAGGAGAGATCTAACTAGATTTTTGGTGGCAATTTAACTCCAAGTTGATGCAATCAGTGTTCTGTACAGGCGAGCGTGATGCCATTAGGGCCTTTTCTCCCTTTGTAGGTTCACAGACTCCTTTTTTCTCAGCAGTTGGAGAGGCATGTGATGTCGAAGCCAATGAGATTATAGCCTCGGAATCAAATTCTGCAGTTATTAATGCAATCATAGCCTAGCCTTTTGCTCCAGGACTCTTAAAAACCAACTTGACTCTCCCAAACCAATGTGTTGCTTAATGAGACACTTGCAGGAATGCCAGGCACGCAGTTTTGGTAATACATTCTCTTGTTTTTGCTTCCTTTCTGTCCTCCTTTTCAAAAACTCACACTCTTTTGTGGGTGATGTGGGGATCTGTGACTCATGGACTGAATGTTTATGTCTCCCAAACTCATTGTTGAAGCTCTTTAATCCACGGTGTGACTGTATTTGGAGACAGGGGTCTCAAAAAGAAGTAACTAAGGTTAAATGAGGTTAGGGCCCTGATCTGATAGGATTCCTATATAAGAAGAGATACCAACGAACCCTCTTTCTTCCTCCTGGCCCCCACAGAGGATACAAGAGAAGGCAGCCATGCACAAATGATGAAGAGAATTCGCATCACAACTGAGATGGTGCAGACATTTTGATCTTGGACCCTTCACCCTCAGAACTATGAGGAAATACATGTCTGTTATTTAAGCCACGTGGTATTTTATTATAGCTGCCTGAACTGACTAATTCATAATTGATCTGGGAAATGTTGGCTATCTGAATGAATTTAGAAGAAGGGTTTGATGAAATATTCCAAGATCTCTGCAAATGTGATGAGAGTTAATATTAAATTAATCCTAAGGAGAAAACTTTAGATCATCTGGAAATGATTAAGTATATGATACATTTTTTTCTTTTTAAGTCTCAAATGAGAACTGGCAGCTTCTGGTCATGGAGTTTCCTGCTTAAGAGAAGACTAAACTCCAGCCTCTTTCCCAACCTACACCCTCACACACCTATTTTTAATAGGCATCACCTACTTTTGCTTAAAGGTAGTGAAGTTTCACTGTTACTGAGATCAGACCAGCCATATATTCTATTCATTTGAGTGTTGGGCTTGCATCACTGAGTTTTACTGAGCTAAACTTACTTTTCTGATGGAAGAAAGGCAGGAAATGGAAAGAGAAAAACCTGGGCCTACTGAAGTAGTTAAAGAGAGCATAACGGATTTGGAAATGGAGCAGTGAAAAGGCATTTACTTTCCTTCTTTTAAAAAATAAACACAATAAAGTGTTTAAAAAGCAAACTCAACCCTCCTCCAACAACAATAATTAAAACATACAAGTTGCTACTGAAAGACCCCCCCATCGTTAACTAATTAACTGCTCTTTTGTTGTGTAAGAGTACCCCTCCTCCCCTTGCAGTGAAAAGACCCTTCCCCCAGGGTTGAATTCAATGTAACTGCTCTTTTGCCTTTCTGTAACTGCTTGGCTTTTAGGGCATGACACTTGTCTCCTGTTTGAACAAGATACCTTCTCCTAATAGCCGAGGCATGGTCACATAGGCAAGGGGGCTGCATGGTCACGTAGGTCACGTAGACAGGGGGCTGCATAGTCACGTAGGCAGGATGTCTTTCTGCTGAGTAATAAGGTCAAACTTCCCCTCTTTGTTTCCCCTTCCCGCCTTTCTCTTTGCACGCGGGGGTCTTCCAAAGCCAATCCGCTAACACCAAGTATGCCTTTTTTCAAATGTTCAAATTGTCAGCCAATCGGCTCCGTCCCATCCGGGACTTCTTTGTACCTGTCTATAAAAATCCTGCACCACCCCAGCCAGGTGTGCTCAGCTAGCAGGAGCTGCTGACCACCTGCAGGCGCCTGCGTAACAATAAAGAACCTCTTGCTGTTTGCATCCTGTGGCAGTGTTGAATTCTTGGGTAAGGGGATCCGCAGGTCTTTCACTACCTATTACATCCCTATAGCTGACACGGTGTTGGTATGAGCTGGGACTTTATAAATAGGTAACAATGAGCGATTATTAATGAATAATCTGGCTGCTTTGTAAATACATTTTTTTTAAGATTTTATTTATCTGCCAGAGAGAGAGAAAGAGTACACACAAGCAGGCAGAGAGGCAGGGAGAGAAGCAGGCTCCCTGCCGAGCAAGGAGCCCGAGAGCAAGGAGCCCGATGCGGGACATGATCCCAGGATCCTGGGATCATGACCTGAGCTGAAGGCAGCGGCTTAACCAACTGAGCCACCCAGGCGTCCCTGCAAATACATTTCTTTTCTTTTCTTTTTTTTTTTTTTTAAAGATTTTATTTATTTATTTGACAGAGATCACAAGTAGGCAGAGTCAGGCAGAGAGAGGAGGAAGCAGGCTCCCTGCTGAGCAGAGAGCCCGATGCAGGGCTCGATCCCAGGACCCTGAGATCATGACCTGAGCTGAAGGCAGCAGCCCAAACCACTGAGCCACCCAGGCGCCCCCTTGCAAATACATTTCTTAAGAAAAAAAGAAAACTGTAACTTCTGCTTTCATGATTTATCTATCACAAGCTTCACAGTAGAAGAGATTAGGATTATGAAATATTTCAGTCATACCTATTTCAGTTTCTTTTTATTTTTTTATTTTTTTCTCAGAACGTCTGTGGTTGCTTCCCTCCCCCAAGCCCATCAGCCAAATAGGAGGGATAATAGATCCGCATTCTCATGGATTCAACTATTCAAAGAGCAAAGGGCATTTAATTTTATTATTCAGATTTAGAACTACATTTTCATTATCATCTCAAAACTCCTTTATCCAGTGACAGCAATGTTGTTACTTAAGAATTTAATGGGTCACAATAGGAAGCCCTGAAGTTATTATTACATCTATTCTTCCCTGGCTATCAGACTCAAAACTGCAGAATTGTATTACCTAGTAATAAAGACCTTGGCAAGAAGTAAATTTTGTTAAATCAAAAATTCTATGTTCAAAAGCTCTACAAAAGCATATGAAGTTGAGAAATATTAAGAGATTATTTTCTTATATAGAAGTGATTTATAATAGAAAATATATCTTTTTTTCTTACTTAACTCCTAAGCTTTTGAATTTCTGATTTGTCATAATGATTTTAGACTAAATCAAAAAATTAATTATTGATTAAATACTCTAACAGTCCCTATGGTTGAGGACCCTGAACTTGTATGACTTGCCAAGTTGTTACATGGTGAGGTGTGGATTTGAATCTCTGTTTGACTCAGTGGTTTTTCTTCTCAGCCTGGGGAAGCATGTGTTACCTTTTCTTCTGTCATATGGCCCAAGAGCTTTTGTATCTCTTCTCAAGGAGCCTCAGAATGACTGGGTGCAGAGTTCATTTATTACACACCCACCTTTTCATAGTATTTTCCTGTTAGAACTCTAATGACCACATGCACCTTGAGGATGGGACCTAGCATGGTACATGAAGAATAAACACATTGCTGGTAATAATAATAAATACACTGTAATTTACTGAATGAATGGATGATGTTGTTGAAACCTATCTTTGTATTACATAGCCACAAATATTCATTCTAACCTTACCAATGTTCCCCTAAATGTGGTCTTCTTCAGAAAGTTACCAAATGAGAGTCATTATCAATCACAAAAAATGGGTCAGTTAGTTTTTTTCTTTTTCTCCTAGAAACACAATTCAGTTTTTGCCCTATTGAGAGCTGGCCTTGTGAGTTAACAACTGGAGTCACAAAGATTATTTCCCTGTGTGTTTTTTTTTTTCCCCCTCAAGAAATAGGCAGCTTTTCTGTGCAGAATTTAAGAAAACCTTTTTGCAGAAATAATAAATGCACACCCGCATTTCAAAGTTCTAAGCACATCCATTCTAGGTGATGTATGTCTGCACATTCTCAGATCAAAACTATCTTCATGAACAATTATCAGCTCAAATACATAGAGGAGCTCTAGATAAAAAGTTACGACAAGAACACAAAACTGGATGGGCTCCAAATCATAAACTGAGGCCATGGTCCATAAACAAGGAAGCTATCTAAGTTGCTCCAAATTGATTTCTTAGGATTCTGTAAACATGAACAGAATGTTCTTTTTAAAAGGAGGCTTGGGGGGCACCTGGGTGGCTCCGTGGGTTAAAGCCTCTGCCTTCTGCTCAGGTCATGATCTCAGGGTCCTGGGATTGAGCCCCGCATTGGGCTCTCTGCTCAGCACAGAGACCTACTTTCGCCTACCTCTCTGCCTGCTTGTGATCTCTGTCTGTCAAATGAATAAATAAAATCTTTAAAAAAAGAAAATAAAATAAAAGGAGGCTTGGAGAGATCCCTTAAAAACTTGGGTCTCACTAAACGTAAAACCATGATGTATGATATTATTTTGTGCAAAGCAAATAATGAATTAATGTTTTTGATGGAATGACTGAAATTTCAAAATCAAATCAATAAATACTAATTTAATGTGTATCAAGTAAGATGCAGGGTGAGGAGATGATGAAATCGAATAACTGATCGTTTGCTTTCTTCAATGAGGCATGGTCATCATGAAATTGCAAAGAAGTCAATCAAGATCTAATTAAACAAAAGCAACAGCAACATCGACAGTGACATAAGGCATCATGAAATAATCTGCAACCAAGCTGGTCAGGCAGCAAAACTGACTTATGGGATCTACATGGCATTTATACGACTCTGATCACTTCATGCCCATACTTCTGGCAGATATCACTATCAGTCACTGGGCTTTATCCTGCTGGGTCCGGATGCATTTCTCAAATCTTTCTCAATTCCTTTTTCTTGGCAGCCAATTAGCTAGACTGGCTGGCAAAATGAAATCTATTTGTCATCTTTGTCTTATATTGTTCCTCACATGATGTGGCTTAGGTCCTCTAATCCTATTTTTTAATCACTCTTTCAGATTTTTAGCAGCTGGTCTCAACTCTTCCTCAACCTAATATCTGTTTTGACCTCCTTCTCAAGAGCCATCCTTTGTTGTAGAGACTGGGAAGTTAAGCCCTTTCTTATCTACACTCCTTTGCATTTAGCATTCCATATTTTAGTTCCATTTGACTTTGGAATGGAGGGGAGAGAGGCAGGTCTGGGGCAGAAACAGCACAGTTCTATGATCTCAGCTTCTGGATATGGGGGTCTCAGGTTGCAATGATCAGCTTCACTGATTATGGCAGAGGCAGAATGAGTCGGGAGCTGGGAGACATTGTTAAAAGCCCTTTATCGAGTTAGTTCCTCTAGCCTTTCCAACTAGTTTATAAGTCCCCTAATATCTGGTAATAAAGTCCTTTCTTCTTAAATCTGATAGAATATTCCTCTTATTTGTACCTAAAATCTAGTCTATATAGCCTTTGTCCCTTAAATAGTTCTTAATATGAAGTCTGCCCAGAAGTGAGTAGAATAGGTTTCTACTGCCTCGTTGTCTAGAAACTAGATTTCTGTGAACAGACACTGATAGCATGGCAACTACTGGAAGCCTTCAACCACTAGCTCTGAAACTTAAGAGTCTGATTTGTGCAATTCTTTCAGTTCCTCTTTGAGCTTCAAGTTCCTCACCTATAACATGAGAGGATCATCCTGATTAATGTTGGGCTACTTCTGTCTCTAGCATTTTTTACACTTGGTAAAAGGATTTACCAATGTATCCTTTTACATAACTCATTATTCAACATATTAAAAGAATCTACTTATCACATACTTTGTAACTTTATTGCATAAAGTGAAATCATTTTATTTTGGAATAAATATAACTGATCACTTCAAAGAGTGGTGACTTGAAGCTACTTCTGGAAGAGGCACCTTACAATTTAAAACAGTTTTAGGGATCCTAATTTCATCTGACAGAGAGGGAAACTGAGGTCCATTTAAGAAAAACTTTTGCACATAAATTCATACATCTATGGGGTATCACTTAGTTCTATTGTAGTTCCAGTAATAGCCTCCTTTATTTATTCTAATTGTACCAGAGAGAAAAAGGGAAAAATATAGTGTGAATTTGGGTGCTAATTATTTGAAAGGAATGAAAGTAAGCTGGGAATTTACATTTTTATTTTTCTATAATGCTCATTCATTATATGGCTAGCCCTTTTTTTATGTCTCTTTGTGCATTTCTGAGACTTGTTCAACTTCTAACATCTGAAACTTCATGCCTATGCATGAGTTTCTAAATTTTATCATAAAATATAATAAAAATAACAAATTTGATCATAAACCTTTTGGTAAGAATCTACCTTTCCTTTCTTAGTGAATCCAATTTGCCCTGCATTACATAGGTATTCAATAAATGTTTACATAGACATTCAATAAATGTTTGTTATTCTTTAATTAAATTATACTTAAGAACAAATAAAATTTTACCTCTATAAAGAGTTAGATGGTAAAATTCAGAGTACTCTCTTTAAATGTTTTCTCTAAGTTTATCATTATTATTATATAGTTAGTGTTTTGTTAATTTTTCCAACCTAATTTGGTGTTCAAAAATGTACAATCACTTCAGAAGAATAAAACAGTAGATTTAAAAAAAAAATAAGAGAATAAAAAAAAATAATAATACCAGGATAAGAAAATATAATGTTCCTAATCGTCCATATGAGTTTTGAATTTTATAGTGCGCTTCCTGGCAGCCAAAGCAAGAAGTAAAACATAACCCTTTATATAAAAAAAAATAGTTATCACTCACAAATGTATAAGGTGCTTGAGAGGACAATTCTTGCTAGAACTGAGCAGAATGACATGGTGAAAAAAAGCACTTAACAGAAGTCAGAAAAATACAAATACTAATATTTGTATGGCATCTACATTATACAAAGCATTTTATACATGAAAGCTCACCTAAGTCATGCAAGTCTGATGTATTCATTATGTTTATTAGTAGCATTCCAATTTTTTAAAAGCACAGAAGAAAAGAAGAGAGAGAGAGAAATTCGAAATTAGGTTTGTCTGGATTCAAAACCCATGTCCTACTCCTAGGCCAGTAGCCTCTTTACTCAACCACATGATCTGGAGCAAGTTGTCTATACTTTTGCACTCTAGTGCCAATGACCTTGAGATGTGAGACTCTGATCTATGTCTCCTGATGTAAAGAGTTATGAAGACGGATAATGAAATGCATGCGGAAACCCTCTGGGGTACTATTATAGTTATTGTAAGTATACACATTTCTTTCTACATTAATATTGATAATTTTAATTTAATCACCAAACTGAGAAAATAGAGGCTTATCTAGAAGTAATCATTTGGTTTGTATATATGTTAGGAGGTATTGCTGGCTATGCTCAATTCTCATGGTGTTCTCTGATTTCTGAACTCTAACTCCTTCAGGGGTGCAGCCTGCAGGGGATGAAAAAAAGGGCGCAGAAGTCTGACCAGTCACCCTCCTAAGAAAATACTTGTAAAATGTGTGTCAGCTCCATTTTCTGAGAAAATTAGGAGTCAAATCCTTAAGCTAGGCAAGGATCACATGGGGAAATTCTGTTACTCCGTAGTACAAATAGCTATCACCCGGGCCTCCAGTTGCATTAGGAAACTTTCCTAATAAGCATTTATGAAAAAGTGTCGTAGAAGGAGCCATGACAAACTCACCAAACTGAGGTGATTCACTTTTACGGCCCAGAGGGTGTGGTAGGTGGAGTTATTGGCTAGTGAACTTCCTCTTCAGGAAAACACAAATCCAGTGTGACATCTACAAAACCCATCACTGGTCTCATTCTCTCAGCTGGAAAATAGGGTGCTTAATGGAGAATGCATGGAAAAAGAAGTCCTCTACTAAAGTCAGAGGGCAATAGAATCCTTCTAACAACTTCCCATTGTTGAGAAAGCCAGGAAATTTACAGATCCTCTGGAGGTAAGAACAAGTACAGATTTTGGTTTTCTCTTATGGTATAATAAAAACTGGTGAGGAAGAACAGACAAAGTGTGGTTTCTCTTTACACAGATTTCAGTAGATGATCATTATACCTAGAATGACTTTCAATTGAATTGAGAGAGAAAAAGGAAGGCTTTGGACCAATCAGTCATTTCGCAAATGCTACTTATTTTGCAGAGATAAGCAACAGCATCTTTCTTAGAGGTTTATTATAGGATGGCTCCAAAAGATCTCAGCTATATGGGAGACATGCATGGCTCTAACATAATCTAAGTTAAATTAACAAGTATCTGTTGTTGACAAAATGCATCAAGGTACTCAACCCTGTTCATGTCTCTGGCAACAAATTGTGCCTTGAAGAAGTATGTTGATTTTTGCCAGCATGAAAACCAGCAGTTGCAGGCACCCTTTTAATAGGGGAGGAAAGTGATGGATATGCCCAGCCTATGAAAAGATTGACATTGTTGGGCACAGTGCTAGGAAGCCAAGTAAACCTGGAATCCAACCATCATGGAACACACTGAAATCATTAAGTGTTTATGGATCTCTGATGGTTACTCTGGCCAGGTGGAAAAGGTTCATTTACTGCCTGCTGTAGGGAGTTTAGCTGATAACGTTGAAGAGGGAAGAAGGGTGTAAGATAAGGTACTTTTCCATGTGCACTAAGGCCATTCCTCAAGAATATAGGCCAATAGCCTATATGACCCACCTCTCAATTTCTGACAACAGGTAGCCAAAGTGACAATACTTTTAATTAACTATTTTTAACAATGCGTTCACAGTCTTCTAATATTATATTGACTACCCCATAATAATGCACACTTAGCATTTAACTTGTTATGACTTTAGTCAGTGAATACATGCTTAATTACAAATAAACACAGGTTGATGTTTGGTTCTAAAATGCTCAAACTGCATCTGCAAGAAAGAGTATGGATGGGAATAACTGAAACTAATAGAAGATAACCCATAAAGGAGGCTGATTATTGAAATTCTCCCTCCTTCAATCCCCAGTCTTTCTGTCCTCCACCTAAGAAACTCCTTATCATCCCTCAAATCCCGCTATACTATCTCTCTTTGATGCTTTCCCCAGCTGTAGTAAACACTTTCGTGTTTTGTCCTTTTTTTAAAAAAATAATTATTTTTATTTTAAGATTTACTTATTTATTTGAGGGAGAGAAAGAGAAAGGGAGGAAGGTTAGAGGGAAGGGGAGAAGGAGAGACAGGGTTAAATCCCAGGATCCTAAGATCATGACCTGACCTGAAACCAAGAGTCAGACACTTAACTGACTGAGCCACCCAGGCTCCCTTTGTCTTATTTTTATCACACCAGTTTTCTCATGTTTTATGATATTTCTCTTCCAACCTTGCACCCTTTAAGAAGAAAGCCATATCATTAATAAAGTTGGTATATAGTTGTTAAGAAAGGGCTCTGCAACCAGACTTCCTACACTCAAACCCTGGTTCCACAGTTGTGTGAAGTTGGGTATAATCCTTAATATGATGTGCAAAATGAGGAAAATTGGAATATCTACTTTCTCAGTTATTGTAAGGATTCAAAAAAATAATAACATACAAATCCTTTGAGTAGCACAGGTTCAGGGAGGTGTTTGGCATTATTTCTTTTTCTTTTAATATCACCGCTAGCTTGTTTAAGGTCATGACATACCATGATTGTGTATAAAAAAGATGAAGAAATTCCCTAACAAATACACACTTCTAAGGTTTTTCTTGTCAGTTCTCCAAATAGTTGTGATTAAATAAGGAGCATATATGATGAAAGTACGTATTCAGGGACTGAGCTCGATTGCCCCCTTCTCCCACATTGGAGTTGCTTCAATAAGCCTCCAGTTATTTCCCTGAAATATTTTATAAGAAATCAAGACTACTTGTAAACATACTTATTCCCTACAGAGTTCTAAAATAATTCAGGCAAGGAACAGTGGATATGAATGGCCAGGTTTGTATTAAATGACTTTCTTCAGTAATGCTTTGACAAATTTAGGTACAGCCTGGGAAGCCATAAAGAATCTGCTTCTCCTCAGTCACTGAAAACTCTATTAGCTGGCCTTTCTTGGGTTCTGGTCATGAACACTTGGTGTTCATTCCTGCTCTGCCTCCTTGTGAACCTCTCTGGTAGTGAATGTCCCAGAAAAGTTTTTACCACATGCACAGGGAGTGGGGACCCTGGCATATGTGCAGGGAACGGACATCCACGCAAAGCAGTCTTCTTATCCTGAGAAGGCCCCATGCAGCCGGGACCACAAACCATTGACACGCTGACCAAAATGTATTCAATTCATTCAAATAATCCTGAACATCTACAGCGCTACATTCCTAGCGCTATGTCAGGGGCTAAGAATCCCGCAGTGAACTCCCAGAAGCAAAAACAACTAAGCAGACCTTAAGGAAAACAAAGTCGATTTGAAGGTGATGATGTACTATGGGGACAAATGAAGCAGAAAAGGAAGTCAGATGGTCCTGAAGGAAAGGGCAGTAGGTATGCAGTTTTAGATGGGAGAATCAGGGAGGAACCTGTGGGGACTTGAGATTTTATGTAATGGATTGAATGTTTTTATCCTCCCCAAACTCATATAATGAAACCCTAATCCCAATATGATGGTATTTGGAGGTAGGACCTTGGGAAAGTAATTAGGTCATGAGGGTGGAGCCTTCATAAATGGGACTAGTGCCCTTCTATGAAGAGACCAGAGGGTTAGTTAGCTTTTTTCCCACCATGCAAGGACACAATGAGAAGCTGGCAGTCTGCAATTTGGAAGATGTCTCTTGGTAGGTCCTGACCATGCTAGCGCCCTGATCTTGGTCCTCCACCCTCCTCCAGGACTGTGAGAAAATAATTTTTGTTGTTTAAGCCCCCCATTCTATAGTAATTTGTCACAGCATCCTGGACAAATTAAGACCATGCAAAAAAGGACAAATATCAATTTTTTTTTTTATTTTTGAAAAAAGATTCTGTTCTTCTTTCGTGTGACTTATGTCATGGATAACCAACATTCTGAAACATTTTCCATTGCTTTTCTGCTTATAATTAGATATGAATCCCTCAGACAAAGAAGAACCCAAGAAATAATAAACAGAATATGAAATGCCTGGGTGGCTCAGTTGTTGAACATCTGCCTTCTGCTCAGGTTATGATCCTAGGGTTCTGGGATCGAGTCTTGCATCAGGCTCCCAGCTCAGTGAGAAGCCTGCTTCTCCCTCTCCCACTCCCCCTATTTGTGTTCCCTCTCTTATTCTCTCTCTGTCAAATAAATAAATAAAATCTTTAAAATTTTTTTTTAAAATAACAGAACTTATGAATTCAGTAAAAACTAAGTTTCTATTTATTAGCTTTTCAATAACAACTCCTAAAGCAGATCACAAAATGTGCAATAAATTATTTTTATGTTTGGGATTATTTAATAAGCAAAGGAAATGTTTTAAAGAAATCTCTGGTTGCTCAAAAAATCGAAACAAAACATTGTAAACTGAAAAGCTATTCAATTTCATCAAGCCTCTGTACTCTGTAACAGATCACATGAAATCTTTTGGATAAAGACCCAATTCCTGAGAGTTTGAAAGATGCTTATGGTTCTGAAAAATGAATACACTGATCTCTAGTGAAAAATGGAAGAATCCCAAACCTCATCAGAGGCAACAATTCAAACTATTACTGGAAATGAACAAAAAGTATACCTTTGAAATATACAGTTTTTTTTTAATGAAAATTGATTTAGATAACTCAGCTTTCCATTAGTGTTTCACAAACTTCAATTGTCTTGCAATCACCTGAGTGCTTTGTAAAACTGCTAAGTGTTGGCTCCAATCTCAAGATGAGAATTTGAAAATAGAACCAGGGAATCTGAATGAGAATCAAGTATCTGGGAGATTCAGATCCAGGGGTCTTCAGACAGAAAAGATTGGGCTCTGGAATGCAATGATCAAATGATCCACTTTGGGATCTTTTGAAATCAAAAGAGCCACTTCTATATAAGGAAATATTAATGCACTCTACACACAACCCATAAATATTTCCACACATTTTTTTAAATCAAAAGTGGCTTTATAATTAAGAACCTGTACTTTAACTCATAAAAGTAGTCCTTTCCATTTGGAGATTATCAACAGGCCAGCTGGGGAAAGGACCTCTTTCCCATCCTTTGGTTTCCATGATGACACATCTTCCCTAAACCATCCTAGCATCAGTTGGTCCTCACTTCCTCCCTCCTTGTGGAAGAATGACTTCTCTGATTGGTAAATTCAGGAAAAATAGCTTTCCTGCTTTGTTCCTGGTCTCCATTTTATTTTTTGAGAGCAAACTCCCCACAAGGAGCAGGATTCCTTTCTGTTCTTCCAAACCTCAGTCTCTCTTGGGCAGCACCTTCCTTCCCAGACTGTGGGGAAGGATCAGGGGGCAGGTACATCCCAGGCAGCATTGCCTGTAATGGAGGTCAAGTCTACCCACTTTGAATCCAGTCAACAAGTCCTTGAGGCTCTCACACTGGGCTATAGCCTGCATCTAGTTTCTATCAGTAACAGACTATATTTTGTTTTCTTTCTCTCACACCTTTGTTAGTTCTTATTCATTCAAGATAAGTTAGGGCGAAAAGGGATGTTATTTCTCTGGCTCCCTTCAGAACCCTGATAGTCAGAACAAGGGCTCTTGTCCTATACATGCAGACATCAGAGTAGCGTTAATCATGGATCCAAACACTGAAACCAACAAGATATGTTTATCCCATTTTATTTAAAAACAAGCCTAAAATGTTTTATTTATTTTTTTTATCATTTCAGTCATTCAATAGTAAAAGAAAAAAAAAAGGAACTAAAAGTAAAAATTCATACTATCTAAATCACATGTTGGAATGTTGAAAAATATGTAAAAAATTTGTAGGTAATGAGAATATGATTTATAACTAATTTGCAATCTCAACTTTAAAACATTTACCCAAATCTCCGAAGTTTGTTCAACTCATCTCTTATCCATCTGATTTAGACTTATACCAATGTATAAATATTTAGAATATTTTGACAGAATAGCATTGGAAAGTCATTTAATTTCTCCAATCTTCAGTTTATTTTTTTCTGTAAAATGGGAATAAAAATTTACCTCTCTTCTTATAAAGCTGGAGTAGAAACAAAATGGGAGTACATATCATAGTGATTCATACACAATAAAATAATATGTCATTATTAATTTTTACGTCTTTTGTGAATTAGTATACTGAATATTCAAGAATTTGCTTTTTTTTAAACTCGGGGAATCATGTAACACTGCTATGAGTTTTCTCAGATTAAATAGCAATGATTTATTGAGGAAATCCTACACATATTAGGAAAGGTGCTATGTGTTCTATGGATAATGAAGGAATAGTACCTGCTTCTTGTGTTCAAGAAGTTTTTTGTAAGAGAAAGATACAACACACATTGGGAACTAAAAGTAAAAAGAGAATAGGAGAGTAGATTTTGTGCAGTAAAAGTCATAAGGAAAGAGGGGACTGAAGAAATAAAAAGGGAATAGACTTGATTTTAAAGACAGCCTAGCCTCTCCAATAGATTGAGGAAAGCAGGTGGATAATTTCAGGGAAGGTGAACACATTGGCAAAATTAGACAGGCATGGACATGGTGTGAGTACCTGAGCAGTTGCTCAAGCTGATTTCTGTCCTCAGGTAAACAGCTCACTAAGCACTATTCTGTTTCTTCAGGTAAACAAGGGTACTTAGCAACTTCCCAATTATGGTTTTTGGTAAGAACAGGGAAAAGTATGATTTTAAAAATCTCTATAAAATCTCTTTAAACTGTCTTTAAACAACCTTCCAATTTGTTATACTCCTAGCATAAAGTTGTTCCATAAAAAAAGCCTGAATTTTAGAAAACTGAAATAACTTGTCAAAGATCCCACATTGGGTAAATAATGGTATGGAATCCAAACCTGCTTCAACTTATATGTTTGACCATATGGATAGTTTACCTCTGGTCACATTGCCTGTTGATGAGGGTGAAAGTTAGATTTATCATGAAGCTAGAAAGTATACCTCAACCACAGTTAACATATGTGATTCAAATATTTCACTATTCTTGTATCATCATTCTTACAATAATCTATATCTGCTTATGATAATCTGTATGCTGCTATCGGTCTAGCAGCATACAAAGAAAGTGCACCTCAGCCTGGGACTCGATAAGACTGTTTTTGTTTGTTTATTGGCAATAATTAACTGAACATTCTAGCTTTCATCTTATTTTCTGATGACTTCTTCCAGCCACTCAGGGTTAAAATTCTGCCACAAAATTATTCTTAGCCATTTGTTAAGCCTGTTTTATGCTCACTACATTTATTTTCCTCAAGCAGGAATGTTATGAATATTGACTAAGTGCTTGGTTGATAGCCTGGAAATAAATATCTTTGCCTTACTTAAATTATCCCATTTTTCTCTGTCTTTGAAGGAAAAACAAAACTAATATGGAGTAGTAATTAGTACTGAGATAGGACAGGGCCGAGTCCAATGTCAAGGATCCTAATTCTCACCTACAGAGTAAGACATTTATCATTATGCTAGAAAATTTGGGGGAAGATTATCTTAATTAGGAGGTACAATGCATAAATATTCTCTAGGAGAATATAGGGTCGAGAGGAAGGAGAAGTCTCTCATTTATTTACTTAAATTTAAGATAAACTTTAATTCTACTTAGTTCTGTTTAATTTTATTTAACCAAGTTTTGTTTAACCAAGAGAAGGTGAAGAGAATGAAATAATAGTGTAATTAACTTAACTTTTAACACTCGACTTGGAACTTGCCTCTACTGTTTCCTGCCAGAGATGAGAGTGAATATGACCATCACTCACCTATATTAGAATAAGTCGCAAGAAGAAGCAAGTCAAGGAAAGGATAACCAGAGTTGGTCAATCCTATGCTTTATCCCTTCTTATATGTGATGTTGACCTCATACCAGCACTCTCGATATCTCATAATATGTAATGCTTTTGAGACATCAGAAGACTGTCTATGGCTTACTGTGCAAAGCATAAGCCAAGCCCATGAGCAAAGAGCATGGCACTGTCAGGAAACGCTCCCTACTGACACCATTATAATGAAGTGAGCAAAAGCTCTGTAAGAGGAGGTAGCTCATGGTGTAGCTGTCACAGAACACAGTTTCAAGCCATTCTTACCCATGTGAAATATTTCCCTCCATTCTCAGCTTGAGAAAATTCATTGAAAGGAGCTGACAGACTTTCCTTAAAAATAATTATTCCAGGGTTTAAATTGTCCCCTAAAGAATAGACATATTCAGGTCCCTCTGGAGTGTGGTTGTCTTCATGGAAAAATTTCTCCACTCACCTTAGACAGCCACTGGCAAAAATAGTTCCTATTATTGTAAAATGTGTGTTTTTTAATATATTAGCTCGGCAGGTCAACTTGAACTTCACAAAGTATTTGCAACTATAGAATTTCTTTGCTGATTCTGCATTTTCCCTTGAGTACACCTATAAAATGCAAAGCTACATGTTAGTTTCATTGTTGATGTATTATAGAAGAGATATACAACAGTATTGAGGCCAGCTTACTATTTGGAGCATGATATTTTTAGTCTAAAATCTTATTAGGGACCTGGAACTTTTGTGCAAATTTTTAACGAGGTACATTTTCAAAAAGAGTTTAAGCTATACAATCACCTATTGTCATGAGGAATGCATCTGGCTAATTCTCTCCATGTCTCCTTGAATATTTGCAGCAATAGGAAGGTGTTATTCCCTCTTCTCACTCAGATGATGTTTAGAAGCCTCTGGTATTTCTTCAATGCACCAGTGATATTTAGGAATTGCTGAATACAGTGAAGACAGATGTGGGATTTGGGTATTTGTTCAAGTGCCTCAGTCTTCTAATTATTTTATCATTCTCCATTTTCCCCCTTGTAATTTGTTTAAATTTGAAATCACATCACCAATTTACCTCATTTCTGCCCGGTCTTCAATATTTCCTGCCTATTTATTAGAGAGTTTCTGTGACCAGGTCATTAATAACTACGAGTTTACTGACATGTAAAGTCATTCATACTTAATTCTATTCAAATGGATGTCTGAGAAAGTACTTGACCTCAAAATATACAATATTGATTGTACTAATCCAAAGATCATGAAATATTTCTTCACGTAACTTAGAGATTTAGAAAAACAAACAACAAAATTTAGCCCTCAGAAGGAAGCTCAGAATGGGAAAATGCGAGCCACAGCTTCTGAAATTTGTGGTTGATTCTAATTCCACTGTTTGGTTGCTCATAAAGTAGACAAGTTACTTAGCCTCTTTAGACAAATTTCCTTGTCTATAAAAGTGGTTAGAAAAAAATATCTATAAACTATCTGATATGTGGCAGAACCCCACCTAGTACAAGTTGCAACACAAAATATTCATGATCAGTATAAATAAATTTGTGTTTTGGGCAGCTCTATTCATAGTGTCTGGGATCCTTTCTACCAGAAGTTATTTAAGAGGGGAGACTGAAGTAATCATTAGAAAATTTGAATTACCATAAGGTTCGTGCCCTGTCTCCAAACTATTCTGTCTCAATGTTACTTGACTATTTTGAAGATCTGTGAGGTTGGTATGATGGTGATCTCCAATGTGGGCAAGGAAATGAGGTTCAGAAAGGTTTGGAGATTTGCACAGGACCCAGCCAGAAAGTTTCAAGGGCAGATCTGATTTGACCTATGCCTTTCTATCTGCAAAACTCAGTGTTTCTTAGCCTCAGTATCGTTCTACCTCTACAAGCAAGCTCTATCATTAATTCGCAAAGGGACCCTGTGTACCTAATTATTTTATTATGACCTATATAACATGAGGGAACTTGAGGGGATAGATTTTCATAAATTCTTAGCCAAATAACTAATTTTTGGTTTTAGGGTTTGTTACACAAACAACATTATTTGTTGTTTATTATTACTTGAGATGCTTGTTCAATCACTTGAGATGAATATGGGCATGACTCTAACAAAATACATGACTCTTCCTCTCTGCTATTTAACTTCATCTAAGTACAATGCATATATTAGAAAAGGTCAGGAAATATTTGAGTGTTTATAGCAATGATCTTATGCATGTCAATTTTCCTCCTAAAACCATACAAATGCAGGAATTGTTTCATCTAGTGTAAGACTATACCATTTGTTCTCTTTGAATAAATTATCCAAAACCTACTAAGTGTCAGTCTTGCTCGGTGTGATGGGCATTGATGATTGAGAAAGTTTGGTACTGTTTCATACAGACAGGTCATCCTAATTGGCAAGAGAACAGGGCAGGAAGAACATTTTCAAGCTATAGTGGAAATTTCATGTCTGTACAAAATAAGATTCCTAATGTTAGTTTAAAAGTCATTAGCCATGGGGTGCCGGGGTGGCTCAGTCTGTTAAGCATCTGCCTTCAGCTCAGGTCCTGATCCCAGGGTTCTGGGATGGAGCTCCACCTCAGTTCCTTGCTCAGCAGTAATGCTTCTCCCTCTGCCCCACCCCCTGCTCACTCATTCTCTCTCTCTCAAATAAATAGGTAAAATTAAAAAAGAAAAAAAAGTCATTAACAGTTCAGCACTAAGATGGTGTCTTCATTGAGCTGGCCAATACGTCTTTCAGGTCAACCTTCAAAATGTTCCCTAACCAACAGCACACAGTGATAGTGCCACACGTACAAACCACTGGGAGGACTTACTTTATAGTGGGGCAAGTAAATCTGTACAACTCCTTTATAAAACAATTTGACCTTATATGTCATGAGATTTGAAATGCTTCATTCTTTTGTCTCATTAATCCTTCTCTTAACATGCTACCTAAGTATATAATTCTAGCTATATAAGCAACTTAAACAGAAAGGTTTTATTAAAGAATTTTTCAAATACTAGAAAAAATGCAAATACCTTACATGTCCTAAAATCAGGTTAAGTAATTTATACACACACATTTATAGACTATAATGTAGGCATTAAAATATTTATGAAGGATCTGTGAGCTAATATAAAAATACTTATGTTCTAATATTGAATTTAAAGCTACATAAAATTTTGTAATTTTTAAGTATTATTTTGAAGTTAAAGGAATAAATTTATGTGTAGAAAAGTAAAAGTAGATAGAAAATATTACCAGTGTTATGATTCAGTGGGTCTGGGGGTATTTTCTTCACATTTCTTTCTTTTTCTGTATTCATAAAATTTCTGTAATGATTGGTCATTACTTTTAAAATGAAAAAAATACTTTTTTTGAACACTCAGTTTTGTTTTCTGTGAATTCCAATCTATGATGTTTTTAGACTTAAGTTCAGTTTTATGATTACAAATATATGTATATATAAAAAAGTTTACACACTGTTTGATCTTGCCTCAACCCAGTGGTTTTCAAGATAAGAGGAGCTGATTTTGCTTGCTTTCCTGCCCCTGGAATGTTAGGGAACACCTCGAGATACTTCTGGTTGTCACAACTTGGGGAAAGATACTATTGGCATTTAATGGGAAGAAGCCTGGAATGCTGCCAATTGTCCTATAATGCAGAGGACAGACAGCAGCCACAGTAAAGCATTAGTTAGCCCAAAATATTAATAGTGTCAGGGTTAAAACACCTTGTATAAAACAAAATGATTAAAAATTAAATCAGTTTAAGACAGTTGTGGAGCTAGAGCAAATAATTCTAAAATTTGTATGGAACCACAAAAGACCGTGAATAGTCAAAGCAATCTTGAAGAAGAGCAAACCTGGAGGTATCACAATTCTGGACTTCAAGTTATATTACAAAACTATGATGATCAAGACAGTATACCACTGGTATAAAAACAGACATAGATTAATGGAACAGAATAGAAAACCCAGAAATAAACCCTCAACTATATGGTCAATTAATCTTCAATAAAGCAGGAAAGAATAACCAATGGGAGAGATAGTCTCTTCTATCTTTCCCAACACTTAGTGTTGGGAAAACTACACAGCAACATGCAAAAGAAAGAAGACAATATTCTTACTCCATACACAAAAATAAATTCAAAATAGATTAAACACCTAAATGTGAGACCTGAAACCATAAAAATCCTAAAAAAGAAAACAGGCAGTAACTTCTTTGATATTCAGCTATAACAATTTTTTCCTAGATAAGTCTCCTGAGGCAAGAGAACCAAAAGCAAAAAGAAACTATTGGAACTATACTAAAATAAAAACCTTCTGCACAGCACAGGAAACAATCGACAAAACTGAAAGGCAACCTATGGAATGAGAGAAGAGACTTGCAAATTACATACCCAATGAAAGGCTAACATCCAAAATATATAAAGAACTTATGAAACTCAACACCCAGAAAACAAATAATCCAATTAAAAATGGGCGTAAGACACAAACAGACATTGCTCCAAAAAGACATTTGGAAGGCCAACAGACATATGAAATAATGTTCATCATCACTTACCATCAGGGAAATGCAAATCCAAATGACAATGAGAGATTACCTCTCACCAGTCAAAATAGCTAAAATCAACAAACAAAATGTGTTGTTGAAGATGTCAAGATGTCAAGAAAAAGGAACATTCATGTATGGTTGATAGGAATGCAAACTGGTACAGCTACGGTGGAGAACAGTATGGAAGTTCCTTAAAAAGCTAAAAATAGGGCACCTGGATGGTTCAGTTGGTTAAGCAACTAACTTCGGCTCAGGTCATGATCCCAGTGTCCTGGGATCAAGTCCCACATTGGGCTTCCAGATCCACGGGGAAGTCTGCTTCTCCCTCTGACTTTCTCTCCTCTCATGCTTTCTCACACTCTCTCTCTCAAATAAAATCTTTAATACAAATGTTAAAAATAGAACTTTCCCTAAGATTAGTATTGTCACTATTGGGTATTTACCCAAAGAATACAAAAACTCTAACTCTGAGGGATACATGCACCCCTATGTTTATAGCAGCAGTATTTATAATAGCTAAGATATGGAAGCAGCCTATGTGTATTGATTGATGAATGGATATTGTGTATTGATTGATTGAATGAATGGAGTGTGTGTGTGTGTGTGTATACATATACATATATATGTATGTGTGTATGTGTGTGTATGTATATATAAACATATGTTTATATATACATACACACACATACACACAGCCATAAAGAAGAATGAAATATATATATATTTATTTAATATATATATTAAATATATATTAAAAATATATGTATTGATATATATATATAAAATATATGTTTATATATACATACACACACATACACACAGACATAAAGAAGAATGAAATTCTTTGCAATGACACAGATGAAGCTAGAGAGTATAATGCTAAACAAAATAAGTCAGAGAAAGACAAATATCATATGATTTCACTCATATGTGGAATTTAAGAAACAAAACAAATGAGGAACGGGAAAGAGAGAGAGAGAGAAACTAAGAAACAGACTCTTAATTATACAGAACAAACTGATGGTTACCAGAGAGGAGGCGGGCAGGGGCATGAGGTAAATAGGTGATGGGGATTAAGCACACTTACCTTGATGAACACTGGGTATTGTATGGAAGTGTTGAATCACTATATTATACCTGAAACTAATATAATAATACTGTATGTTAACTAATTGGAATTAAAATAAACACTTTAAAAAAAAAGACTATTGTGGAAACTCAGAGAAGTTTTTTTTATCAAGACCTCTGAGTAAATTGTCTATCCATTATCTACCCATCCCTTCCATAAGGATCTAAGGTTATAGAAGTAAGTGCTGTGCCTACGTGGTGCTTCAAATTTAGCAAAAGAGAAACATAGAAACTAAGAGTTTAATGTAGTTTGAAGTGCTATGATAAAGTGCTTTAGTTTAACAAGTTCTGTTTTAAGTGCTGGACACTTAATCCAACTCAGTGGTTCAAGGGAGGATTCTGGAACAGATGGCTCTGGAGCTGAGCTTAAATGATAAGAAGGAGTTAATCAGGTGAAGACTGATGGGATTTGTATTCTAGAAGGAGGGACATTCAGAGTGCAAGCAAAGGCATGAAGCAGGAAACAGCATGAAGTGCTTGAAAAATAACAAGTTTGATAGCAATGGAACATAAAATGGGCAAAGGAGCTCATGAGGAAGATGCAGAGAGGCCTCAGAGGCAGAGTGTCTTTTGCTGCTTGAGGAAGCCAAGACCTGCTTCTCAGAGAACAAAAATATAAGCCAAGAGTTAAAGACTGAAAGGCATTTCCAGGAGTATGAGGAGGGAAGAGCATTTGGGGAGAGAGAACAGTATATGCAAAGATGTGGCAGCTGGAGAAAGCATGAGCTATTCAAGGAACCTCAATAGTTCCTTGTGCTGGAACAGAAAATAGCAGAAGGAGGAAAAGAAGGCAGTGGTCCAATCCCATCTTTGTATCAGATTCAAAGAACTGGAGATTTTATGCTGTAGGTGATATAGAAGAATCTTGAGCATGAGTTCAACCGCCCCCCCCCCACCCATTTGGGAATACTTCAATTGTGAGAATATAAAGTAGATTGGAAGAGAAAAGGATAGGGATGAGGTTAAGATGAGACAAGTATATTGATGTAAAGAGTCCATCAAAGATGCAGGTGAGAAACCCACAGATAAGAATTTGTTGAGCCTCCATTATATACTTTCTACTGCTCTGGACCTGATAGAAATTTAAGGAAAATTCACTCTGTACTAAGGTAGAGTGGTCCCTTTTCCCAAACTGAAGAAAAGGTGAATTATACAAATAAAGCTATTTGGGGAATAGTGCATGGAAGTTTACTATTATTGTGTGATGTTGTACAATATACATCAGGACTGATTGAATTCAGATTAGGGTTAAGGTGGTAAGAATAAGTTCTAGTCTGGGCTTATAGGGAGAGATATGGGTGCATTTGGGTAAAAGAGGCATTGTGGGAGAAACAGAAATAAAATGTGAGTCAGAATCTAGAAGCTGGGATCAACATGAGTTTTCCTTGATAATGTGAAAATAGGTTGTATCAATTGTCAGTAGTTGCTAAGAATAAGTGATGCCAAATGCTAAAAATGCCACTCAGATTCAGCTCAAAGGTCACCTTTGTGAGTCCTTTCTGAAACTCCCCATCTTCTAAATGGGACTGACTACTTGTCCATATGTTCCTAGAGGGTACACCAGCATTCTTGCACAGATGTGAGACCAGGGCAATTTGCTAAACTGATGCGTTTGCATGTTCATTTGTATGTACACCCCTATTAGCCAAATCTGTGCTTCCCGTTCCCAATTACTAGCACAGCACTTGGTACACAGGTCACATTTAAGATCCTTTCTTTCATGGATGATTTGTTAAAAGAAAATGACATGCTCAAAATTGTGTCACTTAGGCCAAGTCATCGAACCAGGGCTAATGGCTCAACTAATTGAAGTTTCAACCTCCCCCAGAAATAAGTTATAAACTATCAGTCAGAATTTTTTCTTTTTCTTTCTTTCTTCCTTTTTTTTTTTTTAAATGAGAATTTGTATTCGCTCCAGCCCATCGACAAGGAAACTGCGTGTTGGAAAGATCAGGTCATTAATCCAAAGTCACCCAACAAGTAAACAAAAAAGCTGGAGTTTAAATTAAACCCACAAAGATTTGAGTCAGGAATTTTCTGATAAGCACCAATGAGGCACTCTATCACCTGAACGTTTGCCATCCCCCAGAGGAAGATGCTTTATTTTGTATAACTAATCCCTTGGTCTTCCCCCTAAGGAAATTGACTTTGCCTGGAGCCAACCATTCTTTTGCTATTAACTCCCTGCCCCACTGTCCTTTCTATAAAAACCTTCCATTTTGTACAACTCCTCAGAGCTCCCCTTTACTTGCTGCATGGGATGCTGCTTGATGCATGAGTCACTTAATAAAACCAACTAGACCTTCTTATTTACTTGATTGAGTTTTTGTTCTTTGTCAGACTGAAGGAATGACTATGTTTAGTGACAAGTATGAGAGATGGGAAGGACAATGACGGCCATGATACTAATGGTGTAAGTAGTATCGATAGATGTTGAGCTCTCTGTTCCAGTCAGCAGGCTAAGCAGAACTTTAACAAATATTTAATTTACTTCTCAAAATAATCACAATAATCAATGAGGTAGCTACTATTATTCTCCCCATTTTACATGTGGGAAAACTGAGGTCAAGGGTGGTTATAAACCTTCTCTGAGACCATGAGGCCGTTGTAAGGTAGAGAGGTATACTGACTTTAAATCAGTACCTTACTTTAAAGAACGTGATCTTACCCAGTATTCATATATTTTTCATTTTCTTTCTTTTTAAGATTTATTTATTTATTTATTTATTTTTAAGATTTATTTATTTATTTATTTATTTATTTACTTATTGTGTGTATGGGGGATGGGGACAGAGGACAGAAACTCAGACTTCATGGTGAGCATGGAGCCCAAAGTGGTGGTTGATCTCATGACCCCAAGACCAAGACCCAAACAGTAATCAAGAGCAGAATGCTGAACAGACTGAGCCACCCAGGTGCCCCACTATCTTTTTCATTTTCAAGAGAATCTAGATTTAAGATGATTTTATTAAGAAAAGAAGTTTGTTGATTCAATGTATTTGCCCTACACCCAAAAGGCTCAATATAATGCAATACTGTGAGGACCAGTATAATTGGTCAAGTTGAAATATGTCTTTATGTCTTTAACAAATACAGTAGCTAAGGGTTTATAAATTCAGTGGAAGAGGCATAATGCCATCATCCTAGTGGCAATGAAACCTAACCTGAAAATCAGTAAAAGGGAGCAACTCAGACTGTCTAGCCCAGCACTGACTCCCTGTGTGAAAAAATTATGTGGATGACTTAATTTATGTAAGCAACTCTAAATTGGCCTAGACATGTGGAGTTAGAGGAAAAGACATTTTATTCAACAAACACATACACGCTAATTCAAATTATTTGTTAATTTGGCAGATAATTTCATCAACCCCCAAAGAGGTACTCAATTCCTGTCCATTCAATGAGACTGAGGGCTCAGAAAATCTAGACAAGTTTCCAAAGAATAAGATCTCACCAACCTCAGACCCCTTATCAACAGGTTCCTTTACTGCCAACTCTAGAACAGGGATTGGCAAATTACAGTGATGCAAATCTGTCCTGCTCTCTGTCTGTATTCTCTGCAGACTTAGCATTGTTTTACATTTAAAATGACTAAAATTTTAAAAACATAATATTTTGTGACATAAAAATTTTATCAATATTCAGATTTGCATCTCTCTCCAGAAAGTTTTATTGGAACATAGCCATGAGCATTCATTTGTGTATTTCTGTGTTACAACAGAGTTGACTACTTAGAACAGACTGCTTGCAGGGTCCACAAAGTTTGGCAGGTGCCCAAGACCTCAGTGAATAACACATTGCTCATATCATGTGTTTGGCCTCTCAGATTTGTAGCTCTCAACAAAGTATTGCCCCTTGACAGCTGCATGAGGCTAAAGTGAGAAGTCATTAGAAATTTAAATTCTCAGACCCTCACCTAGATATACTAAGTCAGAAACATTGAGAGTAGAGTCCAACCATCTGAAAGTGATTCTGACACACAGTAAAATTTGAGAATCACTGGAGTAACTCAAGGAATTGGAACGTGTGATTCCAAAGTAATTACAAGGAAGGCATTTACTGGCTCCTAATTGTGCTCCAGGCACTGAGCTACGTATCTCATTTATATTTTGCATTCCCTACAACAATCTCAAAAAGTTGGGTTTATTAGACTCATTTTACAGAAAAAGGAACTGAAGCTCAGGAAGGTGAAGCAACCTGTTCAAAGTTACTGAATTAAACTTGAAACTAGATCTGTCTGCTATATACCCTACACACTTGCCCTTCTAACTCTGCTCTCCTTCTGATTCTGTCTGAGGAGAAAGCAGCCCCTTCCATTCTGAGGAAGCTGCCCTGGTTTATGCCAGACCTTGGCATTCCCTTAGTGAATATAAGCACTTTGAATTTCACAGAATATCAACCTCAGACAAGACCACTCTGTACTTTTGATCGATCAAGACAAAAAAGCAAGATTACTCTATCATTTTATGTGAGAAGAGGCAACAATATGAACCTTATTTAAACCACAAAAATGACCAAAGTTTCCCCATCCTTATTACTGCAGCTTGTTTCTTTGCCAACTGCAGCTCTAGCCTCTGTCTAGTCTATGCTACTTATAGAAGAGATTTATTAAGATCATCATAAATTAGGCTAGTTTCTTGACTTTATTTAATCCGGAGCAAAGCCCAGTTCCAAAATCATAATCCCCCAACAGAAGTGCAAAGGCACTAAGTCTGTTCTCATATCTCCTTACTGAGCTGTTCCACTGCTCTCCACGGTGTGGATTCCCTCTCCTGCAAAGAGCAGTGAGGCCAAATTACTCTACCACTGGTGTGTTCCTGATAACCCTTGGCTGGAGGCCATTGAAATGTACAACTTCTCCACCATCCTCTCTCCTCCCCATTAAGATTCCAGCTCTCTGCTCCGAGCTGGGGTGGGGAATGGGTTCTCAGAGTAAGCAAAACTGAAAAACAATATTCCCCAAACCTGTCGGTACCAAGTACATTGCCAGATCTGAAGCAGACACTTGGTATCTTAAATGGGTTAAAGGACTTTTAGAACCAAGCTGATTACATAGCCTCCAGTCTCTGTCAGTCTTTTGATTCAATGCCACCACTGTCTTCTTTCAACCTTCCTTGAAAACTTCCAATTGGATGGGCTGGCTGTTCTCTTCAAATCTTATAGAACCCTTTCTCCCTCTCATCAGACTCTTTTTTGTCTTGGATTAGTTATTCAAGTTTGTACTCTTATCAAAATGTCCTTTTGTCCTCTCTGTCCCTTCACACAGTAGGTGCTTGATACACATGTGTTTGATTTCATGTGTAAATTTAAGGCTAGGGGCGCCTGGGTGGCTCAGTGGGTTAAAGACTCTGCCTTCCACTCAGGTCATGATCCCAGGGTCCTGGGATCGAGCCTGGCATCGGGCTCTCTGCTCAGCAGGGAGCCTGCTTCCTCCTCTCTCTCCGCTTCCTCTCTGCCTCCTCTCTGCCTACTTATGATCTCTGTCTGTGAAATTAAAAAAATAATAATAAAAAAATAAAAATAAATAAATTTAAGGCCTTTTATCCCCCCCCAGTTATAAAACTGAAAGGGCTACTTTCCCAGCCAAATCAAAGCACATGTAAGCTGGGCTTTTTCAGCTTACTGCTGGATATCTCATTTGGAATTATTTCTCATGGTCATGGGGTTCTAATGAACAGCTGCTCCAGATGCCTTTGGTATGTGGGTATCTTTACTCTGAAGTGGGATTTTGATCTGAAATCTCCCTCACAGAAAAAAAAAAAAAAATCAAAACAAAACAAAACAAAAGCCAATGCAGCCAACTAATCAACAGTTTCCAGGCTACCATGGAAACTTGAAAGAGGCACTGGAGGCCCTCAATTATGCAACCTAGGAAGAAGTACACAGGCACCATTATTCTATAAGAGTAAATGGCACTCACACTGTAATGTTTTGAGTGTCTTCCTAGGGTAGATGGCATGGATAATTACATAATCAAGAGGAAAGAATAAAACTGTTTTAATTCCCTTTGACACTCTCTGTTGAATTCTGCATTGTAGACCATGTTCCTGTGTTGGCATATAGAATTACCTCACCCAGAGTCCTGCATATGGAAACTACATAAGTACCTTGCTGGCCTATGAAGATGATATACTTCTCTTTATCTATAAAAATCCAGCCTAAAAGTCAGCTCTTCCAGGGAGGCATCTCTGATCATTTCTAGCTCTTCCATTTGGACTTAATTACTTTCCATTCTTCTTCTGTATCTTGGACTTACTTATACTGATCTATCTACTGTAATGTATTGCCTTTCCTTTATATTCCCCATCTACCTAAACAAGGGAGAGTTCTGTCAGGTTAGAGACTATCTTTAATTCATCTTTGTATCCTGGGCCTAGCAAAGTGCCTGGCATATTGCAGACAAGGGAGAAATATTTTCAAAGACAAGCCACTGCCAAAACACAAATGAGCAAAGTGATGCTCATTATTGATGGGCACATGGGAGTACATTATACCACTCTCTGTACTGTGCTTCATATGATTTTCCAAAATGAAATATTCAAAATAATTGAAGATCTTGCAAAATGTCAATATACCTATCTGAACTGTTAAGTTTCCACCATAAATGGTGCTACCATATCTGTAACTACAACCTCTGTATGCTTTCCACTTCTTTTTTTTCTCTCAAGAAAGATATTTAAAACCTAACAATGTTGTCCTAAAATAAAATACAATTATGGTATCTCGGAACAAGTGCAGGCCAAAGGTATTATAGTAAACATGAATTTCTGGAAAAACTGGAAATTGACAGTTCACATTAAGTATTTTATTGAGAAGGGCAATCCATAGATTTTTGCCCCATTGTCTGTCACCTGAATTGTTCCAAGAGCATAACTAATATTTATCCTTCCATGATTTTACTACAGAATTCATCTTCACCTACTCCCAGATTGAACACCTAAAACAGTGGTCTGTCACATCACTCACTTTTCCCCCCCAACTTGAAGATTTTGAATCAATAGTTCTTCACTGGTTGAAGAATAAGTAGATACTCTTAGCATTGAACTTCAAGCCATCTCTTCAGCTACATCTCCCATTTCAACGTTCTGACACCTATGTGTGTGAATGCCACTGCCCTGATCCATGAACTTAAGGGCACAACTCATGCTCTTTGCTTAGCCTAGAATGTTCTTCTTCCCTTCTCTAACTTGGGAAGTCCTTTTCATATTACGAAGTTCTGTATAACTGTTTCCTTCCAGAATGTACCATTCCATCTATGCTTCTGCAGGCCATTTCTCTCTAATACCCAGCATTGATATTCTTCTGTCTTGTTTGGTAAATTGTTTCCTTTCCTAGACTGTAAGTTCACCGAAGGTATGTTCCTTTAATGTTCATCTTGCACACCTCTCTACCGTCCAAGCCTACCAGAGAACACTACATGCATTTAGAATTCAACAAGACATATATTATATGCTAAATGTATTAAATAATAAAATCCACTTCCTGAGTGTTCTTCATACTTTTCTTTATTAATGAGTGGATATGTGTGAAACCTCAAATCATCATATTAAAATCCCTTTAGTCTTTTGAATCCTCTTTATAAATTGCTTTTGTTTCCTAACCCTTGAATTTCAACCAAAGGAGAATTGTATTTTCAAAATGAGGTTTTTTTTATCAATATCAGAATCTAATTTAAGTGGGAGCGGAAATGTTTCTCTTTATTCTTTTTTATCCGTGGCTAATTTTCACTAGCCATTGTAGATGATAATACTATGGTAACATTGCTTTACCCCAACAAAACCACAGATCCTCTCATTCAAATAGATTCAGAACTACTTTCTAAGTAAATCAATGTATAGCCATACTAGAGAAAATGCTCCATAGTTATACCAGCAAAGAATCATTGCCCCTGAGGAGGGTATAAGAGTTCAGTGTGGCCTAAAAGAATCTCACGGCTCTGCTCTGAGCTTCATCTTCATTTCTCCACCCAAAAGAATGGTTAATTCCTTGGCCTTATTGTGGGCTAGATTTTCTAGAGCAGTCAGTGCGAAGTTTGGCAGTCTACATTGGGATAGTCTTTTGGGGAATTTTTGCCCTTTGTAGGTAGAAAGGCTGAGGGATAATTTAATAGTTTGTGGCTTTCTCTGTATTTTGTGCTTTCTTCTTATTCCTCCACTTGACTGTTGGTCAGCTTCTTACTGGAAACTACCCACAGCCTGAGAATACACAGACAGGAGGCTTCTGCCGTAGTTCTCATGGTCTTATTGAGTCTCACTGTTGGATTCTACCTGGAATAGGTATTTATAGCCATTAAGTGTACATCACAGAAAGTCAAAATGCAGTGCAGGTCTCAGAGATAAAGAAGCTCAGGAGACCACTTGGCTTGGCTACTTTTGTGCCAATTTGCCACCAGTCTATGATATAGTCAGTAGACTGGCTTAGCTCACTTACATGCCATGCTTGGATCCCACACTTGGGTTGGAGTCAACACCTTGTAGAAATTGTGTGGTTATAGTGTAATCTTTCCTATGGATGTATTTCCCCCCAGAAATCTCTCAGAGTGTTAGTGGACTGTTTAGGACAAGATATCAGAATTCAGGACATTTCCCACATAGATTTTCATTCACTCTCTTTTCCAATACCAGAGAAAAGAAGTAAGTAGAAAGTGTGGTATGGTAGAAAAACTAAAACCATATGCTGCTTAGCAGTCTTTGGTTTTGGTCCTGTCTTTCCTCCAGTTGGTTTTGCCTCTGGTAGATCAGTTAACCTCTTTGGTTTGTAGCTGTTTCCTATGTAAAATGAAAGAGTTGAACTAGATCAGCATTTTCTAATATGTACTTCAGAACAAAAAATGATAGACTTGTCAAGTAAAATGGGTTATTCCTCATGTATGGTGGTACCAGCATCTTTGAATTTAAGCACGATGGTGACTTTTATATTGAGCCCAAATTGCTCCCAGCTTATTGGACATTTTACATAATAGCTATAAAAGTGTAGGCGCATCATCTATATGTGTGTGTTTGCAAAGAAATATCAAATCTTTTATGGAAATGGATATTAGTTGAAAATGAATATGGATATCTACCCCAAAAAAGACATTTCAGACTAGCACAAAAATCTGTGATTGTAGTTGAGGGAGTCAGGTTTACAATTCTACTTTTCAAATTGTTGGAACTCAAATTTGAAGTTTTCATGTGAAAATCTTCAACTTTAAGTGACATAAAATAGAAGTTAAGAAGAAAAGCGGAGTCATTTGCAGGGGTCTTAAACCTTAAATGCATTCATTATCAACATGGGCAATAAAAGAATAAAAGTGCTACCTTATAGCACTGGGAAGGTTGACTTCCTCAGTATCCCCATGGCTGTTGTCATTTAGCAAATATTTCACCTGGCTATGAGACCAAGCCCTCTGGAGTATTATCCATTAAATTTGGGGGCTATTGCTCAGCCAAGTTCAGAAAACAAAAACTAATATGGTGACAAAATTTAACAAACGGAAACTATTCCCATTATAGAAATTGAAATGATCTCATCTGCATTTTATTACAATACCACAATGCACAGGTTGCTCTGTAGCACTTGAAGAAGTTTGCTGGTGCATTGTTTTCCTTCCAGAGGTTAAATAAAATCACTGTGTAATATGAGAAAAGGAAGAAACTAATTTCTGAGGTTTTACTTAATCCCATGATGACATTGTTCTCTTGTGTGCCTAAGCAGAGCTTGTCACAGAGTGAGAATATTTACAAGAAGATATGAAAATTACGTGGGAACTTATGTTTTTACAGAGGTCTAAATAGTTAGAACCTAACAAACTCACTTTGTTAAAAAAAAAAAAAAAAACTTCCTAAAGATAAGATACATTGACCATTATAACATATTAACAGAAACAACCTGTATACCGGATGTAGTTTGGGATGATGTCGTTATAGCCATCAGGTGTTAGCTCCTGCAGTTAGAAAGATGAGAAGCATGGCAGGCTTAAATATTTCCATCATCTTCCAACATTACACACAACATGAGAAGTGAACAATCATAAAAAACTCGGCAATAAAAGATCCTTCCCATATCTGGAAGGAATACTAACAAGTGTCTTAGGAACTACTTTCTTTTGCTTGGGAAGAAAGGAGAGCTTAGATGTAGAATTGACCTTGGATGTCGAGGTTTAAATATTTCAAAGTATCTTATTTCAGTAGAAAAATTATTTCATGAAAAAAAAAGTGCATATATATGGTATATATGTTTCTATATTCACACATACACACATCTATTCAAATTATTAAAGCAAAGTCAGTCAACATTTTTACCCCACCTTTAATAAGGTGGAGTATATCCCCACCTTATTTTATTAATAAAATTGATTTGAGTAGTAAAATTTATATTAGATGGATAAAATATTTGTTGATAGCAACAGTGATGCCCTGTGCATATGGGTTCCCACTCAAGAGATGAGCAAAGTGGCTCATTGGGAAATGTAAATGAAACACTTTTGCAAATTAAGTGCTCAAGAACATTTTTGCCAAACACCCATTAACTCAATTTTAACTGAAAAGCCTACCCATTTTACATCATAATCAACAACCCAACTCCACCCCCACACCTCCTACTTAATGAGGCACATACAGATATTTCCCTCATAAATCAGGGTACTCCTCCAGAGAATAAAATTCCTAATGACATTAAGGCGTGGTAGCCATCATGAACTTGACAACCAAAAAACAACCTGTATTACCACCCCATAGTAGAGAGTCTTAACTTCGCACCTTGGAAATATATTTAACCCACAATATCACCCTACACTCAAGAGCTTTCAAAGAGAAAGAAGTATCCCTTCCCTCCCAGTGTCAGATATCTGGGTAAACAGACATGAACTGTCCAGTGCTAGGCTGCTCCACGGCAAACATGCATATTTTAAAACTTTTACTTTGGGTATCAAGCCTCCTCAACTTCTGCAGTTTCTGTATCCAGTTCCGAACCAGACCTGACCAACCGCACAGAGTGGGAGCGACCACTTTACCTTCCGAAAAATCAATCAGTCCCAGCAAATGAAGCAGCTTCAGAGATGCACATATAATCACAACAATACCCACTGTTTGCAGTCCTTCCGACTCCCACTCGAGAGTCAACATCTTTCAAGCTGGCAGGGCATCCCAGCCTCCGGACCCCTTTGGAGCGGAGGGAGTTAATTAGAGAATCCGAGCAGTCTCTGGCTTGGAACAAAGAGTCGCGAGGGGGAAAAGTGAGCAGCTCCTCGCAGACGCACCGGGCGGAGCAGCGGCCCCCCGGGGTGAGGACCGACCGGGGCTGGAGTCCAGCCTCTCATGCTGATGCCGGCATTTCCTAGCGGGGTCCCCCAACCAGAGCGCGCCTGCCTGCGGGCTCTGCGCTGCCGCCAGCGGGTACTTGGACTTAGAGCTGTGAGGGGAGCATCTGTTGGAGAGCGGGAGACTTTGCTCTGTCGGTGGAGAGGAGGGACACTCCCAGGAAACTTGCCCTGGAGAGCACGGCGGCGCTCCACGCGCTGACGACGCGGCGCGGGCTGAGCAGGCTGGCTGCGCGCTAGTTTGCTGCCTGGGAAGCCAGCGAATGCCCCCTTTTTGCCCAAGCAGCGGCTCTCTCCTCCCAGAGCTCGCGCCGCCAGACAGCTCAGCCCCCTCTCGGGATGCTAGGGCAGAATCGGCTCTCGTGGCTGCTGCCTGGAGCCTTTGTCAGAAAGCTCCCGTGGAAGCCCGTGGGTAGTTTTTCTGGGGAGAAAAGTGCAGGAGCAAAAGAACCACGATTGCCTTTGTCACCAGGAGCATCCAAGCTGCTTCCCACCTGCCACTCCACTGGGGCTGTCTGGTCCCCTCGGACACAATGAGAACATTATTAGGAAGATTGATTTGGTCCTTGTATTTTACAAACAGGAATGGTTGGAGAGCAGGGCAGAGCAGGACCTTGTAAGAACACTGATGTTCAGTAACTGCCCCCTGGAGGGGGGAATCACACTATCCTCCTTTCAACTCTTGATTCAGCCTCTCTCAAAACCAAGTTTCACAAACTTGCCTGATGATAAAAATCACACAAGATGCTTGTTAAAAATATTCTCTTGTGGAAAGCCTGATTCAGAGGATCCTGGAGTTTGTATTGTATTCTTTTAAAAAAAGATTTTATTTATTTATTTGAGAGAGAGAGAGTGGGATGAGGGGTTAAGGGAGAAGCCGACTCTCTCGCTGAGCAAGGAGCCCAGTATGAGTCATGGGACTCCCGGATCATGACCCCAGCCAAAGGCAGCCACTTAACTGGCTGAGCCACCCAAGTGCCCTTGGAGTTTGTATTCTTCTTCTTCTTCTTCTTCTTCTTTTTTTTTTTTTTTAAGATTTTTATTTATTTATTTGACAGAAGGAGATCACAGAGAAGCAGGCAGAGAGGGAGGAGGAAGCAGGCTCCCCGCTGAGCAGAGAGGCCCATGCAGGGCTAGATCCCAGGATCCTGGGATCATGACCCAAGCCGAAGGCAGAGGCCTCAACCCACTGAGCCAAGCTAGATGGTTCTTATCAGGGAAGCAGGGGTCATGATGTCTTGAAGGATCCCATGGGGTATATTATTCCAAGCCACACCAAACATCCCAGCCAGCTTTGTGGGAATGGTCGTAGACTCTGGTCTACACCAGAAACACACTGGCTTAAACACTCTGGATTTTTTCTTTTTCTTTTTCTTTCTTTTTTTTTTTTTTTTTTTTTTTCACTCTGCTAAAACCAACCCCAGCCCTTGGAACTCACTACAAAAACCAGGGTTTATGAATAATATCTTGGACTTTGGGGGGCATTTCCTTGTTCTGTTACTTTCTTGTGTGATTTTCCGCAAGTAGCTTAGGCTCTCTGAAAACAGGTCATTTTCTGCGAAGTTGAGATTATAATACTTTGTTTAAAGTACTCTGTTTAAAGAGAAATGTGAGAATTAAGTGTGGTTGTAATAATGGTTACCATTTACCAAGCATTTAGTATGTGCTGATCAATAGTATAGGGATTTATCAACAATGAACTCCTCCCCACAATTCTGTGTGGTGCGTTTTATAATCATCTTCATTTTATAGGCAAGGAAACTGAAGCTTAAAGTGGTTAACTTACTTGTCAAAGCTGTGGTGGGCACAGTACTTGGTAGACAATAGGCATTCATTCGTTTGTTTATTTCTTAACATTTGTTAACCTGCTACAACGAGCTCTGAACAGTACTTGAATGATAAAGTCCCACCTTATCTCGTGCGGGCATATGGTATAATAAAGGAGGTATGAAATTGAAAGTGACTGAGAAATGCACTAGCACTTGAAAAGATCTCTCTATGAAGTACAGTGGGGGCACAAGAATGAAAATCCAACTCCACCTGGGGAAAGATGAGTGGTGGGAACGGGAAGGAGACTTTACAGAGGTGGTAATCATTGAAAATGGTAGCTTTCATTATTATTAGAAGTTATAAATAAGACAAAAACAGAGAGACAAACCATAAGAGACTCTGAATTATAGGAAACAAACTGAGGCTTGCTGGAGGGGAGGTGGGCAGGGGGCTGGGGTAAGGGTGATGGGCATGAAGGAGGTCACTTGATTTGATGAGCACTGGGTGTTATATGCAACTAATGAATCACAAAATTCTATCTCTGAAAGTAATAATACAGTATATGTTAAATTGAATTTAAATTAAAAAATCAAGATAAATAAAAAAGAACTTATCTAACATACACAGGCTTTGGGGTACACAGGCTTGGACTAAATTCTGGTTCTGTTGCTTGCTTGCTGTGTGATCTTGAGGAAACCACTCCATCTCTGTCAGTTTTCTAAGTGCAAGATGGGAGTGTGACTGCCCACTTCTCATCCTTACTGTGAGAGTTAACTGTGGAGAGCTGAGCCCAGTGCCTACAAGACAGATGGCAGATGTGGGATTACAACAGCAGGGCCAACTCCTTAGAGGCTCTGCTGGGTCCAGGTGGATGAAGGGACCTTGCTCCTCCTTATCATCCTCTCTTCTAAGACGGGTTTCAGTCCTTCCCCCATGAAGACTTCCTGACCTACCAGGCTATTTTTCTCCTCTGGGCATCAGGAATACACTTAGACCACTAAGTTGGCTTTATAACAGTGCTTTTTTTTTTTGGATTTTATGTCTTTGAGAAATATCTATCTATCTGCCCAACCACCAATCTATCTAAGCATGTTATTTTCAGTTTGTAAGCAAATCAGTGCAGGGGAAGCGGTTCTCGAAAGTTGATGGGTAAAGAGATGTTTTAAGTAACCATTCTCTGAAATTCCTGAGAGTATTTGATGAGAGGACATCAAAAAAATTTTTTAAAGAGTTGCAGAAATTAATTAGGTCAAGTTAACTCTGTCTGTTTTAACCCTATATGATTTCATATTAAAATAAAACACAGCTAAGCAGCTATAGGTGCAGATTTTTTCTAAATTTTTATTTATTTATTTATTTATTTTTAGATTTCATTTATTTATTTTGAGAGAGAGGGAAAGGGAGAGAGAGAATGAGCAGTTGGAGGGAGAGGAAGAAGCAGGGAGCCCGATTCAGGCTCCATCTCAGGATCCTGACATCATGACCCGAGCCTGAGTTAGACACTTAACCTACCTAGCCTCACAGTTGCCCCTAGATGCTGAATTTAAACACTGCTTTGTCTGACTACCAAATTCATTACATTCCCTTTATATCCCTTAGCAAATTTTAGCAAATAGTTACCAATCGATCTCTTGATTTATACCCTTAAGCAAATAATTTTTGAGTTGTCACATCGCATTTTCCCGGAAAGAAATCTCCACCATCTTTGAAATTCACAGAAAGACCTAGGGATATAATTTTGTTAATCCCAGGCAAGACTTCACTTTAGGACAATGGCATTCCTATATAAAATCCATGAGATGAGAGTTTTGATGACCCAGCCAAACCTTATCTGTACTGGCTACCCTTACTAAGCTCTTCCTGTTAACTCCAGCTACAGTATATTCTGGCTCTTGAGAATGCCAGGGTCTCTTTCACGTACCACCCTCATGGCAGGATTTTGTAAACTAATAGTGTCATCCATGAGTTTCATGCATCATCTGACCAGTCTAGGGAAATGGGGGACACTTGAAGAAGAATGTTTTTCTAGGGCCATCTTAGGAAAGAACAGTTGGCTATACATTATTAAAAAAATAATAATAATTCCAGGTGATGGCTTTATTATTTTATTACAGTAGCTTATTAGCCCCAACCTAGTTTGTTATGTTAAAATATGCCTCTCTATCTCTAACTATTCTCAGGTTTGCCAATTCTTTATATTATAATGGATGTCCAGCAAAGGTCTGTCTTCTATACCAAAAGAAAAGAATACCAAAGGAATAAACTAACAACTCTTGCTCACTTACCCTAATCTAGGCACATGTACTTAACATGTATAAGCTCATTTAATCTTACCCTAAGCTAATGAGAAAAGTGTTATTATCACCATTGCAAAAAATAAAAATAGATAAAACCAATGATCATCAAGATTATTTTTACAGTTACATTCAATAAGGGGCACAACCATGATTTATATCTGATTTACTCCATTATGGTGGCTGACAGTTATGTAGAAGGTCTAAGTTTCAGGTACTATGCTAAAATCTTCATGCTTATAACTAATTTAATTCTTTCATAATTCTATAAGATCTATATTATTTCTCTGGTTGTAAGGATAAAGTTGAAACTTTAAAAGATTAAGCAACTGGCCTGAAGTCTTATAGATAGGACTTGGCAGAGTTGGGCTTGAGCTTGGGTATCCTGGGTCCAAATTTTGCACATGGTGTCATTCACTACTGCACTCTTGGGCCTCCCTGTACCTTGATGAATGGTTCTCTAACTGGGTTTCTGCTCAGGGGTTGTGCTGGGGAAATATTGCCAGATACTCTTGGGAAAGTAAAAAAAATAGACTTCAAAGAGGCATGCCCAAGCCAATGACCCCTCCTGAAAAAGAGAGAGAGGGGGGAAGTAGAAGTCAGAGTAGACTTTCAATTTCCTTGCACTGACCCATTGCATTATTTTAAATAATCTCAAAAAGGATGATTTGCCTGAAACCCAAAATTAATCATGTCCCCCTCTTTGTTTTAGCTTCAGTTTGAAATTTAGCTTCAGTTTGAAATTTCACTAGGTGATGTTCCTTGGTTTTTAAGAAGTGTTCTTCATCCTATTGACATCATACAAATACCAAAATAAATATAGTGAAGTTGAGAAAAAAAAATTAATTAGATAGATTTATCTATCTACCTATTATCTCTCCAAAAATATAAATAGAATAGCAATGCATATAGGATATGCTAAGTCAAACTTAAATTTAAAATTATTAGTTTTTATTTGTATAAACACTTAGAGTTCAAATAATCCAATCTTTTTATTTTAAGGAGGCTTATAAGTGAGGTACAGAAAGCAGAACTGGCTTGTTCATGTTCAAAAACCTTGGAAAATGGACAAAATGAGCTTGACTCACCTAGCTTGTCATGATACTGAATTGTTAACTGGGATGATCCACTGAGAAATTAGAAAGAAATCAACTTCTGAAAGAAAAATGTTCTACTCTCAGTAAACAGGAGGAAAGAGAAGCAAGACCTCCATGTGGTTGGCATCATCTAGAAGGTCCTACTGAAGAGAGAAGCCTAATTTAGGTTTTTGAAAACAAGTGAGGAGAGGAGGAATGATTTTCTAGGAACAGAAATGGGCACCCACTAGGGCAAAAGCTATGATGGTAGCATAGCTCCATTGAGGCCTCTGAGGCAGGGAAGAAAAATGCAAGTGGAAAATTGTTGTAAGAGGCCTCTTAACATCTGCATAGAACAAGGAATGACGATAAGGTTGGTATGTGAAACTTAGTGTCTCTTTTACTTTTAAGATTTTTCTTACCAAATGATGAAAGCTATTCACCCTCAGTGAATTCTGTTCTGTCCCCACCCTAAAGGGTATCACGTCCATCTGTCTTGGGTCTTCTCAATTACTTGGAAAGATCCCTAAATATTCTCCAGATAAACTTTCCACTCAAACATGCCAGGACTCAACGCTGTTTCACTTAGTTGCAGGGTTCATTCCGAAAGCTTCCTAAATGTGTCTAGAATGGATTTCTTTAAAATATGTATACCTTTATCCATTAAACAATTAAGCATCCAACCTTCAGGCTTGAGTGCCTATCAAATCCATAAAGGAGGAGGGGCTATCTCCCACTTGAAAAACTGCCAACAATGTTGCACTAATGTATCTTAAAAATTATATTCATGTATCTTGTGATCCAAGTTTATGTTATATAATCTTCATATAAACAAATTAGAAGATTATTTGGAAATTTAACTGGGAAACGTTCTTGAGAATATAATCTTTCCCTGAGATTTATGACCTTTTTCCTGCTCTGATTTCCCTTTCCTAGGCCATCTGGACTAAACTGTGTGGGCTTCTGGGTTCACCCATTTAATCCAGCATACAACTTTGGCTGTCATGTCACAGATCTTTTTCTCTTTTCTCTCTAAAACAGTCTTTGCCATACACCACTATAATTGGCTGACTTGAGGGCAGTGATTTTCATGGATAATAATAATAATGATGATGATGATAATCCTTTGCTTTATTATGATATAATTAGGATTATAGTATTGAAACCCTCCTGTGTAACAGTGTACTATACACATTACATGAACTATCTCATTGAATCATCACAACACCTATTACAGATGAGGATGCTGGAATGCCAAACCTTAAGTAACTTGCCCAAGATTATGGAAAAAAAAAAAATCAGAATATGCCATTCCAAAATATGCCACCTTGGCGTAATGATTTTGTGGTGCTGAAGGCATTTGAGAATCACCAGATGCAAGAAGAGTTCTCAGTCCTCCTCTTATCTACCTAACTGTGGCATAAATTTCCCTTTGTGAAGCTACCCACTCCTTCTCCTATGCCAGGAATCAGAGAGCAACTCTTATCACTGGAGATGGAGAGTGAGCACAAAGATGAGCCTGCATAAACAAGCTTCACTAAAAGAAGCCTTATCTTCTTAAGTTTCTCTCATATATTTCCTAGTCACTTCCCTGTGATCTATCATCCCTTGAAGCCCAAACTCCCTTTCTTTTGTTAAAATGGCACATAAGCCCTGGAATCTAATTACTTGTTTCTATGAGTTTCACTTCTTTTCTGTGAACTTCCATATATATATAAAATAAAAATTGTATGCCTTTTCTCCTATTAATCTATCTTCTGTTAATCTAATTTGCAGGTCTCCAGAAACTGAACCTAAGAGGGTAGAGGAAATGTTTTTCCTCCCTGATAATTACTAGAAGTTAAGGAACTGGGATTTAACCTCAGGATTTCTCACCCATGAGTCAGTGTTCTTATATCCTTGTGGTGCCTTTGTAAAGATCACTACTGTTTTTTTTTTTGTTTTTATTGTGGCCTTATGAAACAAAGAGAAACAAGATTTAAAGTGCAAATGGCTTCCAGAAAGGTAGCACATGCTGTGGCCCTTACCTCTTGTTGAAATGTAAATGTTTCACATCAAGCTCTTTCCTGGAAGCCAGATCAAGAAAGCAAAGAAAGGAGAAACAAGAGGAGGGAAGGGACTCAGAGGAGACAGGCAAAGGAACAGGAGAGAAGAGAGAAAGAAAATGAAGGGTGCTGAGGAAAGAGGCAAGCAATCCTCCATGGCAGCCCGGGTGACAGAGTCAAGAGTACACAGCTGAATGTAGCCTGTTTTCTACTTGTGAGATTCTCAGACTTGCAGGCAGATGAGAGTTAAATAGGAGTAAAGCAGACTATAGGAAAAGGTTGAGCAAGGGGTTATTTCGCCCTGAATTCGCCCTCCTTCCCTGGTCTGTCAAGCTCTGGAGCACTTAGCAATGCCAGCTATCTCTTTAGGTCTACCTTCTCAGCCATAGCCTGGAAATTGAATAGGTAGCTTTTAAAGCATGAATACTAGTGATCTCCCTGGATATGGCATGAGCCATAGCTAGGTCACGAGGCCTTCAATATCTTTTCAAAGTCCTGTGATGCCTTCCCATTCACTTGTGGCAGGGCCCTGCTGCTCCAGATTGATTGCTTCATTGGCTTGGTTCTCTCTGTTCTTGGGCATGAGATTCCCATAGACTGACTAGGGTGTTCTCTGAGCTGCACTGGCTCATTTCCTGTCCTGCAGCAGCACTTTGGGAAAGAAAGCCCAATAGGTTTGAACTGGAATGCATTTCAAATCTCCAGGGACAGTGAATAATTATCTTGAATATGCTTTGTTGTATAAAGAGTTGGAGGGATATCTGGAAAGAATTATTCGTAGAAGTCTCAATGTCCTTTTGTGAGAGCACTTCTAAATCAATTTTGTTTCTTTGCTAGTTCATTCATCCTCTCATTCACATGTGTGCATGTATACACACATACATACACATGCGTGCACACAAACACATACATACACAAACACAAGATTGCCACCATTGTTTCTGTCACTTGCAAAGTCAGAACAGGGAAAGCCCTAGTGAATACAGAAGTCCCTTTTCCCTGAACTTAATGTGTGCGCATTCCTGCTGAGGATGAATAAACACATAGTAAATGTTCAGTGAATGCCTACAGAGTATATGTTTAGAATGTAAGGTATAGGTCATGGTAGGTATTTTTTCTCTAAATGCGAGTAGCTCTCTGAAAAGTGACTGGCCCAGGCTGGACAACTAGGATTTGTAGCCAAGTCTTTGGATTCTTAGTTCATTGTTTTTTCCATTGTAACATGGAATTAAGGCATCTACCTAATATCTAGGAAGGATAGAAGCAAGGAAGAACCATGCACTACAGAAGAGAAAGGTTTCTTCTAGTGAGAACAGAGAAATCCATAAGAAAGAGAAGACATGGTGAATTAGGCATGAAGATGAAGCCTAATATTATATATGTCCAGATTCTGTTCATGAGTGTTAGCCTTTGCTAGTGTTTCCAAATCAGCTACATCTTAAGACTTGGTTCTGGCATCCACTACAAACAAGCAGACAGAGAAGCTGGGGGCTGTATCTGTGAATCTTTTTGGTGAAAGGAACTAAACTTCATTTGGAAAAAAAGAGAGGCAAAGGAAAAATGTTCTCCCTACCCGAGCTCCAAAATCAGAGGCTTGGAGAGCTGGAAAGGGAATCATTTCTCTTCTGAGAATTACATATTTCCCAGAACTTACATTTGGTCAGTGTTGTAGTTTGTCTCTGCTGGAGATTCCTTGTTTTCAATGACTACACTTAAATTATTGCAATGTTGAAATCAGTTAGTATCAGTTTCCTATTGCTGCTATAACAAATTACCACAAAGTTGATGGTTTAAAATAACACAAATTTATCTTCGTCCAGCTCTGAATGTTAGAAGTCTGAAATGGGTCTCATTTGGCTAAAATCCAGGTGTTGGCAGGGTTGTCTTTCTTTAAAAGTCTCTAGGAAAGAAACTGTTGCCGGGCCTTGATCAGATTCTGGAAACTGCTTACACACCTTGGCTGTGGTTACCTCCATCCTCAAAACCAGCAGTGGCCAGCTAAGTCTTTCCCTGGCAGTATCATTCTGAACTTGACTCTTCTGCATCTCTCTTTCGCTTATCTTGTGATTACATCAAGCCTGCCTGGATTATCCAGGATAACCTTCCTATTTTCAGGTCAGCAGAATAGCAATCTCAATTCTACCTGAAACTTTAATTATATTTTCCATGTAACCAGCATATCCATGGGGTCTTGATGATTAGGATGCAGACATCTTTGGAGGACCATTATTATGTCTACCTCACAGTTAATAATATGAATAACCTGTAAACCCTGCTTTAAATAGGAAAAGAAAAGCTAACCCCTAAACTAAACCCCCAAATTTAGACTCTACTTCATCAAAAACGAGTCACTTAAGATATGTGTATGAGCATGTGTGTGTATGTGTGTGTGTGTGTGTGTGTGTGTGTGTTTAATGTACAGAAAGAGAACCTTCTCTTTCAGAAGGAAAGAGCAGCTTTTTTTTTTTTTTTAAATATTTTATTTATTTATTTGACAGAGAGAGATCACAAGTAGGCAGAGAGGCAGGCAGAGAAAGAGGAAGGGAAGCAGGCTCCATGCTCAGCAGAGAGCCCGATGCGGGACTCGATCCCAGGACCCTGAGATCATGACCCGAGCCGAAGGCAGCGGCTTAACCCACTGAGCCACCCAGGCGCCCCAGAAAGAGCAGCTTTAATTAGCATTCTTATCTCTGAATTTCCAATTTTCACTAAGAAAGGACTCTGAAGAAATTTCAAAATGCTAAGAAAGAACACCAAACAATTGAGAAGATATAAGCTAATGCTCAGACCCAGGGACAGTCTATTTCATTTTAGTGGTCAAAAGCAGTTTGATGCAGAGCAGGTATATCCTGTAAGCCCAGAACTAACCTAGGAACTGCAGGAGATAGAACATCAGAAAAGAAATAACTGGGATAATGTTCTTCCTTTACAACACTTCCAGGAGGATCACAAAAGATAATGGAGGAGGAGGTGCTTTCTAAATTGTGGAAGAAACACTCGGGGAATGCTTTAATTAACTGGCCCAGATGCCCTACGATGGATTAGACTAGCACTGAACCAAAATCTTCAGCAACGAGGTATTCATTTTACTTCAAGCTGTCAGTCCTCTGGACACAAGTCACAGACCATGACTTTCTGAAAGACTATTCACTTCAATAACAAAACTATGACAAATGAAGAGTTTTCTCCTTTGAAGATCCATAAGATGCTTCCTCCTCAAAACATTGCATGTAAATGGGCTGAAATGTTACACATGTTCATTAAAATCACCATTCACACTGTCCAAACATCTACATCAATCCAGGATTTTGTTGTAATTTTATGCAGATATGTACTTTTGCAAACTTTTTCTCACTTATTCCTTATATCAGTCCATCTTCAAAATGAGAAAATTGAGGTTATAAGGGGTACTTCATCCACAGTCAAAGAGCAGCAGCAAAACTGGGTTTAAAATTATGCATTCTGGCTCCACACCTCATGTTGCATTTTTTTCATCTCTAGCATTTACAGAATGATTTTTCCTGTGTTGGGTGCTGTGCTAAGTGCCTCATATTCATGATTTATAAAAGGAGGATAATAAAAGCGTGTACCTACTATTGCTGTCAGGGGCAATAAATAGATTAGTATATTGTACAGTTAAAGCATTCAGGGTATGGTAGACTACACAGCAAGAGCTCTATTTACAAAAGTAATCATAACTATTTCTTCACAAGCCAGCGCCAAGGCATTTCTATTGTTATGCCTCTTTGACAAAAGAAGAAACTGTGATTCAGAAGGGCTAAGACACTTGTTACAAACTGCTGTGTGATCAAGCAAGCCATGAGAACCTGTTTTTAATCACACAAGTCAGCTCAGTCTGTCTGTCAGGGCTCAGTACTTTGAAACAGAGACCCTCCTGGTCACTCAATTAGTCCTGGATTTCCAAGCAAGGCAGAGCATAAAGTAACCAAGCTGCACAATTGATAATCGATCTGGAAAGATCCTCAGATTTCAGATGCTGGGCTCAGTCATCATTTCTTTATTTGAGAACTTTGGCTTTCAAATAATTTCCATCTCATTTCATTCATGCATTTATTCATTCATTCTTCAAAAAAGGCTGACATTGATTATGTGCCATGCAAAATATGCAAGGTACTGTGGGGGATGAATAGCTTGAAGAAACTTATCGTCTAGACGGGGAGGTAAGGAATGCACATAAATCACTAAATCCATGGAAGAAGATTAATGTCCATAAGAATGTATTTCAAGAGTCCTGGGAATTCGAAAGAGGAAGGGAGTAGAGAAGTAGGAAGGTTGGGGTTCATCAGGGACTGCTTCCTGGAATCTGGTTGATTCATAATAGTTCAATCATTCCTTCAATGAATCAGTCAACATGCATTGAGTGTCCACTATGTACTAAAATATGCAAGACCTCTCAGTATAACCCAATCATTAACTTCTGTGGGTTCTAAAATATAACCTTTATAGTATTAATTCTCATCAAGTCTTCTAATATAGTCTTACACCCAAACCACCATGCAAGAAATACACAGCTGATTTCCTACTTTCACTTTTATACACTATTACACAGTAGTCAGATTAAAAAGTGTGTTTTTCATATAACTCCCCTGTGATAGCCTTTCAATAGTTGTCCATTACATTGGGAATGACATTCCAATTCCTCACCATGCATTGGCCTCTCTTTGATCTCAACCAAGACCAATTTTATTCTCAACCCCCGCCCTCACACCCACAGCTCTTTCTTCATTTAGCCTTTCAGTTCTCTGACTAAACCAGGATTATCCCTGCCTAAGGCCTCTGTGCTTTTGATCCCTCTTTCCCTCATACCGCCCCCCCCACCACTTCTTATTTCTTGATCTTTCTCATCACTAAGTTCTAGACTAAATGCTCTCTTTTCACAGTATTGTGGCACCTAGAAGACTGCTTGGCCATATAGGCTTTTCATAACTATCTGTTGACTAAGTAAGTGAATGAATGAATGACATCAAACAGGGTTCTTCCCCCATGCACTCAATCAAAGCTGGATGCACAGTCTCAGCAATGGTCATAACCAGAGATTAGAAGCTAGCTTCATTTTACAGTGCAGAGGTTTCAGGAGAGAATTCACCAGACTGGAAATGTGGGAGAGACCAGACTGTGAAGAGTTGCAAGAATCTCTGAGAGAGTTGAATGATGAAGATTTAATTAACGTTACTGGATAGTGAAGTGGGATGCTCACAGCAGTGTCCTGTTTGTTTCAACTGGCAATAATAAAAACAAAAGCAACCATAGATGAAAGAAAGGAGGGGAAAAAAAAAAAAAAAAAAACAGAGACAGGAAGACCAGGGAATGGGCTGCTGCAAAGGTCTGAGCCAGAGGTCACATCCCTGGGCAGAAAGAAGGAGAGATGAACGTAGCAGAACCAAGGGATGAAGAGACCAAGGAGAGGCATCAAAGGTGATCTAAACTGACTGTGAAACATGAAGGATTATTTGTCAACATTTCCGTGACTCTAAATAGTCCAAGAATGAAAAAAAAAAGTGGTGGAAAAATATTGAAAAGATTCAAGGATAACTCATGAATTTGAAGGAAGAACTATACAACCAAGACATAGCTGAGGACAGAAAGAACACAGCTCGGGTGGGGGTGGGGCTACAGGAGTGGTTTGTCCATTTGTACTTGAACATGCTGTCCTTAACACGTCTTATCTCCAGACACTCTAAACCATGGAATCTATACATCTCCAAATTTCAAACTTCAAAAAGGGAGCCCCTGTTTGGTTCATCTTGAGTCAGGCAAATATCCCTGGATCAATTAGTTGTAGCCAGGAAGTGGGCCATCTAGTGCAGAAAGACTCTGGAGACCCATTGTTGTGGTCTGGGGTCATTTTAGGGGAAAGGAAACTCATAAGGATCCAGACAGTCACTTCAACTCACCCTTAAGTGAAACCGGAAACAGGAACATGTAGGGAGGTGAAGGTAATTAAAATTTCGATGGACCTGCATTTGAAAAGCCAGCAGGGAATCAAGTAGAGCTGCCGGGTTGATAACTTAAAATATGAAGCTATATTTTGGGAGAGAAGCCAGAGCAAGAGATAAGTATTGGGGTTAATTCATATAAATGAGAGTTGAAGTGACAAGGGTGAATGAGATATTCAGGGAGGAAAGACATACAGAGAGAGAGAGACAAGAGCAAGGGGCCAACATTATAGCAACAAGAGGAGCCAAGAATGCCAGAGCAGAAGTGGTGAGAGAAATCTAAGCAGACCTTAGAAAGTAATATTTTTGTGGGAATCCAATGAAGAGAGCTTCAAGGAGATAATCGACCAGTGTGTTAAATGTAAAAACCCAGTCATTTTCTAAACTGAAGTGTTGTCCTAACACAGATTAATTTGAAACTGGTCAAAGTGCAAGTGTATATATATGTGGGAGGTGGGGAGGGGTTTGTAGGTGTGTATATGTGCAGAGTACTAGAGTTCAGGGAGTGAAAGGGAAAAGATAAAGCTTAAGGATTTCCAGCTATGATTCTTACATTGTTCCATCTAAAACCAAGACAATTCTATAAGTATTATTGAGCATCCAATATGTGGATGTGCCCACATCAATATGTGCCCCCCATTGACACAGGGGATTATAATACATATAAGTGAGGTAGCCCCTGCTCTCTTAGAGCCTATAGTCCAATGGAGAATACAGAGAAATAAGCAGGCAGTTGTTAGACATTATGTTGAGAGCAATGGTCATTCATCACAGTAGCTCATTAGACAGATACTTGAATCTGGAGAGTTTTCCTAGGGAAAAAAAAAAAAAAAAAAGAAATCACCTGAGCTGAGATCTTCAGGATAACTGGAGGTCACAAAAAGATGAGGAAAATGCATTACTGGTAGAGGGAACAGTCATTGCAGTGTCTCAGATGTGGGCAAGAACTCAATGCCCTGAGTGGGCTTGCTTAGACAGGGGCCACAGAGAGTACATAGATTGGATGGGGGAAAATTTAATTTCAAGACACAAGGCTGCCAAAGTAAGCAGGACCAAATCACAAGGACTCTTTAAGCATGCTAAGGGGATTTCTTTTTTTTTTAATCTTGAGAGCCCTGGGGGACCAATGAAAGATTATAAGCAGAGGCACATAATCAAATTTGTACTTTAGAAAGATCACTGGTGTTGTTCTGTACAGAATTGACTGGGAGGTAAGTGTGGCTAAACTACAGGCAAAGAAACTAATTAAGAGGCCGTTCCAAGTGAAAAAAAATGAGTTAGGAATGTGGTGGATTAGCTGGAGAGATGTAGATGGAGGTGAGGAATAAAGAGGTGATGAATCTCCAGACATTGAGAACTGAATTAACCATGAGAGTTCGAGACGGGGAGAGTCTTGGATGAGCACGTTTCCAGAAAACAAAAACAAAACAAAAACCATTTACCCTCTCTAGTTTAAAGTTGGGACTAGTTGCAAAATCAGTCCTATTGGAAGGGGACTAACACACTGGGGCATGCAAGTTTGAAATAAGAAACATAAAGTTGAGTGACGGTGCAACACACTAATTGGAGATAAGGTGAGAAAATTCATGTGCATCACAATTGGAAATTTACTAATAGAAACAACTTAATCTTCCATCCATCATCCATCTTCACCTTTGGAATGCTCTGTGATTACCAGGGAATGGACAGAAAGAGAATTGAGAATAACTGGCATGTGAACATTTGTTTGTGGCCATTTAAAATCACAGGCTTTTGTTGAGTGGGCTCACCCCAACTCCACCTGTCTCAGAAAGGTGAATTCTCCAGGTAGGTATATGCTATCTATCCCCATAATGCCAATAGGCAGCTCTCCCATTACCATACTAATCATCAGCAAATCCACTGAAGACTATCCAGAACTGGACCAATTTTTAGCACCTCACTGCCATCCCCTGATCCAAGCTACCATTCTCTCTCCTTTCTGATTTTTGTATCTAGGTCACCTCTCATAGTGTGCCCTTAATTTCTCCTGTTCACCAGAGTGAGCCTTATGTTTTTTATTACTTTAGAGATTTATTTATTTTGAGAGAGAGAGAGAGAGAGAGAGAACAAGAGAAAAAGAGTGTGTGTGAGTGAGGGAAGGGACAGAAGGAGAGGGAGAAGGAAAGAGGCAGACTCTGCACTGAGAATAGAGCTCCAGGTGGGGCTTGATCTCACAACATTGAGATGATGACCTGAGCTGAAATCAAGAGTTGGGCGTGTAATCAACCGAGACACCCTGGCATCCCCAGAGTCAACTTTTTAAAACATGTAACAAATCATGTGACAACTCTGCTCAAAATCTTCCAATAGCTTTCATTTGTCTAAAAGTAAGAAGTAAAGACCCATGCAAAATGCAGAATGAATCTTTCATAATGTTCTGATCTCAACTCTCACTGCTTCACCCTTACTCACTCATTCCAGCCACACTGGTCTCCTCAGTGTGCTTTGGTCATCCTAAGCATGCTTCTGCTTCAGTGCCTTTGCACTTGAAGTTTCCTCTGCCTGGACCAACCTTCACTCAGATTTCTACATGACTTACTCCCTTGACAATGTCAGCTCACTATTCCACTATCACCTTACCTGCCTCTGAAGGTTGCCTTATCCAGAACTATATTTTCCACACTGCATTTCCCCTCAACTCTTCTAAACTCTTTTATTCTTCTTGGCAATTACTGCCATCATATAGACCCTGTATTTGCTTTATTTATGTGGTTTTCCCACTGGAATCTAAATGCCAGTAGACAGGATTTTTGTCCATTTCATTCACAATCCCCAGCACCTAGAGCAACACTTGACATGTACTATGTACTAGATAATGAGTTGATGAATATTTCTTGAACCATCTATCCAACACAACAAACATTCACTCATAAGTACACACACAATTTTCCCCTTAATTAACACAAATAGATGTAATACATCACCCTTAAATATTTCATATTTAAATGTAACAAAACTGTGGATAGAGGAAAAAAAAATCCAGGTTTCCCCCAGGAGAAAAACCTAGGAAATTATTTCATAAATTGCTCATACAGAAATTGAAAATGTAACAAGTAACAAAAATTCAAAAAATATTTGAGTGATTAAAAAAAAAAAAAAGTCACTAATCTGACTTTCAAGGCAGCTGAGTCCTGAAATGGAGAACTTATTTTATGTCTTTATTTATTTATTTTGAGTGCCAAAATAGATTCGGCTATAAAATTTTGGATTTTAATGGGGTGAGTAGAATTGTTCTGCATGATTGAGGAAGGTGAGGGATTTGAGGGATTTGAAGCCCCATTTCTCCCTCTGCTTCCTGTGTCCTCAGTGACCACAGTCATGTGGATAAAAACCACAGAACCACTGACGGGGAAAAAAACCATGGAAATGAAGAAACAGAACTCAGAGAAGGCATGCTCCTTCAAAAACTGTAATTTATTGACTGCCTACTTTGTAGCAGAGAGACTTCATGTACATTTTCTTGTTTACTTTCAGGAGGACTCTGTGAAGTGTATATTATCTGCTCTTAGCAGATAAGGGCCATGAGAGAAATTTAAAGTACTTCTGTTTTTGCACAGAATTTGTTGGTTCTGAGTTTGAACCTCATCTACCACAGAGCCCCTTTCTCCAAGAAATGCTCTTTGGAGCATTTCCTTTGAACCCGTCTTTCCTTCTTGCCACATAGCAGAAGGCATTTTTCCTTGGAAATTATTTTCACAAATGGTAATTTGGTTTCCAGGTAAGTTCATTAACATCTCCTGTAATGCAGAAGGCAGCCAAAAGATCATGATTGTTTCTATGGAAATAGGAGCCAGGAGTGTTCAACTGCCAACTTAACAAATGAACTTTGGGAATATAATCTGTTTCCATCTTCTCAGAGGAAATAAATAGGTGGCAATGTTCAATTCCTCACTGCATTCCATGTATCAACTTTCCAGATAGCATTTGGTCTTGTTGTATTTTCTCCCACCACCAAAGTACAAAAGCTGCAAGAATTTTTCTGCACAGAAGTAAGGGATGAGCACCAGAGCCAATTTCTCATCTCAGACACTACAGATTTCAATGTGCATCTGCAGGCTCCAAATATGACTATAAACATGTCAGCCAAAACAAACTGTAATTTTTATAAAATAAATCTGGGAAGCATGTTTTTCTGAAACCTAATGCTCTGTGTCTACGAGGGTAGTAGGAAGAGGCAAGAGTGGCAGAGTAGCCCAGCTTCTGAGATTTGGCAGTGCTGTTCCCCCCACAAAACCTGGTAAGGAGTCATCAGGACATGTGGCCTCGTCTTTCTCTCTTTGCCACTTCCTGAGAGTGAGGTGTTTTAGAAAGCCAAGGACTCCTCCTTGCCCATTCAAAACAGAGTTTTCTATTGCTGCGTTCCTCAAAGGACAGCAACAGCAATTCCTGGGAGCTTGTTAAAAAATGCACAATTTCTAGCCCATCCCAAGTCTACAGAATCAGAATTTCTGGGGTTATATGTAGCCATCTGCATTACACAAGTTCTGGTGATGTTGATGCTGGCTAAAGTTTGAGATGCATAAGCTAAGGGGAAGGCTAGCCTTTGGCCTGGAGAATGCGGTTCAGGTCCCTGAAGCAACACTTGATAGAGAATTATTTTGGGATAAGTCATTTAGTCACTCTGGCTTTCTTTTTCCTTATCTATAAAGGAGGTGAACTAATATCCTTGAATTACTTCTGAATAAAATATTAGAGTACCTTAAGACTGATGAATCACTGACCTTTACCTCTGAAACCAATGATATATGTTCATTGAATTTAAATGACAATAAAAAATTTAAAAAGAAAGAAAAAAATACTAGAACACCTTATGGCTAGCTGATGTTGGTATAAATGACACCTACATAATAAAAGATTTGGCAATCAATCGACACTTGCCTGGTCTTCTCTATTCTAGCTAGTATAATGACAAGAATCATATTCATCATCATTACACAAATAATAGAAATATCTTTGGGCCTCCTGTGTGCCATATACTTTCTCTGGAGTCTGATGTTTGTTTTAAATACGTCCTCTGACAGTGTTATTTTGATTTTGGTACTAACGAAAACTAAAGAGGTCATATAATTTCCTCAAGGTTACAGAAAAAGTAAATGATAGTGTCAGAATTGGAATTCAGATCTGATTTTGAAAATCCATGCTCCTTCCTTTCTGCCAACAGCTCTCTTTCCAGAACTGGGATCTTTTAAGGAAAACCAAAAAACCACCACTGCAGTCCACAAGATGGGGCTAGGCAGACTGGACAATTTGTTTAAGTATATAAAGCAAGTACTTTGAATATATTTAACATACATATTGACTTCATATAAAAGCCACTTTACCTGAGAGTGATCAATAAATGAAGCTTGTAGTTGTACTAAACTGTTGCTTTATTGACAACTTTGAGATGCCTTGTCCCTGGTGAGAAGATGCAGAAAATGGAAGGTGGAGAGAACTTTGGAAAGCTTCTAGCTTAAAAAGCATTATAAGCAAAAGGGAGTTTAGAACCAGAGAAGCAAGTGATTTGTTCAAGATCACATAGCTGGTTGGTAGCAGGGATCTGACCAGAGTGCATCTAACGGCCCACCTGAGTTGGTACTATTGCTGATATGGTTTTATTAAATCAAACTGCATATTCCTTTTTATAGAGTAGGCACAAATCCATACATTCATGTTCAAGAGAGATTTAAAAGAAAGATTAACCTGTGGTACAAGAGAATCCTAAATGGTACTGAGGGTTATTCAAGCTAATAAAGTTAGGGTGATAATCCTGGGCAAATGCAACAGCCAAAGCAAAGTTAAGAGGTTCTGGAATCAAGGGCTCTGTTTGTGGATCTATCCAAAATGTCATTCTACTAAAAATTTCAACGGGCAAATCAGGAAGCAGCAGAAAGGGAGGCTAGAGAAATATGGAGTGGCCAGGTTATGGATGGATGGACTATGAAACCTCAATTTGGATGGACTATGAAACCTCAATTTAAGGGGTGAAGAAAAAAGGGAGGGAGGGGAATACAAGACTAAAGATACTGGAACTTGTTATACTTATAATACTTCAGGCAGAAGAAAGTAAACCCTGAGCAAGGTCAATGCTACTACCAATAGAGGGGAAGATTCCAAAGATATTTGGAGAGGTAAAATGACCATAAGGTAGGGATCAATGAAATCGGAAAATGAGGGGGTTTAAGGGTGACCCCTGGATTTTTAGTTTGGGTAACTGATGGATGGTGATGAGGTAGGGAGGGCAAGGAAGAATATATTTGGCCATGTGGAAATCATAATCTCAGCACTGAGGTCACTGCGTCATTGGATCATCACAGCAGAGGCATCCTGGAGATAGTCAATACATCTGGCCTGTAGCCAAAACCATTGCAACCCATGAAGCTGCCCAATGCAAGAGGGTAGCATGGGCAGGCTCAGAGTGACTTAAGCATATTAACATATAAGTATATTGAAGAGCCAGTAGAGACAAAGATGTTAGAGAGAGATGGGACAACGATGGGAAATTTCTGAAAGTGGAGGGATCAGCAGGTGTCATTTGGCTCTGGCTTAGAGAAATCTTGTTAACTCACATGAATACCAGAAGTAGAGACCTTTGGATATCAAACATGTTAATTTTATGGGAGTTAATTCTATATTACAGCTGCAAGTTCCTTATAAAACACCAAGGGTTCCCACATTATAATGTTAACACAGATCTGATGTCTGGAAAGACAAGTTTCTTATGATACCCATCTGGTCACACAGAATGCCTCACACAAAGGCAAATCCAGCCACATGCTTCCTCTGATTTGACAAGCACATTGCAAATCTCTCAAATAACTAGGAGACTCTACTCTGGCAATACAGTTGTGACAGATAAAAGTAACTTGTAATCCTTGAGCCCTTCCCACTTTCTCTCATTGATTGAAGTGCTTTTAGAATACATACTAAATGGTCTAATCACAGAAGAATTTAATTGTTTCAGCTCTAACTAATGCATATACAGAGGGTTAGAAGATGTATAGCTAGTATTTATTTAGTAAATAAACTTCCTTAAGACGTAGCATATGTATGCATGTGTAAGCAAATGTATGTATATATGTATGTGTGTGTGTGTGTGTGTGTGTATAATATCTATGTTTAATTTATTTTTCAGCATCTAACTTGCTTGAGAACTCAAGCCAAACAGGTTCCCAAATTATGCTAAACAATGTAGTAAGTTTGATGAATTTCACTATGATAAAGTTTAACACAAATTTATTTTGAAAATGGAGCAATGAAATTTGAAGGAGCTAGTGCTCATCATTCTTACAGGGTTCGAATATAAAGCAGCTTTGGACACACAGTGTAAAAAAGAATTCAGGTCCTTCCCAGGTGCATTGATACCTTCTTATTTAATCACAGCATCTGCCCTGCCAGGAAAGTATTACCTAATTATTGTGAACAATTACTATGAATTAGTATGATTCTAAAACATACTATTTCTCCTGACACTTTATTGGAATTTGTGGGCAATTTTTGGTTGATCTCCTCATTGAATATAGTTGAATATAGTTGAATTGAATATTGAATATATTGAATATATTGAATATAGTTTCTTTCTCCTTGGAAAGGGCTATATCAACAAAATAGCCACAGAGATCCTTAGAATAGGGGGATTGAGGTATAGAGAGGTTACCTATCTTGCCCAGTAATATGAACCAGGAATAATCCAGCCAGGACTTCAACCCAGGACCATCTGATTTTGAAAGCTGATCAAGAACAAATATTTTTTAACCATTTGCTATAATGGTGTAGATGCTATTCTAAATCCTGGTATATAATAGTAGATAGGCTACCGGGCTAGTTGCCCTCAAGAAGCTTGCATTCCAGAGGAGGGAGATTAACACTAAAGTAAATAAGTAGATAAAGGAAATTTGGATGTGCCATAAATGCCATAAAGAAAATAAAATAGGGCAAGATGAAAGAGACAGACTGAGATGTTTCCTGCAGGCTTTTTCTAGGAGGTGACATTTGAATTTCTTCCTACCTTAGTTATGACAACACATAAGCATGGTGTAGCTGCCATAAAGCCTCTAAGATAGGAAAGAACTTGCTCTTGACCAACATTCAAACAGCATACTCCCTATTGTAAGCCTTAAGTGTATCTCTTCAGAAGGCCCATGATCTAATGGGGGATATGGATATGTCAAAGGATAAATGACAGTATTGTATATCACAAGCTAGGATGGACAGGTGTTCAAGATTCTAGAGTAGCACGGAAGAATGGAGGTTTGTTGAGGGTAGGATGAGTGTGTCAGGAAAGGAGGTAGGGGCTGAGCTGGCTTTTGAGGGAGAAGCTGGGTTTGCCTGGGTCATAAGCAGGGAGAGGGCTGTCCATGAGCCATGCCTGGCTGAGGATAGCACATGAAACTGCACAGAGGCATGAAGGAATATGGATCACATGTGGGCACTCTGTCACAACACAGGCTTCAGAAGGGGGAGTCACAGGGAGGGTTCAAGAAAATGCAGCACCTGGAAATGATTTAGCTTGGCAAGGCCTTGAAAGAAGTTCTCCCTGTTTTCAAGGACAATGTCCCGGAAAAGGCTCCAAGTGAATTTCTTGGCAGTGCCTGTCTGACTTTCCAAGCTCTCTTGATGAATGGGGTGTAAGGTACACTGTTTAAGTTAGTGGTTCTCAGCTCTGGCTGTTCATTGGAATAACTAGAGACACTTATGATAAATATAAACATTTTTTAAAGAATCCCTGAGCAGTTAAAATCAGAAGGTCTGGGAGTGAAGTTTAGACACTGGTGGTTTTTCCAAGCTCTGAAGATGCATCTAATAGACAACCAGTGTTGAGGGTCCCTCCTTCCAGATAGATCACCAGGGAAACTAAGTTCTCCCGAAGACGTGCCCCAGCTCACATGGTGTAGGACCAGCCCAGTAAGAAATCACCCAGAAAAAGAAGGAACGGGGAAAGACTGGTCCTAGGACCAATAGTGTCTGTGTTCCAGGGTGTTAAAAAAAAGTCATTTTGAAAGTAAAACAAATGAAAGAAATGTAATCATTATACAACCAGGCTCTGAAGTCTAATGGAAAGATCTGAACTTAATGGTGCCCTGAACACTCCTCAGTAATTATCTCAGAAGAAAACAGCGGTGCCAAAGGGGCGCCCCGATTCTGAACAGTCCCAAGCGACAGTAAATGAGAAGTAATCTGACTGCGAAAGCAATTGTGAGTCATGCCTTCACTGGCTTTTCCATAATGGCACCTGAAGCACTCTTGTTTGTTCTGTAAACCTTAGTTAACTTTATTTAGTTACCCTCCAAGACACCAAGGGGTTTGCCAGAGAACAGTTAGTTTAATTGGAGCTCATCTGTTTTTGTTTCTAATGAGTCTCCCATTTCATAGCCTGCTCCTAGTTTGAAATAACATGTCCCCTTGTCTGGGATGATTAAAAACCTGCTTAAGCCTACAATATACGGGAGCTGCCAAAATGTTTGCAGCAAGCAATACAGCTCAGGATTAAGGCCTACAGGCAGGATGGAAATAGAGAAAAACTGTTGATTACTCTAGCATTAAAAAAAGAAGGGGGAAAAAAAAAGATTGAATCCAGTCATGCAAGTGATGCTTTGTTAAAGAAACCACACAGTAGAATTACATTCACTTCCCAAGGTTTGCAACCACCTTGTCCTCCCCACCCAGACTCCACCCTTTACCATGCTCTGTTTTCTAGTCTGCTTTTCATTTGGAGACTGACAACTTTTATTGTCCATACCATGGAGTCTTACCGGTGTTTCTGCCTGAAATTAGGTTTTCTAAACTGCTTGCCAAAGAGCTGCACTATGCTATAAAATGCCTTTGGTAAAAATAAACCTTTTATTTACAAAATCAGTAATACTATGACTCAGAATAACTGCAACTTCATATGGCCATTTTCCTTTTAGAAAACTGCACAGTGCAAATCTCTGGATAGTTCTTGGGAGAAATATTTAAATAATTTAACTCCAAGCACCTTTGTTCTCACTCTCCTCCACAGATCACGATTTCGGGATTTCTCAGTCTGCCTTGTGCATTTTGCAAACCATGTAAACTAGTGCACTAGAAAAAAATCCCCACAAATAATAAAGGAGCAGATGCTTCCTGGATTATAATCACCAGAGTAAGCTAATTTACCCGTTGATCTGTGGTTCTTAGCCATTTGAAAATCTGATTAAAGGTGTGGAATTTCATAAAAATGGCAAATACACACACTCTATTACACATATCACCAACATAAGCAGTGGCCTCCATGATATGTATATACAACATCTGGCTCACTGGATGGCACATGGTTGATCCTCAACATATATTGTTCAATGAATGAATGAATCAATGAGTGAATAAAGTTTCAGGGTGGATTTGGATGACTATGAAGACTAGCTTTAATAAATTCTGGCTTCAAAGCTTCTACCAGGAATGAAAGAATTATGAAACTAAATTCTTCCGATTTTTTTGACCCTTGAGACTCTCTTTCCTTTACTGTTTTAATGGCTGACCATCTCCTTCCTCCCTCCATGATTTATATCTAGCCTGGGTGTGCTTGCTTAAGTTTCCATGTAGAGAATTACAATCACTTCCAGTGTCTCCCACAGAGATCATTCCAGAGTTCCATGATGGACTATTTGGTCATTCTAAATTCCTCTACAATACGTTTAATTACTATCTCTTGGTTTTCCCCTCATATCTATTATAATGTATTTTAACTTACCATCATTATCAGAAGACATTATTTTTTTTTTTTCCTCTATTTCCAAGTTCCTGGGGCATCTGAGTCCTTGTCCTGCCAAAGGCAGCTGCAATTCACTGGCTTAGGCTCTTCTCTGTGGCTGAGATGGGCTACCCACTCTGAGCTTCAACAGGTACATGCTCTGAAAAGGTGCTCACACAGGGCTACTTTTCAGGGGAAAAAAAAAAAATTCTGTTCACTCTGCCCTTTCCAAAAGTCTATGCAATTGTCTTTTTTGCCTACATCTTTGTCTGGGCTGCCATAACAAAATACCATAGACTAAACTGGGTGGATTAAACAATGCAGATTTATTTGTCACAGGTGGCTAGGAAGTCCAAGATCAAGGTGCTGGCAGATTTGTTTCTGGTGAGAGCTCTCTTCCCAGCTTGCATATGGCTACTCACTGTTCCTTAGCATGGCCTCTCCTCTGTGTGCAACCACAGAATGAGAGCGAAATCTCCCTCCATCTTCTTCTTTTTTTCAATATTTTATTTATTTATTTGATACATTTATTTGATCATAAGTAGGCAGAGAAGCAGGCAGAGAAAGAGGGGGAAGCAGGCTCCCCACCAAGCAGAGAGCCCAATGTGGGGCTTGATCCCAGGACCCTGAGATCATGACCAGGGCCAAAGCCAGAGGCTTAACCCACTGAGCCACCAGGTGCCCCTCTCCCTCCCTCCATCTTCTTTCAAAGCCAACTAATCCCATCAGGAGGGTCCCACCCTCATGACCTAACCTAATCCTAATTACCTTCAAATCTCCAAATACCATCACATTGTGGCTTAGGGCTTCAACACATGAATTTTAGGGGGATACAAACATTCAGTTAGTAACACCTACTGACCAGGGGAAAGGGACAGTGTTGAAAGAAGAGGAAACAGGAATTCTTCTGATTAAACCTTCTGTGTACCAGGTACAGCTCACATGTGGTTTATTAAATCTTAGTAACCTTATGGGGCACCTGGGTGGTTCAGTGGGTTAAGGACTCTGCCTTCGGCTCAGGTCATGATCCCAGGGTCCTGGGATCGAGTCCCACATCAGGCTCTCTGCTCAGTGGGGAGCCTGCTTCCTCCTCTCTCTCTGCCTGCCTCTCTGCCTACCTGTGAAATCTGTCAAATAAATAAATAAAAATCTTAAAAAAAATCTTAGTAACCTTATGAAGTAGCCATGTAGACTCCCATTTCAGAAATGAGATACAGAGAAGTTAATCAAGCTGTGCATAGTCATATAGTGAGGGAACAGTGGCTTAGGGACCCTCACTTAGGTCTCCGTTCTCTGCCTTCAGATGGCTACACAGACTGGTCTGAGGATTAGATGTCCTAGTCTCACTTGCAGGGACATTTATATCACAGAACATTTAGGACTGACCCCCGTTGTAAAGATTCAGCCAGAGTCCTTATAGGGCCAGCTCCTCTACATTCAAAAAAAAAAAAAAAAAACAACCAACCAAACAAATAAAAAACAACAACTCCACAAGGGATTCAGGGCCTGTTTAGAAATCACTGCATCTCACCCCACTTCCTCCCCAAGATTAATAAATATTGAGGTTGCCTTTCAAGTGTAACAATCATTTTTGAAATCCTAGTCACCATTTCATGGCTCATCACCAGCTCCCTAGGAAGAAACGAGCATATACCAATGGTAGACATTGTCTCAGAGGGGTAATTGCAGTCACATACCTACTGTTGTTCTTAAACATGTCTCTGTCACTTATTAAGTACAGAGGATCTTGAAGGGATTAGAAATCGTTGGAGACATAAACGTCATCACCACCAACAGCTCAGAAAACGCACTGGGCATTTTCTCTGATTCCTTCTTACAGAATATGTCCACACTTTTTTTTTTCTCCTTTTGTTCACTGAAAGATTATGAGATGTGACTATAAAGTCTTGTGTTTTATTTTTAAAATTAAACCCAATAGCAATAGCTACAAAGGGAAAGAACCGAACTCTTGGAGATGATGATGGATATGTTTATTACCTTGATGGTGAGGATGTTAACATGAGTGTATACAAAGTCTGAGCTCACTGTATTATATACACTAATAATATGCAGTTTTGTATACCAATTACATCTCAATAAAGCTAGAAAAAATTAAAAACAGAATTTATATACCTAAGTGAAATATGATGCCTTCCCAAGAAGTCCCCTGGGGTACACACACACTTAGTTTAATGGGGCTACTGAGGCTTGAATACCTTTTGAATTCCACATGAGACATGCCTGTGGAGTCTATGGTATGTTCTTTTGAATATCTGCTGCCCGGAAAATCCGTGACTTTTACACTGTGGATTTGATTCTTGGAAATAGCAAAACTGTATGGAGACAAGATCTGCAATAAAATTAAGTGTTCACCCCCAGAGAATTTTACTTTGGAACAAAACTAGGAAAGACTATAGAGTCATGGTTATGTCTTCCCTACCAGGTCTGCAAAACTTGTTTTGAGACCAATTACAATATAGATATTTTCCAACTGATTTTAAGCAATAATAGCATAGATGCTAAATGTGTAGATTAAAGTGAACAATTTGTAGGACAAAATACATTTGAAAGCTTAAGCTATAATTTTAGTTTTTTTTTTCAAGGTTGACTTTGTATACTTGAGTTTTTATTTGAAATAAGACAAGTTTCAGTTGTTACTAGTTAATTTGATGTTACCAGGTCAACGACTGATAAAACAATACAGTTTCAAAAATGATTTTGGGTTGGATCATCCTATCCCAAGATCTACCTTTCAGGAAACATAATTTGCATGTGTATGTATTCTACTAAAGATAAGATATTGTAGGAGCAAGATATACTTACTAAGGGAATAATTGGGCAAAAGATGAATAATAACTTTGATTATAATTAAGGCCAGCAAAAGCGGGGCAGGACAATGCAGTCACTCGAAAACAAACAAACAAAAAACAGAAAGTAATTGGCCTCTTCGCTCTTGTGAAATACACACTAACCCAACATCATGAATCTTCCTCATTAACTTTAGAAGTGCTGCATGAGAGACTGTGGACTCTGAGAAAAACAAACTGAAGGTTTTAGAGGGGAGGCGGTGGAAGGATGGGTGAGCCTGGTGGTGTCCTGTCAAGGACATCAAAGATGTTTGTTACAGTTGAAAGGCAACCTCAATATTTATTAATTTGGGGGAGGAAGTGGAGTGAGATGCAGTGGTTTCTAAATAGGCCCTGGGTCAGAATCCCTTGTGGAGATTTTTTTTTTTTTTTTTTTTGAATGTAGAGGAGCTGGCCCTATAATGGGGGTCAGTGCTAAATGTTGGTGTGCTATAATCTAAGGAGGGCACGTAATTTGTGGAGCACTGGGTGTTATATATAAACAATAAATCTTGGAACACTACACCAAAAACTAATGATGTACTGTATGTTGACTAACATAACATAATTAAAAAAAAAAAAAAAAAGTGCTGCTCCTATCATATTCACTTCCCTGTTGCATTGCAGGAGATTTGTTTGCACTATGTGACTGACTCAAGATTTCTTACAATTCTTGTTTCTGAAATGTCTTCTGATCACTGAGTCATGAGAATAACCATTCTCAAGTTGTGATTGTTCTGAAAGTCCTTTAAGGGTCTTAGATACTTGGACAATGCCATTATTTCCCTCAGTACTTTTCCATCTTCTTGTGTATTGTATTATTCATAGCCAACTTTGAAAAAAATAGCACCTATCATCATAACAGCTTTGCATGCTTACTTTGCACCTGCTTCTGCACTATAAATGATGATTTATAATTTAGACTTATAGAAAATATTCATGGTAACCAGATCTCTGGGCACATATGTGCCTACTGAGTGCTTCTACTTCTTGGTTTTCAAATAGAAAAAACATTTATAATGAAAAGCTCTTTCTCATTTTATTTCCAAGCCAAAAAAAAATTAAGACTTTTTTTTGCTATTGGCTATAGAGATAATTCTCCCAACTTTGGCCTTAGAGAACAATAACCAATGCCACTAAAATCCTATTTTCAAAGTGCCTTTGAAAAAGTCCCTTACTTTCACACTCTTCCCAGATTCAACAGATGTTTTTTGGGGGTGTATTTAATGCTCCTGTTTATTCCTTTCAGGATCTAATTTCATCATTTAGCTTCTGTGGTATAATTGAGACAAGCTGGATGAATTATCTCCAAACTAGTTCATCATGGAAAAAAAGCCCAAACTGGTCTCAAAATAATTTTGATGTTTGGAGTCTTTCAGAAAGGAAGAGAAGGATAATCAAACTGAAGCATGATAAGAATGTGCTAAGCTAATTTGTAAGGGAGGCAACTGTGACATAACTGAAGGAGGATGTCACATACTTCTTCTACTCATCATTCTAACATTTTATAGGACTTGGGCTTATCATAGAGGGCAGAGATCAAGCCTTGTGGCTCTTGGTGTGCCCAGCACCTGGCATTGTGCCTACATATAATAGATGCTCAATAAACATTTGTTGACTACAATTTAGTCTAAGCTCTTCTAGGGAGAAAAAAAATGGTTTGGAGTTCAGCATAGAGAATCTAACCACTGGACTCTCACAATATATATGTGCTTTGTGTGTTTAGCATTCCATGTCATAGAAGATACTCAACTAGGGCCTCGAGAATCAGGTTAGGGTTATAAAGTAGGAGTTTATGTACCATATAGGAAGTCAGACTAAATTATGTCTACCTTCTAGATTGAAAATGTATCAATCTTTGAAAAGACTTCTGTCCTGTATCCCTCATGATCTTACTGGTGATGGGGTAATGACCCCATTATTTGATACATGCCATGATGTTATTATATTAGCTCTTCCAGGTAACACATTTGGCTTAGAATAGAATGCTTTAATTCAAAGGTGAAACTTCCCCTAATCATGAAAATTATAAGAATTTGGAGGTAGAATATCATAGCCTGGGGTAATGAGCACAGAGGAAACTTCTCATTGGGAAGATCAACATAAAGTAAGATGGGCAAAAAATGAGTGCTGTTGTCTTTTAGTGAATCCAAGGTAGGAAGGTAAACTGGCTATTTCTGGGCTAAAGCCAATAAGCAAGGTATCTAAACAGAGGAGGTAGCAAAGATACAGCAGTAGAATCCTGAGATGCATCATATTTCAGCATCAGCAGGACCAGAAGGATGCCAATCTGAGGTGATATGATAGGCCCTGGGGTCAAATCCAGCCTTGGAGAAAAGGACATTGTGGTATTAGGAGAGGAGGTCAGAACTTTCAGGAAAGGAGAGTGGGAATCAGAAGCCAGACAAAGGGCTATCGAGTCTGCTGGCCTCATACAAAGCACAAAGGGTAGAGCTTGGTGCTCATCATTGTACTCCAGGACTAAATTCCCTTCAGTGACCCCCTAACTCCCAGGCACCAGGCAAGGGGTTGACTAGCTCTTTCTAGTCCCACTCAGTAGCTGAAAAGAAGCCCTTGAAATACCACCAGGCCCTTGGGCTCAGAATGAATTATGATGGAGGCTATAGCAGCACTTGAAACAGTAGAGCACTTCAGTACTTTCAAACTCGGCCTCAAGGTGTTCGATTCCTCCAGAAGTGGTCCTGTTAGGCAGGATTTGTGTCAGGTAGAAAAACATCAGTTAGGCTATTGTAGTGGTTATCAGTGTTTATTCTGTACCTGAAATTGGAATTTGGATTTAAGCACTGGGTGTGGTGCAAAAATAATGAATACTGTTATGCTGAAAATAAATAAAAAATAAATTTAAAAAACAAACAAACAACAACAACAACAACAACAAAAAACTTAAGCAGAAATACAGTATATGGCTCAGTGGACAGAGTCCTAAGTTCTAGTTTAGGTTATAGTAAGATTTTATTTTAAGATCAGGTCTAATATTTCTAGAAATTCTTGCTATATTTAGTTCAATAAAATTATGAACTTAAAACTCCATCTTTTGTCAGCTTCCATGGGATAGTGATCTTCTCAATACCCCTTTACTTCTCTGAATTCTTCAAGGATTCCTTCTTATCCTTCCAACTTATAAAAGTGCAGCTATTTCTGGGAATTCACCCTTTGCCCTCTAGCTCCTTATGTGATCTCACCTATACTTCTTCCTCCAATCAAAACTGTTTTTGGATGGCAACTACATTTTTATCTCAGACTTTGGATCTTCAAAATCATATAACTACTTCTACTTTCTGGGCCTGAGTATCTTACAGATATCAGAAATCTCAAATGCAACATAATCAGGTCTTCGCTTCATATCCAAAACCTCTTTCTCCCATGGGGGGGGGGCACCCCACACTCCCTGTAAGCCATACTGAAAATTTAGGAGGTGTCTTGACTTCTCATTTTCCCTCAAAGCCCATCATATCTAATTTGTCAAGTCTAATCTGTCAAGGTCATGTGAGCACATGACCTACACTATTGATTGAATGGGCTCATTTCTTCTAAATCTCTCTCCTGGACTATTGAATTGGCCTTCCTTTTGTTCTTCATGACCCAATCCTCTCCTTATCTCCAAAACCCTTACTGCAGCCACCGTGATCTTTTAAAATGCACATATACTCCTATCCCTAAAACACAGGAAAATAATGATTATAACCAATTACTATCTCCACATCACTTAAAGAATAGTGTTCAATGGGGCACCTGGGTGGCTCAGTGGGTTAAAGCCTCTGCTTTCGGCTCAGGTCATGATCCCAGGGTCCTGGGATAGAGCCCCGCATCTGGCTCTCTGCTCCTTGGGGAGCCTGCTTGCTCCTCTCTCTCTCTCTGTCTGCCTCTCTATTTGTCATTCTGTCTGTCTAAAAAAAAAAAAAAAGAATCAAAATTACATGCCATTCATTAGAGAAATGCGAATTGAAGCCACAATGAAAATATTACTAATATCTAATACTGAATATATAAAGACATTACTTCAAACCCATTAGGATGACCACTATTTAAAAAAAAAAAAAATGGAAAACCACAAAATGGTGAGGATGTGGAGAAACTGGAACACAGCTTTTGTGATAGGAGCACAAAATGGTGTAGCTGCTGTGGAAAGCAATAGGATGGTTCCTCAAGCAGTTAAACATAGAATTACCATATGATCTAGCTATTCTACTTTTAGATACATACCCCCAAAAACTTAAAGCTGGGACTGGAAAGACCAGTGTTTAGAGCAGTTATTTATAATAAGCAAAATGTGGACACAACCCAAATGTCAATCAAAAGATGAATGGATAAACAAAATACAATACAGTAATAATGATTCAGATGTAAAATGAAATGAAGTTCTGATACATACTACAACCTTGAAAACATGGCACTAAGTGAACTTTAGACATAGACGGTCAAATATTGTATGATTCCACTTATTTGAGGTAGCTAGAACAGGAAAGTTCATAGAGATAGAATAGTGGTTACCAGTGACCACTGGGAAAAGCCAATGGGGAATCATTATTTAATGGGCATAGAATTTCAGTTCAATGTGGTTAAAATGTTCTGGAGAGGGACTGTGGTGATGGCTGCACAACAAAATGAATGCACTTACTGCCAGTAAATTTTACACTTAAAAATGGTAAAAATGAGAAATTTTATGTTATATATATTTATATATATTTATGTTTATATATTTATATATATATAAAATAAAATTAATTACATGCAACTTCTTGCTTCACACCTTGGACACCAGTAGCCCTACAATCACCAATACAATCTTCCTCTGCACCATACACCATGTCCATATGAACCATACACCTGACTACCTCCCCAGGATGCCTTCCCAGGTCCCTCAAGAATTGGATGATGGGCTCAGCTTCATTGACCAATAATGTTCTGCATATATCCTTTATCCTAAATGCACTGTATTGTGATTATCTGGTTTTGACTATCTCATAAGATAGAGAGTTTTTTGGGGGGGAAAGAACTGAGTCTTTTACATTGTGCATTTTTTAATACAACATCAGCATGCAGTGAACTCTCAGTACATACTAAGGGAATGAGTTCAGGAGAAAACAGCTATTTAAAAAACAAACAAACATACATACAAACAAAACCCCTGAAATATCAAGATGGAAGGAATCTTAGAGCTTATTTAGTTTAAACCTAAAAAAAAAAAAAATACTTATTTTGACATAGTAAAAAAAAAAATTACTCATTTTGACATAGTAGCCAAAAAATTGACTTCTAGAGGTCTAATTTCCATTAGCAATTCAATAACAGTTTTCTTTCTTTTTGCCATTGATTCTATCATTTAATGAATCATAGTAGAAATATATCTGAATCATACAATCCATCATGTCAATGTTTTCCAAATTTTAATGAGTCTTAAAACATCTGTGTAGTGGGGCACCTGGGTGGCTCAGTGGGTTAAAGCCTCTGCCTTCGGCTCAGGTCATGATCCCAGAGTCCTGGGATCGAGTCCCGCGTGGGGCTCTCCGCTCAGCGGGGAGCCTGCTTCCCCCTCTCTCTCTGCCTGCCTCTCTGCCTGCTTGTGATCTGTCAAATAAATAAATAAAATCTTTAAAACAAAAACAAAAACAAAACAAAACAAAAAAAACCCATCTGTATAGTGTTTGCTGTACCCAAGGACCAATTGTCCTAATGTCCAATTACGTTTATCTTTAGCCTAAGCTATACTGTCAATTAATGACAATTTTGATATGCTGTTTCTTTGTTTGTTTTTCTAGTATGTTAAAAAACAACTAGCTATTAAAAATTCATCTATGTATCACCTAAAGTCATCTTTCCCCACTATGTGGCATGTAAATCATGCTTTGGGAAATCAATCTTAATTGTATGATTTATTGCTTTCTTAAATTATTCTCCAGGCACAACTTTGCTTCCTCAGCAAGTTTGTATCATTTTATGTTCCCAAGCAATTTGATGGTTGTCAAGCTCTCATCACATACTCAACAACTATCTGATGACTGAATATACCTGTTGCCTCAGAAATGACACATATAACCTACTCTTTTAAAGTTGAAGCCATTCCATAAGGTTAAGGAATTTGGGGATGAGGTATTGACAACGTTTCTCCTCTTGAACAAATTCTATTCAGTCTCCCCTAAAAATTTCAACCAGGCCAGGCTCTTGAAATCCTTTGTTTATCTCTGCATTGTCCAATTTTATCAAGAATTCTGCTCAGGTGGTTTAACCAGAATCTCTCCTCCTCTTCATATGCTCACTTTCTGTATCCAGCTGAGTGCCTCACCTTCCTCTATCCCTCTGGTGATCCCTCTGATCATCCTGGCCTGTCTTCAGCAAGAATCCTGTTAGGTTGGTTTAGCCAAAATCCCCTCTGCCCTTTGATATTTCCACTTTAGAATTGTCTGTCCACTGATCACCAGCCTGTCTCTTGGCTATAAATTTCCACTTGCCTATTCAGAGTTGAGTCCCATCTTTCTCCCCCACTGCAAAGTCCCATTGCAGGGGTCCTTACACCTATTGCCATGATCCCCTGAGAATAAAGTGCTTTACCAATTATCATGGTGTGTCGTAGTGGCTATACTCTTTTGCACATTTGCACCAAAGCCACACCTTGCGCAAATAGTTTCGGCCAATGACTGAGGTCGTAGGAGGTACTAAGTTAGGCTAAACCCCAGGAAATATGGGACTCTCACAGATAACTTTGGCTTCAGGATTCCCCTAAGGATTGCTGCACAATACTTAACACTGCAAAGCAGTCTTAATGACTTCCTCCAAACGTCCTTCCTCGTCTCCTTCACTTGGGGTCAGACATGCATCACAGTTTGATGGCTGTCCCAGCTTTTCTCTCTCTCTTTTCTTTTACAGGGATTTCTCTTAATAAAATTCTTGCACAATTAACATTGTCTTGAGATCTACTTCTGGGAAAGGCTATACTCATACAGGGAATATTAGTGGGAGCTACATAAATATCAGAACTATTTCAAGCTGAATTTGTTAATGAGAGTTTGAGGTTATGGCTAATTCTGAATTAGGACAATATCTAGCTGAATTGATTAATTACTGTGTGAGTTTACTAGGGCTTCCATGAGAAAAGTACCATGATGTTAAGCAGAAGTTTATTTTCTCACAGATCTGCAGACTAGAAATCCAGACTAAGGTCAGCAGTGTTGGCTTCACCTGAATCCTCTCTCTTTGGTTGGTTGATGGCCATCTTCTCATTGTGTCTTCACATGATATTCCATCTATGCGTGTCTGTGTCCCAATCTCTCTTTTTTTTTTTTAAATATTTTATTTATTTATTTGACAGTGAGAGATCACAAGTAGGCAGAGAGGTGGGCAGAGAGAGAGGAAGGGAAGCAGACTACCGGCTGAGCAGAAAGCCCGATGTGGGGCTCGATCCCAGGACCCTGAGATCATGACCTGAACCGAAGGCAGTGGCTTAACCCACTGAGCCACCCAGGCGCCCCCCAATCTCTTTTTATAAGGATACCGATCATATTAGATTAGGGCTCATTTTAATTTTATCACCTCTATGTCCAGATATGGTCACATTCTAAGATACTGGGAGTTACAATTTCAATATATGAATTTTGGGGGAATGTGATTTTGTCCATACAACTAGCCAATAACCCTGAGCCAGTCACTTGACTTCTCTGAGCCTCAGCCTATAAAATAAAAAATGATAATATCTACCATATAGTTTTGTATAAATGATACACAATTATATATATAATGTCACTGGTACATATAAGTCAACCTTTATAGGTTTTTCTCAGTACAAGCCTCCCGCCCCCAATTTACTAGAATCATTGTCCATTAATTTATTTAACAATAAATTGTGTGGGAGCTTTAGCATTCAATATTATTTGAAGTAGAATTATATGATTAACTTAGAAAGAGAGAGAAGTTTAAAAAGTCAGATGGTGTAGCTTCATGTTTATGTTATAACAGTTCTATGATCCTAAGTCTGGCATGTTTATTTAAGCTATACACAGAGTTCAGAAATTAGTAGCTAGGAGACAAACATGGCCTGTAGATGTGTGTTTCCTTAGAGTGTTTTAAAAATCAGAATAGAAAGGCCTTTAAATAGAGCATGCCACTGTAGTTTTCCAGAGGTTCACTCACCCCTATCACATGGTTACAACACAAATGTACAATATTCATTCCTTAAATGCTTTTGAGTTAGCAAACATTGAAGTTCAGACTAAAGGCTCAGATGGATTGCTTCTACCTCCCTGCTACTCTCAAAAGGATATATTTTCTATCATATTCTCTGAATTAGCTGCCAGAGATATCAGTGCCTCTGGAGTTCTTTCCTCTAGAAATGCTCACATTTATCCAATATCCATTGGTTCCTCCTATCATTATCTCAGGCTGCTTTTTAGGCCACCAACAAAATAACAAGTGATATGCCAAGTCTTTTTTCAACATGCACACCCAATTTGAAACTCAGCATGTTTGGGACGATACTCTCTCCTGCTTGTAGGTAGGTAAATACCTCTGCACTCCAGATTTGCAAAACCCTTCATGATTTACCCACCTAAAAAGAACATGATCTTCAGAGTGCACAGAGAACTATTTTTCCTCTGGATGGTAGATAATACTGCCATTCCATCATCCTTCAGATACATGAGCTTGCTTTTTAAAAAAGATTACTTCAGTATCTGGTATCCAAGAACATAAAGCCCTTTTCAAATTTTATTATATTATTTTTCATTACCAAGTCTAGAAGTTAACTGAAAACTATTATCATGGTTTAACCTTCCAGATGGTTATGAAAAGATTATGTGAAGGCAGTCAACTTTGAAAAAATGAATAAAATGACTTGTATGATGGAGTAGCAAAGCCAAAGAGGAGCTAAGATGAAGGGCTACCACCTTGTCTTCCTGAAGGATGAATCATTTGAATCTGTCAGGAATAGGGAATCACTACAGAAAAGACTGGTTAAACCTCTTAAATGTATTTAAGGGACTTAACATAACTTAATTGGTTTTACCATTTTCTTAGTCACTCCACGTCTGCTCATGGCATCTCTGACCACTGGAGGATGAAGCATAACGTCATACTTGGTAAAATCACATTATATGTTCACCGAAGCCTATAAACATTCAACCTGCACAAGCATCTCAAAAATAAACAAACTCAAACCCATTTTTCATATTATATAGCCCCTAGGCAAATCCAACCACTTCATTTGAGACTATTTAAAAAATCTGTTGGTGCAGAATGTCAAAGTCATGTAATATTGGGATGCAGGGGTGGTTAGATTAATACTTAAAAGAATTTTCAAAACAATTTTGACTAGGTAAAAGTGGTACCTTTGCACTGATTTTAGCACAACCTAGTCTGTGATGAAAATACATAGGAATTTAAACTGAAATTAGATCATCTGAACAAGACAATTTGAGTTCTTTCTTTTTCTTTTCTTTTCTTTTTTTTTTTTTTGAAGCATGTCAGAAATAGGATATGTACAAAAATACAACAAAATTTTAAAGTTATTCCTCTAATTCCTACTAAATCTATCACAAATGAATTCTAGAGGTTTTTTTTTCCCCTTAAAAATCATGAATTATGGGGTCTCAGTGATTCTGACCCTCATTTAATGTGTCTAATCCTGTTAACCCAGAATTTTCTTATCCTGTATTTTTCCTAAAATGTGAATAAGAAAATGAGTGCCTGAAGAAAGAAAGGACAAAAACAAAGGTTAGGACTTAAGCCATTATAAAAATATTCAAAGACCTAAAGAAATCTTGGTTATAGAAGTAAATTATGAGGACAACATCTCATCAAATAGAAAATAGAACTTATTTTTTTTAAAAGAACCAAATGAAAATGCTTGAGTTGAAAAGTACTATAACCAAAATGAAAAATGTACTAGTAGAATGTAAAAAGATGACCCACAGAATAGGAGAAAATTTTTGTAAATCATCTGATAAGGGATTTGTATCTAGCATAGGAAAACAAACAATTCTTACAACTCGATAATCAAAAGATAAATAACCCAATTTAAAAATGGGCAGAGGATCTGAATAGACATTTCTTCAGAGAAGATATGCAAATGACTGATATGCACATGAAAAGATGCTCAACAACTTGAAGTCATCAGGGAAATGCAAATCAAAATCACAGTGAGATACTGCTCCACACCCACCCATAGGGCTATAATCAAAAAGACAAATAAGAACAAGGGCTGGTTGTAAAGAGAATGGAAGCCTTAAACCCTGCTGGTAGAAGGTGAAATGGTACAGCCTCTTTGAAAAGTCTGACAATTCTTCAGATAAAATAAAAATGTTAAATTAAAATAACCAAGTTAAACATCACTAGCAATGTGATTTTATATCATGGTTTCTGTTGTCCACTTTTAATTCATTTATGTTACTGATGAAATTTATTTTATTGGTAAAATCATACTTATACTTTTTTCAATTGAATATGGTTTGAAAACAAAGGAGTCAATGCTTTTTCTGTTCTAATAACTAGTATAATTAGACTTCAAATATCAATCAGTATTAGCCATCACTCTTCCACAGAATCCTCTCTAACACGTTCTCTGGTTCAAGGTGGTGAACCAGTGAAACTGATATGAGAACTGAGGAAGATTCTGAAGTTCCTTCTGAACCATGAATGAAACACTGAATTATATTTAATATGATGATTTGTTAAGTCATTTTATTCTTGGAAAAATGGCAAATTTTTGATAGTATTTATAGTCATTTCTGACAACTAAAATACCTTATTAAGCCCACCAGAATGGTAGAGTTTTTAAAGCATTGATTTTTATCTGCATTTCCAAAGAAATCCTTGTGTGTTTACATTTTTTCTAAGGTAGTCACTAAACACAAAACAATAAATCTATTGTTATCTGTACTAATTGGCTATACTTAGGCTGAGTTGAAAGTTTTCCTTAATGGTCCCTTCAAAATTTCAACCTTACATGCTGGCATTTAGTGAATGTCAAGACACTTAATTCAGAACCGTGCTTTCTGGCTTGTGTAATAAGATCCTATTGTTATTGACTTTATCATGAAAAAAAAATTCCATTTTAAATCTTACAAAATGTATTTTTGGATCCAGTAAGTATTATTCTCTTAAAGTGCCAAATCCTTCACAAGACTTTTTTATTTGTGTTTTTACCAAGTCTTAAGAAGAAAAAGAAAAAGGGGTAAATTTTTCATGTGAAACATTTATTTATTTAAAATATACAGAGTTCACTGTACTACCCTCAAATAGAATGACAATGTGGGGCAGAACCAAATAGAACCTGAGAGGAGATCTACTGGAAAAACCGAACGAACTTTTAAATGAAGGTTATAGCCAGTTTCCGAAGGAAGGAAAAGGATGAGAATTTAGTATATTAAAGTCATACAGTCACTATCATTTAAACTGCTGTCAGTTATCATCATTCATCATTAATCATATAAGGTTTTCCTGATTTCTATACATGAAAGGTAGGAGAGGGAGAAGAGGAGGAAGTGGTCAGAGCTTAGAAGCTGAGCAAGAACTAAGTGGACAGAGCAGTTAGAAATCTTGTCCAAGGATGGATCAATTGTCAAAGTAGTTGAAGTCAAATTTTCTCCCAAGTGTTTAGGAAGATACTGAGGAAGAAAGGGACAACATTGGTGTCAGAAATCAATGGGTGCAAGTATGGTGCATGAAGTGAGAATAATTGAAAGAGAGGGAAAACAAAACAGTTCATTGATTTTTTTTTCTTTACTTCTAATATTTAATAACTATTTATTGAGTACCTTCAGTATGTGAAGACTGGGATAGGATTTGGTGATATAATTGTAAGCAACACTGGAATAATCTTTGACATCATGCATTGTAAATTCTAAGAGAAAAAGAGAATGATTTATCTAGCAATCCTGAAAATAAAAATAGATTACAATTATGAAAAGTATTAGAAAGGAAATAGTTGTCATAAGAACATGGAAGGAGGGGAACTGACATGTACTGACTGCTTCTCTTGGGGTCCCTTGTCCTCTGGTTTCATTTAATTCAACCAATGAGATGCTCCAGCCCTAGCAAATCAGCAGGAAGAGTTGGTGGTAATTTGATATGGTAACAAGAGAAAGTTAATATAGGAGCTACCGGCTTGTGGACAGTAAGAGGCTCAAAATAATTTTCAGTAGTGGGAATGGAATGCCAAAGGCCTGTTTTTCCTGAAAGAATGTTGGGTTGCAGTGTAGGCTTTTATAAATCCTGTGTTTGATGCAGTCACATTTATTCCAAGTTTTGACAGTTGTGCTGCTATTCCAGACAAGATCCATCACCATTCTGATCTATAATCTTCTTGAATTTGGCACCAAATCATTCCAATCCTGAATACAACTTCTTCCTTTGCTTTCTTATTCTGATTAATAAATCCAGCTTCTCCTTTGAAGAATAAAAATGGAGAAAACTTTAACTCAAGAAGGAAAAGACCACTATTCTAATTTTGTTAGGGTGTCTCAGAGTTGTTTTCTTATTTATATATACTTACTCCTTTTTGATCTTTTCTAACCTTATGGATTTAAATAACTTCTATATGTCAATGACTCACAATTTATATATGTAGTATGAAGTTCTGAAACTCTAGACTCATACTTAATTGCCTACTCAACATCTCCACCTGAATGTCTATCAGACATCTCATAATCAACATGTGCTAAACTGAATTCCTGACCTCCCTCCTAACTGCTCTATCCATAGGTTTCCCATTACAACTAATAAGAACAACAGCCTTTCTGTCAATCAAATCAGTAACACTGGAGTCCTCCCTCCATCAGGAACTCTGATAACTCTACCTTCAGATCATATCCAGAGTTTCACAATCTCTCACTAACTCCATTGCTGTCACTCTGATTGGAGATGTCATCTTCTCCAGCTGAATTACAGCAATAGCATCCTAACAGGTGTACTTGCTTCTGATCTTGCCCCCTTATAGTCTATTTTCAGACAAGCGGAGTAAATCTTGCAGTAGTCCCGAATTTCACTCAATCAGGCAAAGTCCATGAAGTTGCCCACAAGGGTTTATATAACCTGAGCTCTCTTATTTCTCTGACCCTTTACTTCACTGCAGCCATAAAAGCCTCCCTGAATGAGGCTACTCCAGGTATACTATAATAGAGGAGTGGGAAATAAATGTGATCTGAAGGCAGAATTCATGAAATGGCTAGAGATCACCCCTGTTTTTCTTTTCTTTGTTCATTCTTGCTTTCATTTGTTCTTTAGTTCCTCCCTTCCTTCTTCCTTCCTTCCTGGCATAATTCATTTGGCAAAAACATTTAATACCTTCTACTATATGTTATGTAGCTGCTAGATATTTGTGATATTAAAATCAATAAAACACAAGAACTCACCATTCAGTAGGAAAAACTGACATATGAACCAACCAATGCAAAAACAACTGTCATAAATGCACACATAGAATGTCAGGATGCCGTAAAAGAACACCATGTCAAAGACGAGGACAGAGATCCTTTACTGTAGTGTAAGATCATCCGAATCAGGGTAGTCTGGAGAGACCTAGGTATTCTAAGCTATCTAGAAACTTGTAGGTATTGCCACGCAGTAAAAGTATTTCCACAGAGATCATGCTTATGCTCTTTTGTGGGAAGTGACTTAACCACTGAATTGCTTTCCTTTTTGTCATGGTTTAAGAATATTATAAATTTCTTTCGTTTTTTTTTTTTTTTTCTTTCCATGAGCTACTGAAGGTAAAGATTATAGGGAACATTGCAATCTTAAAATGATGTAGGGTTTAGAAGTTTGAGAATACTTATTCTAATGAATACCTTTTTAACATGATTTTCAGAGTAAAGAATAACTTGAGAACAAAAGTGCAATAAAATCTTGGTGACTTTCTCTAACAAGTGAGTGTCCAAGGAACTAGAAAGCCAAAAGCACATATACTATATGTTTCTTTCACTTAAAATTAATATTTTATTTTTACCTTAGTATCCATGATAAAAGAGTGTTAAATGTTTTAGCTTTCTAGAAGATTTATGCCTAATTTTCTAGCAGAAGATCTGAATATTTTGTAAATCTCTCCCAAAACAGACTTCATGTAAAGTTTGAGGGCTTCTGTGTATATTTCAAAGTATAGCTCTTAATGTTGTTTGCAACAAAATCTATTCTTAAATTACTAGTCTTATACCTATTCCAGGATATTAACTTAGGATTTTATGCATGCAGATACAAAAACACAATTAATAAAAGTAGAAACTATGAATTTGAGAAGATTGAAATTATATTAATAATCTTTTCTGACCACAACCGTATGAAGCTAGGCATCAATTACATGAAGGAAAATGAAAAATCACAAAATGTGGAGATTAAACAATATTCTAGTGAACAATCAATGGGTCAAACAAGAAATCAAAAGATAAATAAATAATATTTTGAAATAAATGAAAATGAAAATACTATATACTAAAACTTATGGAATGCAGCAAAAAATCTTCTACCTACAACCTAACTACACCTTAAGGAAATAGAAAAAGAAGAGAAAACTAGGCTCAAAATTAATAGAAGGAAGGAAATAGCAAAAGTCAGAGCAGAAATAAATGAAATAGAGAATAAAAAGACAATAGAGAAGATCAAGGAAACTAAGAGCTAGTATTTTGAAGATATAAACAAAATGGCCAAACTTTTATATAGACTTACCAAGAAAGAAGAGAAGACTCAAATAGAAGTATAAAATGAGAGAGGAGACATTTATATCTGATACAACGTAAATACAAAGTATCAGAAGAGACTATTATGAAAAATATACAACAGCAAATTGAAAATTTTAGAGGAAATGGATAAATTTTGAGAAACATAAAATCTATAAGACTTAACCATGCAGAAATAGAAAACCCGAATAGACTATTACTAGTAAATTGAATCAGTAATCAAAATTTACTTCCCAACAAAGGAAGCCCAATACCAGATGGCTTCACTGGTGGATTCTACAAAGCATTCAAATGAAAAATAATTCCAGTTCTTTTCAAACTCTTCCCAAAAAATAGAAGAGGAAGAACTACAAAACTCATTGTATGAGACCAGCGTTTCTTTGATACTGAAAATAACAAGGATACCACAAAAAAAATAAAATTTTGTTGATCAAGTGAGCTTTATTTCAGGAATGCAAAGGTTGAACATCTATAAATCAATCAATGTGATATATCATATTAATAAAATGAAGGATAAAAAACTGTTTAATCATCTCAACATAACCAGAGAAAAAATTTGATAAAACTAAACATCCATTCATGATTAAAAACTCTCAGAAAAGTGGGTATAGTGGGAATGTACCTCAACATAACAAAGATCATATATGACAAACCCACAGCTAACATCAGTTGTGGAAACTGAAGACTTTCCCTCTAAGATCAGGAACAGGACAATAATGCCTACTCTTGACACTTTTATTTCACATAATACTAGAAGACTTAGCCAGAACAATTAGGCAGGAAAACAAATAGAAGTCATCTAAAACAGAAAAGAAGTAAAACTGTCTCCAGTTGCAGATGACATGATATTATACATAAAAAATCCTAAAGACTCCACTAAGAACTTGTTAGAACTAAAAAAATGAATTCTGTAGTTTAAGGATATAAAATTGATACACCCAAATCAATTGAATTTCTAAAAACTACCAATAAACTACCAGAAAGAGAAATTAAGAAAGCAATCTTATTTATAATTACATCAAAAGAATGAAATACCCAGTAATTAACCAAGGAAGTAAAAAATCTGTATATTGAAAACTAAGAGACATAGATGAAAGAAATAGAAGAAGATATAAATAAATGGAGAAATTTTTCATGCTCATGGACTGGAAAAAATCATTTTGTTAAAGTGTTCATACTACCTATAGTTATCTGCATATTTACTGCAATCTCAATTAAAATTCAAATGACATTTTCACAGAAAAAAAAAAATCCTAAAATTTATATGGAATTATAAAAGTCCCTCAATAGCCAAAGCAGTCTAGAGAAAGTAGAACAAAGCTGAAAGTATCATACTTCTTGATTCCAAACCATATTACAAGGCTATAGTAATCAAAACAGTTCGGTATTGGCATAAAAAGAGACACATAGATGAGTGGAAGAGAATATAGAACCTAGAATAAAACTCATGCATATATAGTCAATCAATTTATTACAAAGGAGACATGAGTATATAATGAGGAAAGGATAGTCTTTTTAACAAAAGGTAATGGGAAAACTGGGTACTCACAGGCAAAGAATGAAACTGGACTCCGATCTTATAGCATAAACAAAAACAACTCAAAATGGATTAAAGACTTAAATGTAAGACCTGAAACAAAAAGTTCTTGAAGAAAAAAGTGGAGGTTAACTCCTTGACATTGGTCTTGGTAGTGATTGCTTTTTTTTTTTTGAAACTAAAAAAAAAGATAACAAAAGCAAAAATAAGATAACAAAAGCAAAAATAAACAAATGGGATTACACAAAACTAAAAAGCTTCATACAGCAAAGATAATAACCAACAAAATAAAAAGACAACCTAAAGAATGGGAGGAAATATTTGTAAATCATCTATCTATAAGGAGTTAATATCCAAAATATATAAGGAACTCATACAACTTACTTCCAAAAAGTCAAAGTCTGATTAAAAAATAGGTAGAAGAACTGAATAGACATTTTTCGAAAGATAAGATACAGATACATGAAAGGTGCTCATCAGTACTTATTATCAAGGAAATGCAAATTAAAACCATAATGAGGTATCATTTCACACCAGTTAGAATTGGTATCATTGAAAAGATAGGAGGTAACAAGTTTGTAAGGATGTAGAGAAGGGCAAATTTATGCATTGTTCGTAGGAATGTACATTGGCACAGACATTATGGAAAATAGTATGGAGATTCCTCAAAAAATTAAAAATAGAACTACTATATGATTCAACAATTCCACTTCTGGGTATCTACCCAAAGGAACTGAAAACAAGATATCAAAGATATCTGTATTGCCATGTTCATTTAGAAATTATTTACAGTACTGAAGATAAGGAAACAACCTCAGTGTGCCCCAATATATGAATGAATAAAGAAGATGGTGTGTGTGTGTGTGTATATGCACATATATATTTATATATATATTTCATTATATATAATGGACTACTAGTCAGCTATTACAAAGAGGGAAATATTGCCACTTGCAAAACATGGATGTACCTAAAAAAAGTCAAAGTCATAGAAACAGAGAATAGAAAAATGGTTCCCAGGGACTGGGTGGATTAGGAAAGTAGACAGATTGGTAATAAGGTACAAATGTCTAGCTATATGGTGAATTAGGTCTTTAGTATCTAATGTATAACACAGTAACTATATTTGATAAAACAGTATTGTATAATTAAAATTTGCTGAGTAGAACTTAAATGTTCTTATCAAAATGAGGGTTGCCTGGGTGGCTCAATGGGTTAAAGCCTGGGCCTTCAGCTCAGGTCATGATCTCAGGATCCTGGGATTGAGCCCTGCATTGGGCTCTCTGCTCAGTGGGGAGCCTGCTTCCCTCTCTCTCTCTGCCTGCCTCTTTGTCTACTTGTGATCTCTGTCTGTCAAATAAATAAATAAATTTTTTTAAAAAGTTCTTACCAAAATGAACAAAGAAAATTCCAAAACAATAAATACATGAGGTGATGTACATGTTAATTAACTAAATGGCAGAATCCTTTAAAACTGTATATGTATATCAAATCACACAGTGCACACTTAAATATCTTACACTTTTGTCAATTATACTTAAAAAAGTAGAAAATAAATTAATTGGAGAAAAAAAATCAATGTCGTGCATATAGTAAGGGTATATCTTATCCTATTTTTTAAAACTTGTTTTAATTATATAAAAACACAGACATATATATATGGATATGTACTGCATATCCTGAAAAGATAGTTCTTATGGTGGGTTGAGGTAAAAGAAATCAGAAAAACAATTTTTGTGGCTACGGCTTTCTCTTTGCTGTTACAATAGTTCACATTTCTCAATACATGATGGATCTCTTACAAATTTGCAGAAATGTCTTTTATGTGTTTATTAATAGGTAATATGAATCATGTTTAGTATTCTCTATGGCATAGGTATCTACCAATCAGAAGGGATGCTGGAGTAGAGATCCAGAGGTCTCTATCTGCCAAATGTTGAAAAATAAATAAATGAAAAAAAGAAAGTAGGTATTAGAAAAACCATCATATTCCCAGAGAGTATTTACAGGTGGCAATAATGTGTTGAGCTAAAAAGAGAGTTGATGACATTTCAGAATTGGTCCTGCCCTTTTTAGGACCTGGAAAGATGGAGGCAGTTCTAAAAAAATGCGCCTCAGTTTGAGTCATAAACATTCTTCCAAGAATAGATTTGACTTAATTATCCATACCTTTAAAATGCAAATGCAGCCCTTCTAAGAGAAGCCTGCCTTTTAGTTATTCTATTAGACTGCCTTCTTTCTAAGATGAGGGTAATTTTAATGTTAATGTGAAGACAGTACAGAGATCTTGAGAAATCTACCCTAGGGCAAATGGCTGACAAGTGATTCTCACTTAATTTAAAAAAAAAAAAGTTACATTTCCTGAATGTACAGTTTTATTAATTCTTACCTCACAAGATTGTTTTGGTAATTAAATGTGATAATATCTGAAACATGCAGGATACTTTCTATGACATACTAGTGGCTCAGTGGATGTTATTTTCTCCAATGCCTTACAGTTAATACATTCCACTTTTATAAATTTTAAGTTATAGGCTCTTAAATAATTTAACTGAAACTGGACATGGTTAAGATGCACTAGAAGATCACCTCACTGTTCTGAAGAGCACAGAGAGAGGTTTCTGTAGCCAATGGGTGGATTAAAATGTTTTCCTGTCCTATAAAAGTGAAGGTAAATGAATCACATAGGAGACAAACTATATAATTTACTTCCTGCCACCTTGGCCTCCATTGTTGGAAGTCACTGGATTCCTTTAAAGAGGTTGCTGTCAACCTCTCTAAAGGTTGGAGACTGGGAAGATGACAGAGTGAGAACATACTAAACTTATCTTGTCCCACATATACAACTAGATAATATTCATATCAGCATTTAAAAAAAAAAAAACCAGAAAACAACCTGAAGAATGGCAGAAAAATCTTCAGAACTAAAGGTAGAGAAGAAGTCATATCAAAGGACAGAGATGCAATAGGGAGTGAAATTATAGCCATCTGTAGGCAGAGGAGAGCCATGGGCATGGAGAAGGGTGAAAAACTAACTACCACACTAAGGAACCTGTACAGAAAGGATGAATCCCCCCAACTTCTGGCTCTGAAAGTCAGAGGGGCTGAATTTCATGAGTTCTTACAACAAGAAGGACTTAAATACTGGAATTTTAAACTCAGTGGACTCCATTCCAGGAGAACCTGGAGGGCTATAGGAAGTTGAGTTCCTTTCCTTTGAGAGACAACTAGACAAATAGCCTCCAGAGATACAGCATAGAAGCTTCAGTTTGAAAAATATCTAGGAGCATACAGGAGGAAGAGTAGTTTACTCAAATCAGAGGATGTCCTGGAGAAGCAGGGTTAGCTGAGGAACTTCTTGAGAAGCTGGCAAGCACCAGCTCAGTCACCCTCACCCCAGCATAAACTCACAGCCACCTGCAGGAACCACTGCCATGTCAGTACTCAAACCTAACTTGCTAACGCCTCTCCCTCGACTTCTCCTGGGCATTGTTGATCTGCCCTTGCCAGTCACACTTGTCGCAATTCCTGCACTGCAGGTTTCCTATCCCTGAAGACCAACACAAACCTTTCCAACCTCATATTTCCCAGCCCATATGTTCCATGGGTCCTTGGACACTGCAGTGGTGGCAGTGGTGGGGCCTGCAGAAGTCCGAGACATACCTTGTTAAAATTGTACACGTCTCCAACACAGCCTTGATCTCTGCAGCAGTAGGAGGTCTTATTTTGCAAGCAGATTGGTGTACGTGTTGTTAAAACTTTGTCTCCACCCCAGCTGGTGACAAAACACTGCCCACAACAAGCAAAGAGAGCCTCTACAGACAACTGGACTGAAGGAAAAGGAAGCCAGGGCAGAACAGCAGGGTGTATGTAACACACAGAGATACCCCCTGAAGCACCAGCCTCTGGTGAACAGGGGACACAGTACTAGAGAATACTATAGGAATTCTTCTTCATAAAGCCATTACTTTCAAGAGCAAGAGATGTAGCTGACTTTCTTAACACACAGAAAGAGATACAGAGCCAGAAAAAATGAGGAGACAAAGGAATATGTCCCAAATGAAAGAACAGGACAAAAATCACAGCAAGAGACCTAAATGAAATGAATCTAAGTAATATGCCTAGTAGAGAACTTCAAGTAATAATCATAAAGACACTCACTAGACTTGAGGAAAGAGTGAAGGATATTGGTGAGACTCTTAAGAAAGAGATAAAATAGAACCAATTGGAGATTAACACAATAAATGAAATTAAAAATACATCAGATGGAATAAATACCAGGCTAGCAGAAGCAGAGGAATGAATTAGTGGCCTGGAAGACAGAGTAATGGAAAAAAATAAAGTTGAACAGGTAAGAGAAAAGAAAATTATGCAAAGTGAAAATAGACTAAGGGAACTTGGTGACTCTATCACACATAGGATTTGCATTATAGGGAACACAAAAAGAAGAAGAAGAGAGAAAAGCAGGCAGAACATTTATTTGAAGAAATAATAGCTCAAAGAAAAGTCCTAATCTGGGGAAGGACACAGATATCCAGATTAAAGAGGGCACAGAGATTCCCCCAACAACATCAACCCAATGAGGTGTATAGTAAGACACACAGTAATTAAAATAGCAAAAGTAGTGAGAAAAAGACAATTTTAAAAGCAGTAAGAGAAAAGATATCACTTACATACTCGGAAAACTTCATAAGGCTAGCAGCTGATTTTTTCAGCAGACATTATGTAAGCCAGAAGAGAGTGGCATAATGAATTCAAAGTGCTAAAAAGAAAAAAAATATGCAGCCAAGCATAATATTTTATTCAGAATAGAATTTCTTAAACAAACAAATGCTAAAGGAGTTCATGACCATAAAACCAGCCCTACAAGAAATGTTAAAAGGGACTCTTTGAGTGGAGAAGAAAGATCATAAGTAAGAGTAAGAAAAGTATAAATCACAAAAAGAAAATCAGTCAAGGAATTCACAAAATAAAAGCATGTAAAATACCTAAAATATGTGTGTGTGGGGGGCGGAATAAAGAATGGGTTCAAACTTATGCTACCATCAACTTAATATAGACTTCTATATGCAGGAGATGCTATATACAAATCTAAATCAAAACCAGTAACAAATATGCAAAAAGCAAAGAGAAAGAAATACAAATATCTCACTAAAGAAAGACAAAAAATTGTGAAAGAAAATAAGAGAAGTAAGTATCAGAGAAGAACTACAGAAAAAACCACAAAATGTACTAAAATAGCAATACTTACCTATCAATAATTTCGTTGACTATAAGTAGACTAAATGCTCCAATCAAAAGAACTAGGGTGAAGGAACAGATAAAAAAAAAACAAAGCAAAAACAAAAACCAAGATCTGTCTATATGCTGCCTATAAGAGGCTCATTTCAGACCTAAGGAAACTTATATATTGAAAGAAAGGGAATGGACAAACAATTAATGTAATGAATGTCAAAAGAAAGCCAGGATAGCAATACTTACATCAAACAAAATAGAATTTAAAAGACTCTAATATGAGACAAAGGACACTACATAATAAAAAAGAGGACAATCCAACAAGAAGATATAATGATGTAAATTTATGCACCCAAATAAATAAAACAGTTAAAATAAATATAAATGAACTAATTGATAGTAACACGATACTAATAGGAGACTTTGAACTTTTAACATCCCACTTACATTGATTAACTGATCATTCAAATAAAAAATAAACAAGGAAAAGCGGCTTTGAATGATACACTGGACCAGATAGGTTTAACAGATATATTGTATTCCATCCTAAAACAACAGAAAACAAATTCTTTTTAAGTGTACATAGGACTTTCTCCAAAATAGATCACAGAGTAGGCCACAAAACAAGTCTCAAAAAATTCAAAAAGATAAATTATGCCATGCAACTTTTTTGACCACAATACTATAAAACTAGAGATCAATCACAAGAGAAAAATTTGGAAAACACAAATAAATGGAAGTCAAATAATATGCTAATTAACAGTGAATGGCTCAACCGAGACATCAAAGAAGAAATCAAAAAGTAAGTGGAGATAAATTAAAATGAAAACAAAATGGTACAAAATCTTTGGGATGCAGCGAAAGTGGTTCTAAATGGAAAGTTTATAACAATACAGGCCCACCTCAAGAAGCAGGAAAAATCTCAAACAAATGATCTAACCTTATACCTAAAGGACCTAGAAAAGAACAACAAACAGAGTCCAAAATCAGCAGACACAGGGAAGTAAGAAAGATTAGAGCAGAAATAAATGATATAGAAATTGAAAAAACAAAAAACAAAAAACAAAAAAACAAAACATATCAATAAAACCAGGAACTGGTTCTTTGAAAAGACCAATAAAATTGATAAACTTCTAGCCAGACTTATCAAGACAAAAAGATAAAAGACACAAATAAATAAAATAAAAATTTTCTAATTTTGGAGAAATAACAACCAACACCACAAAAGGACAAACAACTATAAGAGAATATTATGAAAAATTGGATGACAACAAATTAGACAGCCTAGAAGAAATGGATAATTCTTAGAAAGATATAACCTACCAAAACTGAAATAGGAGGAAACAGAAAATTGGAAGAGACCAATAGCCAGCAATGAAATTGAATTAGTAATAAAAAAAAACTCTCAATGAATAAAAGTCCAGGACCAGATGTCTTCACAGATGAATTGTAACAAACCTTTGAAGGAGAGTTAATATCTATTCCTCTTAAACTATTCCCCAAGAAATAGAAAAAGAAAGAAAACTTCCAAATTCATTCTGTAAGGTCAGCATTACCCTATATCAAAACCGACAAAGGTAGTAGAAGAAAAGAGAACTACAGGCCAATATCTCTGATGAACATCGATGCAAAAATCCTCAATGAAATATTAGCAAACTGAATCCAAAAATACATTAAAGAAGTTTTTTACCATGATCAAGTGGGGTTTATTTCTGAGACACAAGTATGGTTCAATATTCAAAAATCAATCACTGGGATATACCACATCAACAAGAGAAAGAATAAAAACCATATGATTATTTCAATAGATGCAGAAAAAACACTTGATGAAGCACAACATCCATTCATAATAAAAACCCTCAACAAAGTAGGGTTATAGGAAACATGCGTCAACATAATAAAGATCATATATGAAAAACCCACAACTAACATGATCCTTAATGGGGGAAAACTGAGAGCTTTTCCCCTAAGGTCAGGAAGAGAACGAGGATGTATATTCTCACCACTTTAATTCCACAGAGTGCTGGAACTCTTAGCCACAGCAAGCAGACAACAGAAAGACATAAAGACAGCCAAATTGGTCAGGAAGAAGTAAAACTTTTGTGATTAACAGAAGACACGATATTATATAGGAAACCCTAAAGACTCTATAAAAACAAAACAAAAAAAACAAATCTACTAGAACTGATAAATTATATATATATTTTTTTACACATTTATATACATACATATGTTTTATACATACATACATTTTATAATATATATATTATTCAGCCACAAAAAATGAAATCTTGCCATTTACAATAACATGGATGAATCTAGACAGTATTATTCTATGCACAATAAGCTAGTCAGAGAAAGACAAATATCATTTCACTCATATGTGGAATTGAAGAAAGAAAACAAATGAACAAAGGAAGAATAAGAGGTAATCCAAAAACAAACTCTTAACTATGGAGTACAAACAGATAATTACCAAAAGGGAGGTGGGCGGGGGATGTGTGAAATAGGTAAAGGAGATTAAGGGTGCACGAATCTTGATGAGCACCAGCGGGTGCATGGAATTGTTTAATCACTATATTGTATACCTGAAACTAATATAACACTGTATGTTAATTACACTGGAATTAAAATTAAAAAATAGAAGTGCATCTCTTTATATTGGTTGGTGAACATCCTTAAAGAACATGAAGGATCTTCCCTGCATTATATTGGCCCTGATGTTTCTACATGGATGTGGGAAACTTTAATTGTGTAAGAGGCCTCTGACTGTAGGTAATGCTAAAAAATGACTTTTTTCAGTTTTATATTCTTATTGGTATTTTACCTCAATTCCTATTCTATGAAAAATTTTTGTCCTGATAATTTATAAAACTTGTGTTATATAACTTTTGTGTCCAAATTATTCACTAACGAGCTCTTTCCATAGAAGTAAAACTCATACTTTTTTCTTTTGAATGATTCAGTGGAAGACTTCATCTAATACCTACAGCACTTCCTAGTCTGTTTCTTACTCTTAGTCAAACCAAGAGTAAGTATGGTTACTTAACATACACATAAGTTGATTGACTTGACAAATGTTTTGCCTAACTGGAAAATGTTAGGACTTCTGTAGTTTGCTTCTATGAGTCTTGTGATTTATGATAACCCTAATAATAACAATAAATTACTCCACTTTGATGTGACAACATTTTTAGAAGCCCAATAGAGTATATAGTTGGTAACTGCTACTCGATTAAAATATTTGCTGATTAGAATTTGTGTAACTGACCACAATAAAAGAAAGTCCAGTATCATCTGTTTGTTTATTGTAGCAAACATAGGTGATGTCTTAACCACATCCCTCAGCTATACTGAAGTCATCCAAGACAGTGCTGCTCTAGGGTTGTCCACATGGGGGCTGTGCATGTCTCTGCCTTGAGGGTGCTCCCCAGACTCTGTGAAATACCTACCAGGGAGGTAATAGCACAGGAGCAACCTTCACCCAACATGAGACGGGAATTATCCTAGTGGGCAACTTGGAGGCAGGTTGAACATGGTCTCTGTGATGACCTTCTTGAGACTGGGGAGCACAGGACCATAAACCTTTATGAACTTTACTTTCTGCCTTGATCCCTCTTCTCTCTCTCACACATGGCTTCCTGGGGGCATTTCTCAAACCGACTCTTTGTACCTACATGCTTATCTTGTCATCTGATTTCCGGGAGGCAGAGAAGGGAACCTTAACCAAGATACTTATTTGTTGATTTTTTTCCTAACTGAAATTTATTGAATTTTCACTCTGTGCCAGATATCATTCATTGATTGTGTCTGAATCCTCAGAAAGTGACCTATTACTACAATACCCATTTTGCACATGACAAACTGAAGTCCAGAGAGTTTTTTTGTTTTGTTTTTTTTTTTTTTTTAAAGATTTTATTTATTTATTTGACAGAGAGAAATCACAAGTAGATGGAGAGGCAGGCAGAGAGAGAGAGAGAGGAAAGCAGGCTTCCTGCCGAGCAGAGAGCCCGATGCGGGACTCGATCCCAGGACACCGAGATCATGACCTGAGCCGAAGGCAGCGGCTTAACCACTGAGCCACCCAGGCGCCCAAGAGAGTTTAATCAAATAATTTATAAATCATAGTAAAGCCCAGAGTTTGTTTTTATTTTTCTATTGCTTTTATCATTCTATTACTAACCTTGCCCTATTCTGTGAATTCTAATCAATAAAAGAGACACCACTGAACTATTGTTACATGGTTCCACTCTCTAAAATTCAAATTTGTGAGTGGGTTTTTGACCTTTCTCCATCTTTTTGCTGCAACATATGCAAAAAACACTCCTCTTTGCTGGACAATCTCTCATTGGTTCTGTCACTCACTTACTCCCTATTCTTGGATTCATTTTCCTCAAATGGAAAATGAAAATCCTTGGTCTCAATGATCTTCAAAATCTATTGGAGAGTAAATGTTACACAAATCTGAGTTCTTTGTAGTCTCTTTCCTCTGGCCAGTTCCACTGAACTAGCTTGTCTTACGTCCAATTCTCTTTATAATCACTCCTAAAGCAGAGGTCAGCAAACTTTTTTCTACAAAACACCAGAGAAAATATTTTAGGCATCATGGTTTGTAAGCTGTCTGAGGCGTTTGCTCAATCCTACAATTGTAGTTCAAAAGAGGCAAAAGACAATATGTAAATGAATGAGTGTGGCCACTTTCCAAGGGAACTGTGTATTTACAGAAACAGGCAGCAAAGCTACTGGGCATTCTCCACACTCAGAAAGTGATTCTCTAAGACTCTTATGTCTAGACCTGGCAGATGGCAGATGGCAGGAATATTCCGAAGTGCTTTTATTTTCTGTCTTACTGGCCTCCCCTAAACTTTGCAGATCTTTCTCATGGAGCTTCTCAAAGAAACAAAGAGGGAAGCTTTTCTGTGTCTTTCTTATCTGAGCCTCTTTGAGCCTATCTGAGAGGCTTTGGTTTGACAATGAGTGTTCTGTGTTTGTGTTTGTGCTGAGCTTAAGAGCGCAGAAGAGTCAATGCTCAACAGTGCTGTCCTCTGAAGAGCTGGAGAATATATAAATATTGCATTGGGGATGTGGTTTCCTTTTGAACAAAGTTTCTGAACAGGTTTGCTTGCTAAGGGTCTATTATTGGCATTTTCATTATAACCCTTCTAACACCAAACTTTTTCAGAGGACTCATGACTCAAAACATTTTCTTGAGGTTGAATCTGGCATACTTGATATTATTTAGGGGATGCATTTCTCTATAGAAACTTTCCATGGAAAGCACTCAGAGTCTTTGTTAGGGAGCCCAAAAAACCCTTAAAAAGAAATTGCTGCCTCATGCTTGAACTTCTAGTAAATTTTCTGAGCTGATAATGAATAAACATAATCTAACCTTATTTCTGATTTCATTTTTTTATTGAAAATCTCTCCTGGACTGGTAATCTGTAACTAATGAGAATTTGGGAGACTTATGTAAGTATCTCAGAGGTATGAAAAGATGAGAAAGATAAAATAAGCTACTTTGTGAAGCAATGAGTTTCCTGTCATGAGAAGTCATCAAGCAGAGGTTGAATAACGACCTACCACCAATGATGCTGCTTAGAGACTTTGCATTAGGTGAGAGTTTCAGCAAGCAAGCTCCATGGAGCCCACCTACCATCTGTGAGAGAGAACTGAGGGAGAGACAGGACAAGCTGCCTGAACCCCACATCCTGACCATTTGTCCCCATCTCCTTCGTGAATGAAAAGACCTCTGTTTTTACCCATTTTACATATTGGACGTTTAGAATGCTTTCCTTTGAAGAAAGCGTTCTACCAATTTTTTTAAATTAAAAAAGAAAAAGTAAATTTAAACCACTGGGTAACAGAGATTTCCGTTTCTTCCAACTTGTGAGATTTTAAATGTTCTACAAGTAGGCCTTGATACATTGTAAATGAGAGCTCTTTCCTTCCCATCTCCCTCCCAGTATCTCCTCATCTCCAGGCAACACATAGGAAATCTTTTAATTCTTGGTAAATTTTATAGTCAACTTCCAATAAAAGGGTAGGAAATCTCCCATATGTTTTCCATTCGCAAGGAATAACCATCAGGTTTAGGCTTTTGATCATTGTTAATAAGCAAACCCTTAAAAAAAAAAAAAAAAAAAAGCCAAGCTGTGTTTACTGAGAACCCAGCCCTTTAGGAACAAAAAGAAACCTTTAGCTAATACCCACTAGCGTACAGCATCTTGGCCTGAGGAGCAAACTCTTTGTGCTATTTCCTCACCTGACTTTTAGATTTTTGTATTTCTTTATAGCTTAAATCTCCTAAATAGAGTCAGGAAAGAGAATGAAAAGCAAGAAGGTATTAACAGAGAATAAAGAAAAACCCAAAGGCATTAGTATCAAGTATAAATCAGGAATGGCAGAAACTCAATGAAATTTACTGACAGGATAAATGATTGAGATCATTATTATAGACATTGTATATTGAAGCTGTCTATAAAAAGAAGAATTTTGGGGTGCCTGGGTGGCTCAGTGGGTTAAGCCTCTGCCTTCAGCTCAGGTCATGATTTCAGGGTCCTGGGATCAAGCCCTGCATCCGGCTCTCTGCTCAGCAGGGAGCCTGCTTCCTCCTCTCTCTCTGCCTGCCTCTCTGCCTACTTGTGATCTCTGTCAAATAAATAAATAAAATCTTAAAAAAAAAAAAAAAGAAGAATTTGGAAACAATTTCCAATTTAAATATCAGGTCAATATGGACTTTCTTTGTGGTAATTTGGGAAAATTGTTTCTAGTGGAAAACTTAAAGCAATCAGCTGGGATTTTGCTTATGCTAAAACCACTCATGGTGAAAAATACTGGTTTATATTTATTGTGCAGTCTCTGAAGGAAACTACATACGAAGGAAACTAAATACGGTTTCTCTGGCAAAAGCTAGTAAACTTATGTTAAAAAGAGGCTTACTTTGTATGGTAAATGTCAAAAACATATGATTTCTTAATAAACAAATATAATTCCATTTGGTTTTCTAAGTAGTTAATATTTTAAATAATCGCAGTGAAAAAAATATATATATATATATAAAATTTATTTATTTATTTATTTATTTTCCATGTGAAGCCTAACCAGTTGTCAAGAGAGAAAGGAGAGAAATTTTTCCTATCTCATTGCTAGAATCAAGTTCATACTTGCAAAAGTTTCTCTCCTGAACCCTGGAGTTCTAGCATAGAGCAGAATCAAACCAAGTTACATATCACCCTAAGGCTTCAAGAGAATCTATTTGTTTACTGATTAGTATTAAAAACATATCAGCCTCGAGGCTTTCACTGTCTTGGAAAGACGCAGTTTGCCTCTTTAATAACGCAAGCTGTAGGAAGAAAGTTCTCTCTGGGCCCCATGTGCTCTTCTGTTTGCACTTTCAAATCCAAAGTGAGTAAGATTTAAATGGCCTTTAACCTCAAAAAAGGTCTCTAATGGGGCACCCCTGCTTTCCTTGGTCTTTCTGAGCATGGTAGCCTGTGATGTTTCTTGAAGTTGAATTCTGGATGGCTGGGCACAGCCTTCTAAATCTTTAGTCACAAAGGATGGTTTCCCTCTGTCTGTCACCAGCGGAGGGTTCACATTAATTTTTAAGGCACAGTGTAAGTTCCATCTGTTATCTGAAGCATTTGTGGAGATTACATGCCAGACAAAGAGTTACTGAATGAATTAAAAGTAAATGTCACTTCCTAAAACTCAGCCCAGTAAACACAGCTTGGGGAAATATTTCCTTTTGCCTGAGTTATAGCTATTGGAGTTAGACAGTGGGGTGCTTTCAGATAAGGTTCACGTCTGAGGAACTTCACAGTTCTCCTGCCCTCTTTGGGAAGGATCACTGGACAGTTCTTTCCTACCATTAATTTGCAGAGACTAAAGGCAGGAGGCGTGTGAGAGATCCACAAACAGCAGTTACAGTCCAACATGATCCATTGATCAGACAACATGATCATGGTCCAAAGCAATTCTCTTCTCTTATCCTTCCTCTCAATGACATTTGCTTTTAATGGCTGTGAGTCTGGGCTGTCACTTGCTGAAAGTTTCTCAGACACAATATTTTGTGTGAGAGCATCAAGCTTCATTTCTTATCTAAGTTACATGTCAGCCCTTGTTCTCATCTTTAATACATTGAAGAACAGTTGTCTCTCTGATGAATTGGTCAGAACTGCTGGTTTCCGACACACTGAATCCTTTACCTTGTCTGCAATTGTCAAAGCTCATTTTAATATGTATCAGAAGCATTTTGGGATTAGAATATGACATATCACTAATCATTCAAAAAAAAAAAAAAGCAGAGTGATTGAAAGTGTCATGCACGTGCTCTGTAGCAACGATCAACAAGCAATAATCATATTTGCCCACCTTCCCCATGTGGCGCTGAGATTTAGAGCAAATCAGAAATGCATAAGGATCTTGGTTTCACAAGTTATGACTCATGTTCATATTCCTGGAGGCCCAGGAAATTTTCATTGGTAGTGATGTGTAGCCACTGGACGTCAAAAAGTATATAATCTCTGACCTCACGGCTTCATTAGCTAGGAGATTAGCATATATGACAGAAGTGGAGACTCTTTAGGAAAAGGAAGCACAGGGGACTAACATTGATTGAGACTTGACTGTGTATCATTATGGTGGACAACATTGGTGCTCTGTCTAGGTCTCCTTGGGTCCCAATTACCAGGTTCTAGTGGGCCAGCTGTACGCTCTTGCCTCATCAATGGCCTGAATCTAGGACCCAGCTTGGGAGAATGGCCCTTGGGTTGCTGGAGCCTTAGTTTCCACAGAGGTAGAGTGGGATGTATCTGATGTTTATGGCCACTCTCCTATATCCAGATTGATAAGGGAGAGAGGAAGAAAGCCCAGCTCACCTGCCCTGTATTAGAAGAGCCTGGCTGAAGCATAAATTGCACAACAAAGTTCCTCTCTCTACGATCTTTTAGGGTCATACCCTTGCTTGGGTTCTTCTTCTTTCAATGAGGCCTTCCCTCACTCCCTTCCTCCATTCTACTAGGAGCACTTCCTTAATAAATTCCTTGCCCGAGAAGACTTGTCTCAGGGTCTGCTTGAGATAAACTATGCTTTGACTTGTACATATACTCTGTGACATATGCTATGCCTTTTTACATATACTGTGCATTTAATCTGCAACTCTACAAGGAAACTGAGGATCAGAGATTTTAATTAGCCTGCCCAATACCCTAGAACTATTAGGTAGTAAGGGTATGGTCTATTGAACCTTAGTCTTATCTGTATTATATTTTATTCTCAGCACAGGCAAGGCATATGCAATGCAGAAATACCATTTGGGAATAAACATGCTTGGAGATTGCTGGCTTCTACAAACTAAGGCCTGATGTAAATGCTAACTATTACTGAGAAGATATCATTGAGAAGAAAAAAGATAACCGCAGATTTGTTTTCTATGTTGGCTGTAAAAGTATCTAGAATCAAGCATATTAATCGGCCATTAAAAAAAAAAAAAAAGAATGAAATCTTGCCATTTGCCACAACATGGACAGAGGTAGAGAGCATTTTATCAAATGAAATAAGTCAGTCAGATAAAGACAAATACCATATGATTTCCCTCAGGTGGAATGTAAGAAACAAAAGAGCAAAGAAAAAGAGGCAAATGGAGAAACAGACCCTTATCTATAGTGAACCAGTTATCAGAGGGGAGGTGGGGGGAGATGGATTAAATAAGTGACAGGGATTAAGGAGGGTACTTGTGATGAGCACCTGGGGTTGTATCGAAGTGTGGAATCACTGTTGTGTATACCTGAAACTAATATTACATTGTATGGTAATTAACTAGAATTTAAATAAATACTTTAAAAATAAAGAACTGAGCGTATCTATTGGCATTGGAAGTGAGAGTCAACAACTATGTTTTTGTTTCATGCCTACATTTTAAAGGAAATAATTGAGTTAGTTGCTAGATTCACGGTAATATGGCCTTTGCTAGAAACAGATTTTTGTAAACAGTAGATCCCATAAAGTTACCCTTTGCTGCTTACCAGGGAAGTTAAGAAACTTGTCAGATGATGATGAAAGCCTGGCAAACCTTCGGCTTGGGTTTTTAATAGGAAATTTGTTCCAATTAATGGCTTCAAATGGATAGAATTATAGTTAGCATTTAGCTTGGTCTTTCTCATTAATAACTTCCGCTCTGCTTCTGCCACAGTGAGTTTTATAATGTAGCCTTGAAAGCAAACACATGAAATGCTTTCCACGACTTCCACAATAAAACATTCCTCTTAGATTGTCATTAACTTTGCCCAAAAGATTCCATGTCTTTTGCTTTTTTTTCCTTCTTTATTACCTTTGGTGCTTGGGGACTTCCGAGATGCTGTAACCGCAGGGCTGTTTATGACTCGTACAAGAAGCACGGCTAACAGTCTTCGGGCATCCTGACTTTTAGACTGGTCTCCTCCCACTTTCCCAGACCTTCGGAGGAGACACAAATGCTGCCCAATTCACCTTTTGTTAAGGGGCTTGAATCCCTTCACCTATATCAGGTGGGGGCTAAAAGTTCTACATCTGCAGTCTCACTACACGGTTGGAAGAATGACTTCTCATGAACGAAGCTCTCAGAAAACAGGATGATAATCTCTAAATGTTAGTCACACAAATGATGACACAACTAATGTACGTGAAATGTCAAGGAGTTTGCAAGCATCAGCTTAGTGAGGAAAGCACTATTGACTCCCCATTTTACAGATGAGAAGTCTGAGAGTCAGAGAGATGGAAGACTTGCTCAGTCCAGGATGGGAAAGAGCTGAGCTTCCAAAGCTTTGTATCTCCAGTTCTGACTCAGTGCCCGAGCTCCTCTGCGAGGTACCCTGGGCTCAGGCGTCCAAGATGGAAAAGGCTGCATTGTGCAGCCCATTCTCCAGATCATCATCCCCATGCGTATGTTGGGGAGTTGAGGCAGTTTTTCCAAAGGGGCAAGACCGATGGTGAGTGAACCCTGAAGTGGCAGATACGGGACAGGTATATCTGCAGAAATTCACTGCAGGAGAGTGTAGCAGAAAATATTTTGTAACCCTAGATAGACTTCATCGCTAGTGGACCTTGGAATCCCCTAGGGCCTTATTGTGCCATTCTACACTACACTTTTTTTTTTTTTTTTTTTTTTACTTTTTTTATTGAGTACTATTCTATTTCTTAAACTAACTCCTACTGGGTGCTTTCTTGATGCCAGATCCTGCCTTCAATTAACCTACATTCTATTAGGAGAGACAAAATAAAAGGATGATTTCTGGTTATTATAACTTCTGAAGGAAATAGAATGATTCAATAGACAATAATATTTCATTGCTCTTATTTATTTAGCGGTCTGCTTTCAATAACAGACTGTGAACTCCTGGGAGTGGTACTTTTTTTTAAATTCATTTTTACATGCTTAATCTCTAGCATGATTTAGAGACCCAGTGAGCGTTCATTTAATGAATGAACAGACTATTGAACATGTAAAGCACCTCTCCATGAAGGGCTCTAAAGGATTGCTGGAAAAGCAGAAATGAGTAGCTCAAAGGAAGGCCTGTTTTCTCCATTGAAACTGAAGTCAAAATGCTTTCAGACATTCTCTCTTTGAAACATTTGCTGTTTCCATACTGAGGGAAAAACTTTTTTCCATCACATTTTCCACTAGTGGCTACTTCCCCTGTATACTTTAAAGGACACAAGGTCACAACTGGCTATTTTCCAGAAAGGATTAAAGATAATTAAAGAGGAATATTGATTTGGAGCTTCAGGCTGTGGGAATTTGGATTTCTTTGTTGGGTTTAGAAGGCAAGATCACTGCCAAAACATTGCAGCTTATCCTCTTACAGAAAAAAGAAAAAAGGTCCCATTTTGAAAGAGCAGCTTGATTTCTACTTTCCACTGATTTTTTTAAAATTGCCTCAGACCTAGAATCAAAACAGTACCTGCTCAATATAACCATACCCTTCTTTACTGTAGGGTGACTTTAGGCAGGATATATATGAAAATCTAGGGGTTTTGAAGAAACTATATATCTGCACTTCAGCTTAGCCTTAACTATAACAAAATTTCAAGTTACAAAGGACTAATGAATGAGATCTCAGACACCTGAAAATACACAAATAGATCTACAGTGTGTGGATGGAAATGACCAGACAGGCTGTCAAATGCCCTGTCCAAAAACATATAAAGTTCTTTTTCAAACAGCATTCATTCCCCGTTTCACCTATATTGTTATTTTGGTTAACGTCTTTCATATGATAAGATGAATGCATTTTTATTTTACCTGATGTGGAACTGAGTTTAGGAGAAGAGAGAACTTTCCATAAAAAACCAGACTAATCAACGTTCAACATGTCTCAGCTTGTCTTTCTCAGTTTCAGTATTTAACCCCCTAAACTCTTTGAGCTTCTACCCTTCAGCTTTGTAGCAAGTGTTTCTGATAATACATATGAGTATCTGCAAATAGAAAATAGTTAGGATTTAAGGTAATGCATACGAATACCTAACATGTTCTGGATACATCGTTGACTCTCAGTGAAATGGAGCAGTGTCTTTTGGCCAGCATATTTCATGAAAAGTGACCCATTATCTAGAACTAGAAATTATTAGGTGCATCTTCTCTTCTTTCTTTACTTGATGAATTATATTCTATCAGAAGTTTCTCAGGCAGTCTCGATCAAAGATTTAACTTCATGTTTCAAAAAACTAACCATGCAAAGCAATTTCAAATTAAAGTTTGAATTTGGGTTATGGAGCAAGCAAGACAGAAGAAGGGCATTTTCAAATAAGCTGTTCGTAGTTCCAAAATCCCACATGTGGGAAAGAGAACAATAACATTTTACTCTCTGTGCTCTATTTACTGCTGACCACAGTTTAATTGCAACCAGATAAGAAATCATCTAGGGAAATTCAAAGCTAGCAACGATTTTTTGATGATGACAAAAACTAAGCTTTGTGGTCTGTACAGTAATAAGAAGAAAAACAACTTGAGAGAAAACATGGGAACACAAGCTTACAGCATGCTAAAAATGTCTGGGGGCAAATATTATTTTATCTAAATGAAACATATTGCAGATTTGGCAGCCAACAGCTTCCATGATGGAATCATCATAAAGTAAAGGAAGTGGGAATCAGGAGAACTGGGTCTGATGTTAGCCCTGCCACTTGTTGCTCTGCCCTTTTCTGTGAAATACAGATAAAAGGGAAGCTGGTGAAAATATTGGATTAAGTGACCAATGCACAAACACACAGCACAAATCTGGGTCAGAGTAGATGCTCAGTGGACAGTATTTTGCTTTCCCTGCTTCTCTCTTTTGCACATGTCTTTGGGCCACCTCAGGTACCAGTTTCCACTTCTGTGAGATGGGAAAAACCCTAAGGGTGTTCTGTGTTTCCCTATGATTCTAAAAGGAAGGTTTGGAAATTGTAATCTTACAATATTGTTTTTCGGGGGGAAGAGAAAGTGATAAATATTATGACCCTAGAAAGGGGAAGTGGAGAATTTTTTTTAAGAGAAGTCAGAGATCTAATGACATCAATGTACCATAACAATGGAGAGTTTCCTATCCAGGTAAATTGATTCAGCTCTTGCAGAATGTTTAAAGGCTTTATCAGGCTGCTTGGAGGAACATTCAGTATAATTTTCTATTCTGTGACATTGTAGAGTTGATTTAGCAAGCAGTTGCTGGAGGGTATTTTAGCACCAGTACAGAGCAAAATTGTCAGGGAAGAAAGCTGTCTTGGCCAAGAGTAGGGTAGAGTAGTCTTTGTCAGCCTCAGTTTTACATAATGTGGAGAAAGATTCTTAGTTAACTAATTCCACTTAAAGAATACAAATGGATTGTGGCACTGAGATTAGCCATGCTTTCTAGAGGTATCTTTCACTTTGTGCTTGTTTTCTGAATATAGATTGGTAGAAGAAAATAAAAGGACTGTTTTTTGGAAGGCTGACATGTGCCAAAAACTATGCTAATTTTTTTTCAGATAAATAATAATACGAAAAATAACCATTTATGTATCTAGTATTGTGCCAGGTGTTTTGCGTACATTATGTCACTTAGTCCTCCTATGCATAGGAGGAAACTGAGGCACAGAAAGGGAAACTTGCTGCAAATAGTCAAAAGTGAAATCCACCAGAAGCAAAAACCATTGCATTTCACTACTGTACTATCTTGTCCAGAACATGTATTAGTTTCCATTGGATGGATTAAAAATATAGTGGGGTTCAATCAATTATCAGTCTTATAATTCTGGAGTAAGAAATTCTTCTCCAGGGTGTTGGCAGATATGACCTCTTCAAACATCTGATGAAAACTTTATGCCTGGCCTCACCCATAGCTGAGTGATCCTAATAGAGTGTCTCATGAAATCCATCACATCTCCTGGAAGGGACAGTGGTCAGCTTTCTATTCAGCTCACTCTTATCTTCTCAAAATCTTTCTTCATATCATTGTTGTAGGATTCTTACTTGACTTCTCTAATAAATGATCTTATTGCCTCGGTTTTCTCACCACTGATCGCCTCCTAAATAAGTTGCACCTGCATTTCATCTCTTTCCCCATTTAAAAGAAATGTAGACTTGTCCCTCCATCCCCCTAGCAAGAGCTCCAACCCATGAACCTGCTAATACCTCCAAATCCAAATCCATTTTGCCCCCCTTCTGGGACTTTTTTTTCGTCATTTTGTTCACACCTTTCTCTGTTATCTAGTTACTTCCATGAGTCTGTGGATTTCCCATATCCTGGTTATTCTCCCATCTCCCAACACTACTAAGTCATCATGACCTAGTGAGGGATTAGATTTGAGACTACTTGCTCTTTTATCCAACTAGGATTCCCCTTTAAAGCATTAGGATGGCTACTGAAATGCATGCTTCCTAGGTATGTGGTGAGAATAAATGAGATCATACAAATGGCAAGTGATTTTGAAGTTATATTCAAAAATAAGACATCCTCATTATTCATTATCAGACTTAGGTATTTTCCAAGAAAGGAGATACATAATTTTTGCTTTTATTTTTACTCTGGGAATAGTACCTTATTTTATTTTATGCTTTTCAATGAACAGGAGATCTATAATGTGTTCTATAGGGACACATAAATTTCTCTTTTTTTGCAAACTAGTAAGTTCTCGATTTAGCTTTAAAAAAAAAAAAAAAAGGGAAGGGTAGTATAATATGCCAGCCCCAAATATGCCACTATAGCATAAGGATTTTTCTGAGTTGAAGGCAACTGAGAGGAAGCAGATATAAGAAAAACTCTCTGCTTCCTCCTATTTGACTAAAAGCAGGACCTAAATTTTCACAGGTGTCCCTCCTCTCCTCTCTACTAGGAAGGAGAAAAGTTAATCACCAGAGACAACATTTGACTTACCCACCTGGAAGACTGAACCAGAAAAATCTATAAAACATATTTTACTAACTAGCCTTCATCTTCACCCATGGAAGCCTATAACTGTTTTCTTCCACCCTGTCATTTCTTCACAAATGTATTGTTCTTTGCTAAAAAATGCAATATAAGCCAGAGTTTTAAGCTACATTTTTGCACTCTTCAATTTTCCCTGCTGGGGTATATATGTTAATAGACATCTGTTTGTTTTCCTCTGGTTAATCTATATTTTATTACAGGAGTCTCAACTTAGAATTCAGAAGAATGTAGGTAAAATTATTTTTCCCTCTCTTACACAAAATCTTTGTTTGTCTCTTGGTGGGTTTTTCTAAGATCTCCAGAATTGTATACCCACACGTTTGTCTGCATCTCATTACCCCTAGTTTCTATTACGAAAAAACATCTTATTCTTATTGTCCCTCCTCATGTCCCCTCTACTTCTCTAGAGCCTGCCAGCCTTTCCTATTTCCCATGTATAGGTTTTGTGACCTCTTTCTAATTAACTAAGACAAGTATACTTCCTCATCAATGTCTGGTTTAAACTCCACTTCTGTTGGGGAGCCATTTATGAGGACTTCAGCCATCACTGATCAAGCAGTCTAATAAGATGACTCATCATTCTGTCCTGAACCCTAATTGCCTACATTACATAATTAAGTATCATAAATATAAACTGTCATTTCCTAAGGAAAATTAATGCCTGAAAATGTTCTTGATAAATATGATTCATGAAAAAAAACACAATTTATAGATAAATAAAGCTATAATGTATAAAGGTATAGAAAGTATATATATAAAGTATGTGTGTGTGTGTGTGTGTATATACACACACTTTTTTTTTTTTTTTTTTGCGCTGGTGAGTGAGTTTATTGGGGTGTCTAAGCAGGCACTGAGAGGTCAGCAGTTGAGGCCACGGGACCCGAGCCGAGAAATTGGGAGGGAAGGACGGGGGACCCAAAAGTGGGGGAGGCCCCTCCTGGGAGCAGGAGCCCTGGGAAGCAGCGGGGTCAACTTTCTTGGGCCAAGGAGTCAAGGTCCCAAGGAGTGAGACTGATACAAAGCGAAGGTCAAGCAAAGCTTTATTTTGCACCAGTATGACCTATAATGTCAAGGTCAGGTCAGCAGAGTAGACGCATGGAAGACCCTGTTCTGGGTGTGGGCAGCCACCTAACACCTATACACACACATTGTAGATGCTCAGGTAAAAATGGTACAGAGAGATACTATAACATTGCATATTCAAAAATAGAAAAAAAATAAAAATATGTTTTATATTCAAAAATTATATATATATATATATATATATATATATATATATACAGTCAATTATGTGCATGGTTATATTCTGTAAAGTTATTGCAAACACTCAATTAGTGAACACTGAATCATTGCTTTTGAAGATACACAGGATTAAGTTCTTGCAAGTCTCTGGTCATCCACCATAAGGGCCTACTTAGCTGGAGTGACCCCATCTCGGTAGAACAGCCATTTTGTTGTTTATGCAGTGAACTTAGATTGACCCTGCCCCCCAGAGGAACTTACTTAGAAACAGGTCTGGGAAACCAGTAAAATATGGCCAGCCCCTGATAACAGAACCCAGGTACCAGGACATGTCAGGCTAGGCAGAGATAACAGAGCCCAGACACCAGGACGTGTCAGGCCAGGTGGAGACGTCCAATCAGTAAAGCGCACTTACTACCTCCCTAATCACCAAAGAATGTAAACCCCGCCTTTTGTGCGCCAAGCTAAGGCTTCAATGCTGACCAAAGTGATAGGCTAATTCAAACAGCTATTATAGGGTAAATTGTAATCCAGTTGGCCACCCATTTGTGACCTAGAGACTGTGCAACTTTCTCTGTGTGCTATAATCTCATTGGCCGGGCTTAACCACAGGGCCTTTGTTTTATAAAAGCTGGTCTATGAGGCTGGGAGGGGTCGCTTTCTCTGTAAGAGGCGGCTCTGTCTAGTCGGTTTGATTCTTCATACTGGTGCAAAATAAAGCTTTGCTTGACCTTCGCTTTGTATCGGTCTCACTCCTTTGGCCACAGACCCTAACATTCACAAGATTTTCATCAACCAATCAATATATCACCTTGTTGTCTGTGTATTTTTAAATTTATCTTATCTAATATATATATAGTAGTCCTCCCTTATCTACAGGGGACACATTCCATGATCCCCAGTGGATGTGGATATCTGAAACTGCAAGTAGTACTGAACCTACATATATATATTTTCCTATACATACATGCCTATGATAAAACTTCATTTGTAAATTAGGCACAATAAGAGATTAACAATAATAACTAATGATGAAATAGAAGAATTATAACTTTATACTGCAATAAAAGTTATTTGAATGTGGTTTCTCTAAGTATCTTTTTTTTTAAAGATTATTTATTTATTTATTTGATAGAGATCACAAGTAGGCAGAGAGGCAGGCAGAGAGAGAGAGAGAGAGAGAGAGAGGAGGAAGCAGACTCACTGCAGAGCAGAGAGCCCCATGTGGGGCTTGATCCCAGGACCCTGGGATCATGACCTGAGCTGAAGGCAGATGCTTTAACCCACTGAGCCACCCAGGTGCCCCTGTATATATATATATATATATATTTTAAAAGATCTTTTATTTATTTATTTGACAGACAGAGATCACAAATAGGCAGAGAGGCAGGCAGAGTGAGAGGAAGGGAAGCAGGCTCCCTGCTGAGCAGAGAGCCTGATGTGGGGCTCAATCCCAGAACTCTGGGACCACGACTCAAGCTGAAGGCAGAGCCTTTAACCCACTGAGCCACCCAGGCGCCCCTCTAAGTACTAAGTATCTTATTATACTGTATCCACCCTCCTTCTTATGATGATGTGAGATAATCAAATATCCCTGTGATGAGATAAATTAAGGGAAATGATATAGGCATGTGATATAGCATTAGGCTACAAATGACTTTCTGATGATAGGTCAGAAGGAGGATCACCTGCTTCTGGATGTGGTTAGATTGTATAACTGAAACCATTGAAAGTGAGACTGCAGGTAAGGGTGCAGGTGCTACTGTACTGTTGATTCAATAATATTGAATTTATAGCCAATGGCACTATAACTCAACACCTACGAAGCTTATCTAGTACACACATTTTCTCCAGCCTCCTTAAGGCACAGGAGGACCAGAAAACACTTCCATCCTATGCATGGGGAACATCTTAGAGAGGGAAACTACCAAAAAAGCACAAAAGTATGAAAAGCATGGGACCAAATAAATGGTGAAAAGGGCTTTGTTTAAGGCACAAGAGCTGAAACGAGAAGGCTTAGCATTGCCTTGTTCCCTCTCTGGGAACTCCTCTGGGAATGTGTGCATCAGGCACTCTGATGTTTTGCCCCTCCGTGGATGTCCACAGCAATCATGAGTGTTAATGTGCCATGAGTATTGATTTTGAGGTTACAGACAAATTTTAGTGAGTAAATGAATTTGTACACATGGAATCTGTGAAGATTGAGGACTAAATGTATTTATAAAGAAAGAATAGAAGGATTGTGTAATTAAAAAAGAACTTTTGTTGCTCTTTAAATTGTTAATGTCAAACAGGCATTACTTTAAGACCCAGAAGGAATAAATGTTTAAAAAGTTTAAGTCAGGCACACTACTTTCATGATCTCAATTTCAAAAACAGAGAATGGAAATTTTGCTGTTAAAGATGACCAATGAAATTTTTTTCAAAGTGATGTGGGGAAAGAGCAAAGGTCAATTGGGTTTACACTCATATTCTGCTTTCACCACTTAAAGCCATGCAACGTTAGGAAGATACATACAGCTGAGTTCTAGCTTCCTTAATTTTCTGTGAAGCCTTGGGGATCTTGGTAAAAGATCTTGATAAAATGCAGATGGATTCAGTAGGTCTTGAAGCCTTGAGGATCTTTTTTTTTTTTTTTTTAAGATTTTATTTATATATTTGACAGAGATCACAAGTAGGCAGAGAGGCAGGCAAAGAGAGAGGAAGGAAAGCAGGCTTCCTGCAAAGCAGAGAGCCTAATGTGGGGCTCAATCCAAGGACCCTGAGCTGAAGGCAGAGGCTTTAACCCACCCAGGCACCCCAGAAGCTTTGAGGATCTTAATAAAAGATCTTTACAAAATCCGTAAGGATCTTGATAAAATGCAAATGGATTCAGTAGGTCTGCTTTGGAGCCTAAGATTATGTATTTCTAACAAGCTCCCAAATGATGATGATACTGCTGGTTCATGCATGACCACACTTTGAGTAGCAAAACCTGAGAACATTTCAAAAATGACTTCTAATCTCTGTGATGTGCTTTGGTTCAAAATATTTCCTTTCTTTCATTTTTTACTACCTTTTACTATTGACCAAAGCTCTGATTCCTAAGTATAATAAACCTCTTGCAATTAAAGGGAGAATCAGAGCCAAAAGTTGCTGACAACTCTTTTGGTTTCTCTATGCTACTCTCTCCTCAATTCCACTGAGCGTAGATTGCATATAAGTTTAGAGTATGAAACATCTGGGACTTATTCTTAGATAATAAGGTGACCTGAAGTCATAGCTCTTGAATCCACATTTAATTATTAGGGAAATGGGATCATAGAAAAATGAATAGAGAAACCTAAAGGGGAAAAATATGAATAAAAATTAGAAACACAATTTCCCCTTCAAATAGAAATATCTGCTGTTCATTAAGCACTTTCCATGTGCCAGGCATATCATTACAACACTAATGAAATACTCTAGAAATAAGTGATTGATTATCCAAGTAATTCGATAAACTCAGGCAGCTATTGCCTTTGTTTGGTGCTCTACAACACCGCTTTATTTCTTTTCATGACTGTGAAGTGATTTATGTAGAGGAACGGGAAATTTTAATTTGATATGGTTAACAAGATGTTTGATGGGGCTTTCACAATGACAGCAAATTTTCAATGCATTTATTGGGGCTACCTATGATGACTGAAATTCAAAAGGCAGAATAGTATTCATTCCCACTGACCTATTTTGAGTGCTATGCAAATGAAAAGAGTAACATATTACAGAATTTTCATGATTTCTAGGAGGAAAACACTGCTGTTCCATCTGTGTCCAGGAATGAGTAGAATCACAAATGGAAGGTGACTTGCATATTCAAATGATCCAAAATGGACCTAACAGAGCAAAGGAACAAAGTCCTACAATGGTAGAAAGAAGGGCTGACCCATTCAAATCTCAGGTCTTTCCTATTTCACTGACACATACTATAAAATATGGATTGTCACTCTGTACTTCATTTTGTCCTGACTGTGAAGATGTTAGCTCTTTATACTCTGACATTTCTGTTTTGAGTTTCAAATTTAGGGTGGTAAATAGGATCTATACTTTTAAAACAAGTCAGAAAATATTGCTTGAAAAAGGAGAGATCTTTGAGGGAGAGAGTTATTGGTTAACTTTTTAAATAAAAGCTTGTTTTAAGAGAATGTCTACTATGGCACTATAAGAGCATGAGCATTAGAAGAGAAAAACATAAAAGGCACAGTTTTAGTGTATCTTAGCACCTCTTTTTCTAAGGTTTTTCTTCACGATTTTTTTCCTCTTATAGTCCAAGATTTTGAGCATAAGAATGAGAACCATGTCAAGGGATTCCTGGAATCCTCCACAGTGCCTGTCATAGAATGATTGGCATCTGTCATGTCTATCATGTTAATTATAATAAAATGATAGTTATCATTTTATTGAAAACTCCTTTATGACAGGCATTTTAGTAAGTTTTGTACATTTATCATTGATACTTCTGATGATAACTCAACTGGAGGGGTGTCACTGTTCCTTTTTGGCACATGAGGAAATTGAGTCTCAGAGAAATTAATGGTGAGCCTCCTGCCACAGAAATAGTAAGCAGAAAAGCCTTGTTTTCTCTGCATCCAAACGTATCCAACATCACCTCAGTGCTGGACAAGTAGGTATCTAAGAAAACTGTTCAAGAAAAGTCTCGTAGTGCTGGTTACTTTCATTTTAGTCCATTTTGCCAAACCACACTGATTCCACATGCCAAAATAATTGCCAAATGTTGTTGTAAAGTGATTTCAAAGGGCGTAGAATATCATCCAACTTTATTTGCTAAAATAATCTGGCCTCCACAGTCTGGCCTGCGATATCTTTCTCCATTAGTTAATTCCAACTTTACTTTTCCTCATTTCCCTTCAAAGCTCAACAGAACACTTTTTTTTTTTTTTTAACAGAACACTTTTTAAAACCCATGCTAATATCATGTGTGTTCAACTATCAAGAACATCTGCAACCCTCCAACATATGCAGCAGGTAGTGTGGTATGGTGGAAGAACTGGATTTAAAAGTTCTAGTATGGGGTGCCTGGGTGGCTCAGTGGATTAAAGCATCTGCCATCAGCTCAGGTCATGATCCCAGGGTCCTAGGGTAGAGCTGGGGTCGAGCCCCACATTGGACACTCTGCTCGGCAGGGAGCCTGCTTCCTCTTCTCTCTCTGCCTGCCTCTCTGCCTACTTGTGATCTCTCTCTGTTAAATAAATAAAATAAATTAAATCTTTAAAAAATAAAAAAATAAATAAAAGTTCTAGTATGTTCTTACAGCAATATTTCTTAATTCTTGCCTTGACCGCTCTGTCTGCAGCTGTGCTCCTGCCTTCCACAGTTATTCTGTATGCTATTATTCTGTATTCTGAGCTATATTTCTTCAGAGCACTAATTATATACATTCATCAGCTTAAGTAATACTACCTCATTCTACAGTAATGGACAAACCCCCCATCTCCATGGGTTAGCACAACAGGGTTGTTTCTTACTTCCATAACCATTTGATGTAGGTCAGATGTCCCTCCTCCTCCTCTGTGCTCTGTGATCTGGCTAAAGACAAAAGGATAAGAAGGGATGGGAGAGGCATGTTGGATCTTAACTAGCTTGACCTGAAAGTGACCCACATCACTTTTGCTCATGGTGCACTGACCAGAACTAGTTAGGTGACCCTAAACTAGCTGCAATCAGGGCTGGGACACGTAGAGTGGCTTATGTATATTTGGTGAATACCATCATTACCACACTACTTTACAGTAGTATCCATGTTTATTTGGTTTCCTCCTCTTGCTTCCTTTCACTAGAACATTTTTCTTTTGGTTATAGATTTTCTTTTATTGTCATGGTAACAAGATCAAGCAGAACAGTGGCTGGTACACAGTGAACACTTGATAAACAGATGTCAAATGAAAGAACATTTGTGACTGATGACAGACTCTGTTGGCCACAAATTCTTTAATATTTCTTTCATTGAAAAGTAGGGCCTGTGTCTCTTCCCTTGAATGTTGGCTGGCTTATGATAACTTTCACCAGTACATTATGGTGGAAGTAACACTATGGACAGTTGAAATCTAAGCTATAAGAGAGAAGGCAGTTTCCACTTTCTTTCTTATAGGAACCCTAAACCCCATAAAGTGGGCTGAAAATGCTGAGATGGCCATACTGTGAGGAAGCACCAGGTAGCCATTTGGCAAGGACACATGGAGAAGGGATAGAGGTGTCCTAATAGCCCCCAACTCTTTCAGCACCTTCTGGTTATCTCAGCTGAAGTCACAGACATTGTGGAGAAGAAACATATCATCTGTGTCTGAATCCATGACCCATAAAATAATATGTGGTAACAATCACTGCTCTTTTAAGCCACCAAGGTTTGGAGTGGTTGGTTATGTTACAATAGATGATTACACTAATTGTTCATGGGTGACTGACTCTTGGTGTTCAACTTCCAAACAAAGAGCCTTGACCCTGATGCCATGCATTTTCTCTCAGGACCTTGGGCTCAATGTTTTAAAAAGATGTTAGCTTTTTCATGTTATTGTAGAAATGTTTCTTTTCTGTAAAATCCTTATCTTGTCTGTGTGATGAGTTTGAGGCCAGGTTTCTTTTAAATACCCTGAAGGCTCTGTTTATGTGCACCTCTCACAGCACTCAGAACTTCTGATTACTTCTGCATATTTAATTTTTACTTGCTGTGATCTGCATCACAAAGGTTTTCCTCCTATGCCACATTCCCCTGTACATTTTAAGGGCCTCTGTCATTCCCCATTTCTTATCTTCCACCAAAGGAAACAATGTGAAAACCAAGTGAATGAGAGTAATACTGTTAGGAAGATTGCTTTTAACCCATTCCTGTGTAATAATAATTTTAAAAGCCAATCATTCACATAAGCTATTTTTAGGTATATTTACTTGTGGACAGACATTATAACTGAACTCCACTCACCTCATGGCTCATCTTGACATTCCCACTTATCTAGCAACCAGAGGCATCAGAGCCTGCTTTAATATATTTGTGTTGAAGAGCATTTCTGTTCCTATTAGCTGCAAAACCCTTAAGGCAACCTATATGATTTATCCCTGAGTCTGAAGTTATCCAGCTGAGGTACCCAGCAAATGCTAGTGTTTATGCATAGAAGTGAATAAATGAAAATAAAATTGGCAATGCTGTACAAAGCTGAAAATAAATATTTAAGAAGCTCCTAAAACTTAACTTCCTCTTTCTTTCTTTCTTTCTTTCTTTCTTTCTTTCTTTCTTTCTTTCAACTTTTAGGCCATTGGAGTTACAATGCAATCATAATATAATTATACTGGCAATATAAAATGATCAGATCATGGTGGTACAGTGATCACAACAATAACAGATATTTTCTTGTGGTTAATCACTCAGGTTCAAAAATACCATATTTATCTCAAGACATTCTAATTAGGAAAAGCTAGTTGGAAAATTGAGCAGTTAGAGATCAGAAGCATGCATTCAGTAAAGAAGAATGCCACTGAGTGATTTTTCATTTACTGGCTTCTTCTGTTTTCAGTAATTTAGTTCACATTTAGCGCCCTATTGAAGAGAGCTATATCCAAATTCGATTCATTCTATGACACTTGCTCAAATGCTAGCCGTTTCAAAAATGGCTCCGGAGGTTCCTTTCTAGAACAACCCGGCTCTTCTCCTAAGCTGCCCTAGCACACATCAGGAATTCTGTATTTACCCCTCTGAATTGCAATTATTTCCATGCATTAGCTCATCTGCCAAACTGGAAGCTCTTCAAGGAGCAGAACACATGTTTTATTCACATTTCTTCCTCTGTGGGGCACAACACTTGGGCCTTGAGACTTTGAACACCGAAATCAAAAAGTGTCATTTTTCTTTCACTATTTTTCACATCCATGTCCTTTTCTAGGATAGATCGTTGTAAGTCATTTCATGTCTTAAAGAGAACATGTTCAAATTCTGATAGATGAGTGAAGTAAATGACAAGTCTAGGAATAAACAGGAAAAAATTTTTTCTGCTTTATCTGTTGTAGCTTTCAGTTTGTTGAATTTTGAAGTGCCTCTGCTTTCCTGATCGACAGGGTTTTTTGTTTGTTTGTTTGTTTTTAAACTAAAAGTGGCGATTAAGTGTCCCTTAATTACATGCTATCATGTACTTGTCACTATGTGATGTATTATAGAAAAAGAACTCATTCCTTTGAATCATTAACTACAGATATTGTCCAAATATTATGTAGTTCCTCTCTTATTTTACACATAATGGGAAATATTTGACTGTTTTCAGAATTAAAGTGAAAACAAAGCAGCTCTTCCCTTGAATCCTGAAATTTTTTAATCCTAAGATGTAACCTTAATTACAATCTTTAACTTATTAAATAAAATATTGAGCTTTTACTAAAAGTTGAGAGTATTATGAGTACACTGGAGAAGATACATGGAAGATAAGAATTTGTCTCCAAAACTCTTCCAATTTAATATCAATGAGAAGGAGTTTGCAAAAGGTACACCACAACTATTTTATAACATGTAGTAGTAAGATGCAGGTCACAAGAGAGAGGCAAGTTTCAAACAGAAAATAAGTTTATGCTACAGGGAAGGCTGACTTTGGAAAGAAATGGGAACTTTTTTGATTAGTGTCATTGCTGGGATAGCAGAAGGTCTTAGATAGTCCATAATATGGCTACACCTTCAATACATCTGCATTTGAAAAAAGAGGGCACATCAATCAGATTCTATTTCCCCAGTATCTCATAAACCAACTGTCTCTTTTCTATCTTCCCCATTTTCCTCCTAGTATATCAAATTGTCTCCTTTCACCCATGATCCTTACATTTGAGATAATCTCACAGTTTTCCAAGTGTTTGGAATTGGGAGTCTTATTCATGCCCTTTGCTGAGAGTTTCAAATTTCATCATTTAATCTTTAATTCATCTTTTGATAATATCCTTGAACAAAATGCTTTAATTTAGGATTTGTACATACAACCAAAATGTCAATGAAGGGTCTTTCCAAGAATCCCCTGAACCTTCTGAAATTTAGGCAAAATTGTGTATTCATTTTCCTATGATTAGGGCCTGTGACTCTTACAAATGCTCAAAAGGAGCACCTGCCCAACTGAGTTTGGGAAATTCTATATTCCAGACCATTGAGAACATATGTTGACTTGAATTAGTGTTACATTCAGAGCTCTGACCATTGCTGACTTCTTACTGTCACTTGTGATTTGCCAGAACAGCTGCAAAGTTCTAGGGCTGGAAGAGTTAAAGCTAATGATGATTCCATCATGTGCCTGTGGTGTGTGTGTGTGTGTGTGTGTGTGTGTGTATGAGAATGAGAGAGAGAGAGAAAGGGAGAGAGAGAGATTGGATCTCAAACCACATCCTCATTAGACATCTCAAACTATACAGAGCCAGACAAACCTAAATGAGTGAAAAGATTCTGTGGGGTCAGGGGTAAACAACAGGAGATAGACTTGCCAGCTGTTCCTTCCCACTGATCCCACTGACTGGATTTGAGAATAATGTTAAATGACAGAATTTTTATGAAAAGCTGAGAATTTAGATTTTTATGTGAAATCTTCCAAGATATATGTATGCATTAACAACTACTTAAAAATACTTAAAAGAGTACAGAACCAAGATAAAACAAACATTAGCTAATGTGGAATCTAGAGGCCCAAGTTTGTGAACTTTGCAGTTAATCCCTCAATTTTCTTCCATCACATTCATAGTAAATTTGGACTATCAAGTATCCCCAGCAAACTCCCTGGAATTTCCTATATCTGGCTTATTCTTACAAAATTTCCTCAGTTAGTAATTCCTTCTCTTCACTATCCTTGCTCTTTACCAACCCCAGGTTATCCTTCCACAATGATGCCTTTTCCTTCTAGGACCTTTAGATATAATGTCTCTACCATATCACACAAAGTGTGATATATTTGCCTACAAGATACTCTTTTTGATTTTGCTGTGTGTGTTTTTTTTTTTTAATGTCTATGTGTCTGTCTCTTCTCTCTTCACTATTCATTCATTTACTGTATGAATACCTATTCCGTACTCTGTACTAATGCAGTCTACCCTGAAGATGACATCAGGGAATAACACTCTTTGTGCCCTTATAGAGCTCACCATAAATGTACACCCATACACATCAATTCACTAAGAGGGCACCTGTAAACTGTTGAGGGAATGCTGAAACCCTCGGAAGGCTTTTTCTACTGACATAGTATTTATGGGCTGAATGAATTCCTGTTTAAAGCACTAGCCTTCAAAGTTAGGGTATTAGGATGTGGAGTATTTGGGGAAAAATTAGGTTTAAATGAAGTTATAAGGGTGAGGTCCTCATGATAGGATTAGTTCCCTTATAAGAAGAGATCAGATCTCCCTTGTATGCCTCACTCCACGCCCCCCATGTGAGGACCCAGCAAGAAGGCAGTTATCTGGAGGCAGGAAGAGACCTCTCACCAGATCCCAGCTGTAATGGCACCTGATCTCAGACTTTCTGGTCTCTAAAACTGTGATAAATAAGTATCTGTTATTTAAGCCACATAGTCCATGGAATTTTATTATAGCAGCCACAGCTAACTAAGCATACACCATCTAGATAGTGATTTGTACATGGAAAATATTCAGAAATATTTATTGTTTGGCAACTCATATTCACATGTAACTACTTATAACTTACTAAGAATACATTCCTGCCTTTCACAATATGGAACCTTTAACTGGTTGTTACCATTGCATATCTGTGTAGAGAAACACTTATGGACCAACAACAATTTGTTTACCATGTATCTTCATTACCATCATTCCTGTAGAAAGTTCTTAGTTACTCAAAAGAAACACATAATTTGGCTGTGAAGTAAATTTTCAATCACTTTTTAATTTGCATTTATTTTAGAAAGCACTTGTAATTCTTTCACTGTACATCATTTATGAAGGAAGACTTTGTTAGCCTAAAATGTAGTGGCAACAATTACTTTTCAAAAATAAAAAAAATCTCAACACAATACTTTTAAACTTGATTTGATTAACTCCAAATTTTCCAAAAGAGTGAATATGGACTTAAGTCCATTTTTCATAAAAAGGATTAACCATTGTTTCTTATAGTATACTCAGTGAGAATCGAATAATAGCATCTCCATTTGAAAGAGACTTTTGCTACAAGGTTGAAATTAACTTCTTTTTAAATGGTTCAAAAATAACTCATAGCAGAGTGGTTATCTTGGAGGTGAGAATTATGTTTTATTAGCTCTCTTAGGCTGTATTTCACAGAGAAATTCTCATGACTTACTAATGTGTTTCAATTCATTGTTTGGAAAGCACTGGATAAGAATTGCAATGATAACAGGTAAAATACATGAAGACCCTGGAAACTGAGGTTCTCATTATTGTAGCATGTTGGTTATCTGTATCTCATTCAATGGCAAATTTTAGAAGTGTCACATTGATTTCCAAACAAGAAAGAAAAATTTCAAGAGTTTCAGGCTTTGCATGCTATTTAAACATATTGTCACAATATTTTATATTCACAGACATTGAAAAGGTAAGTTAAAGAATAGAAAAGAGGTAAAAGGAAGCAAAAAGATAGTGTTTGGTAGGTATATATTTTAGGGCACAATTCAATGCCTTGAATTTAAAACAAAAACTACCCAGATACTCTGTTTTTCTTCTCTTTGACTAATTAATTAGGGATTAGCAAAGCAGTAAAGAGGAAAGATGCTAATTTTCAGTGGTTAGTAGGGAACAAAACCTTAGGGCAGTACTTGGTAAATCTGAAGATTGGTGGCCCAGAATAACAGAGGAGGAAGGGACCAAATTGAAAAAGAAGAAAATATACTATCATTGTTCACAGCACCATCTCTCCTGCAATCAGCGGACACAAGAAAAGATGAATCCATGAATGTTCAGAAATTTAAATGGACAACACAACGATCATTGGAGTCAAATTCCAGAGTGCACAGGTATGGGTGCCTGACCCTGATCTACAGGGTATCAGGTTTGCCGGTGAACATATCACTTACTCCTAATCTCCAGTTTTATCACCTCCAAATGGGATCATGATGGTACCTCTCTCATAGCACTGGCAATGTTAAAGGGGATAATTTAAGGATTGAACACAATGCCTGGCATGTACCAAACCTTTGTGGAGTCCAACCATAATGTTCAATTATACTAGTAAAAGTATATTAAGGGCTTTTATCAATCCTTTTATAAGCTCATTTACCCAAATTTTTCCTCTTTTTCCCCCCCATCACAAACTCTTTTCCTAACACTGAAGATTTGAAGAAATTTACCATCATAATTGCAAAGGGAACACTCTGTTGCATGAGTGCTGATATTGAGATGGCTCACACGCATAAGGTCAAATGGAATTTTTGTGGTTGGTATTGGTTCTGATGGGTCAAACAGGGCGGGGGTGGGGTGGGAGGACAATAGTTGTTTGGTATTTTGACTCTGACCCCAGAATATGTCATTAGTTAATGGATGTGTATGATTGAATCAAAGATAGATGAACTGAGAGACTAATTTCTTTTATTATATATTTGATCTATGGGTTGGACACAGATTTCCATTACCCAGATCCTCATTCAAGGAAGAAGCATTTGCTGTAGCATGAAAGAGCTACTCAGGCTGTCAGCGGTGTCAGAGTTTGACTTATCTGCTGAGAGCTGCCTCACCCAAGGACCAGTGGTAATGGGTATAAAGTCCCAGCTCTTCTAGGCTATTGCAGGATAACTCGAACACCACAGAACTCCCTATGGCGTTGGTTGAGACTTTGTGGTTTTGCAATAATTAGACTTCCTCTGCTCCATAATCATATTTACACCCTCCCTCTTTCACAAATGTTGACTTTCAATCACTGCACACCAAACTTCTGGAGAACCTAAATGCCTTGGTTGACTTCAGCCTTTCAAACTCTTCTTCAGAAATCCAGTTATTTGCTCCTTTCTTATACTCACAAAGTTACCTGGATAACACATTTAGCTTCTTGAAGATCCTTAGTACCTAGAATTCTTTTGGACCAAAGCCTAAAGGATGAATCCTCTGACTTACTATCCTAGGACCACTTCAGGAAGAGAGGTCTGGGCCATACAAGAAAAGGAGGACAGTGGGGTCCTTAATTCTTGGGCAAATGAGTATCAAAGTTATGGGCCTGATATTGATTTGGACCTTGTGCTTTTAATAAGAGTGGATTTATGAGATTAAGAAGGAAAATGATAAATTAAAATATTAATTATAGATTCTAATGAACTAGAGAAACAATTGAAAAATAAATACTACTAAAGTACTTTTGCCTAGTAAAACAAATGATAATTATTCATTTATATGAGCCTCTTTCCATTTCATTCAGTTATTCTTTTAAGCTTCAATATCATTTAAGTGAGACATCATACAGTGCCAGGCACAATGCTAAATCCTGGGACAGAGAGTTAACTAAAACCTGGCCCTTGTCTTAAAAACAAAACGAAACCAAAACCCTCACATTTATGCCTCATTATCTTACAATGCAGCATGACTATATTGTATTATCTATGTGCCAAATGCATTTTTTATATCTTAACCAAATTTGTCTCATAGGAACAATCTATTATTATAAAGACTTAAGATTAATTACTGAATACTACAAAAATTCTGTTTCATTTTTTATAGTTAAATCTTTGAAATTCCAGTTTCTTAGTCTTCTGTTTCAGTATTATAAATATCAGCTAAAAATTTTACAATAACAAATGAGAACATTGGCAACATGCATTTCCTGAGACTTTGGATAACTACTCTGAAAATTGGTTTGTCCAAACATTTGAACTGATTAGTAATAGGCTTAAAACAATGAGATGTGAAATATATGTTAACTGAGTAACTAAGAAAAAGTTTTTAGTAGATTATATCTTGAGGTTCAACTCAGATTGATTCTCTACACAAAATAAATATTTTATTTTTAGAGAAATCATGAGCATCTGATTTGATGTTAAGAAATTGCGGGGCACCTGGGTAGCTCAATGGGTTAAAGCCTCTGCCTTCAGCTCAGGTCATGATCCCAAGGTACTGGGATCAAACCCTACATCAACCTCTCTGCTCAGCAGGGAGTCTGCTTCCCCATCCCTCTCTCTGCCTGCCTCTCTGTCTACTTGTGATCTCTGTCTGTCAAATAAATAAATGAAATCTTAAAAAAAAAGAAAAGAAAAGAAAAGAAATTGCTCCAGTGGTGCCTGGGTGGCTCAGTGGGTTAGAGCTTCTGCCTTCTTCAGCTCAGGTCATGATCTCAGGGTCCTGGGATGGAGCCCTGCATCAGGCTCTTTGCTCAGCAGGGAGTCTGCTTCCCCACCCCTTCTCTGCATGCCTTTCAGCCTACTTGTGATCCTGTCAAATAAATAAATAAAATATTAAAAAAAAAAGAAATTGCTCCAATAAGTTATAGAAGGCCATTGCATTGATCAATTATAGGAAATGTTTGTCGCAGACACAATTAGCATCATATCTAACACTTGCCCTCCCTTCTATAGTGCAGAACAAGGCTAGGAAGTGGCTGCCAGCCAAGGATGACATATTACCTGCACCTCTTACATATGAAGGGGTCATGTGGTTAGTTTCTGCAAACAGAATACTCATCAACAAAAATGGTTAAGAATCAAAGAGACCATTTCCACTTTCTTTCCCCTCAGATGCAAAGATTAGCTAGAGACTGAATCCTGGGGATATAACAAAAGCAATAGATGGAAAGACAATGAGTCCTTGAAGCATTTCTTGAAAAATACCTGTTCACTAATCAGAAATAACTGTTTAGGCTTTAAAAGAGTAAGAAATCTTCTATTTGTTTATTTATTTGTTACAACAGCATGCACTATCTTAACCATATTACAGACTTGAGGTTGAATGTAAGAATTTCTTATGGAAATGTAGAGAAACATATGTTAATGACAAACTGAGTCTAAGATAACAAGTCTATTAAAAGATATGCATATTTTAAAATGATTGAATAGAATTTAACATTACGATATTTCCTCAGAAAGACAAATTAAATCTCTAAAATAATGATGCACTTGTGGCTAGAACTTAATGTTGTAAGTGGATGGATGAGTAGAAACTGCTCAATCTTTATTCTCTTGAAAATTAACATCTTATAATTTGAAACTTAGCTTTTTACATGCACATCAATATTCAACATGATCATCTGAAAAAATGCTCAGAGCTTTAAGCATGTGTTGTCAGGTTATATCAAGAATTATTAAAGGAGAGTATCATATTTACTCACTGTGTTAAATAATCCTGGACCTTCCCATTTGGAGATGAAAGCCAAAACAAATTATTTATTAACTTATACTGTGCAGTCATAATTTTTCTTTTTTATGACATAATGCCCAAAACATACAGCACAATGTATGAAAAAGTGCTTAGTTTTTGGTCTGACAAATTAAAAATAATGTGGTGAGTGTGTCTCCACTATATCAATGAGAATCAGACCTGAAGGTATAGAAAAGCAACAGTATAGAGATGGAAGCTAAATGTTTAGATGACCTAATAGCAGAGGTTAGTAATCATTGGACTTCTGCCTACTTCTGAATTATTGTTACATGAGAGATAAGTAAACTTTTAGTTTCCATGATTCAACTGTATTTGAGGGTCTTTTTGTTATAGGAGCTTAATCTAAACCCAAGTATTACAGGCTGAATTTTAAACCCCCAAATTCATATGTTGAACTTCTGACATCAGAATATGACTCTTTTTTTTTTTTTTTTGAGATAGGGCCTTTAAGAAGTTATTAAGTTAAAATTGAGTCTTTAGAGTAGGACCTAATCCAGTATGACTGTTGTCTTTATAAGAAGAGCAGATTAATACAGACTACATAGACAGAGTGATGACTGTATGAGGACAAAGCAAGAAGGTGGTCATTTGCAAGTCAAGAAAGAGAAGCCTCAGAAAAACCAAACCTGCTGATGCTTTGATCTTGAAACTTCAATTACCAGAACTGTGAGAAAATAAATTTATTTTTTCTAGTTTTTATTTAAATTCCAGTTAGATAACATACAGTGTAATATTAGAAATTTCTATTCTTTAAGTCACCCAATATGGGGTATTTCATTATGGCAGTCCTAGCAAACCAAGAAAAGTAATATATCCTGGATACATCCATTCATTCAATTTTTACTTAGTATTTATTTTGTGACATGCCTTATGTTAATTGATATATATGTCAAGGTCCCTAAAAATTATCCTATGTCCTGATGCAAATCATACAAATGGATAGGGAATATTTCATTCATTCTAGTACAAATTGATTCATTTTTAGGGAATATGTTCTATAAATAAAATACATTCCACAAGTTACAGGTTGAATTGCATCCCCATCAAATTCGTTTGTTGAAGTCTTAGCATCCAGTGTCTCAAAATGGATGTGATCTTATCTAAAATACGTTTGTATGTCCTATTGGACATTTGGACACAGGACAGACAAACATAGAGGAAGATCGTGTGAAGACACAGGGAAAACACCATCTGCAAAGAGTGCTCTAGGCTTCCAGAAGCTGGGACAGATACATAAAACAGAATCTCCTTCAGGTCTCAGAAAGAACCAAACTTGCAGTCACTTTGGCTTCACACTTCTAGCCTCCAGAACCGTGAGTCAATACATTTCTGTTGTTTAAGCCACCTAATTTGTAGAACTTTGTATGGTAGCTTTAGCAAACTAACACATCATCCATTCCACAAATAAAGGTTAAATATTTTAAATTCTGGAATCAGTAAATAAACCTTGCTGCTTGACATCTGGAGCTAGAGGAGATGCCATGCCAGTCTTACACTAATTATTTTCTTGTATGTGCCATTCACCAACATACCTTCTATTCTTTCAACCAATCCTTATTGAGTATTTTCATCCATATTCTTTATATAGTGCCATAGAGGTTAGGATAAATGCCACTGAGCAGGATATGCCAATCACAGTTTTGAGTGTGATGTATTTCCTAGGAGGACATGGAATAATGATATGACACTGATTTATTTTTCCAAATTAAAGTTGCTTAGATTCCATGAAGCAAAAGGAAATAAATCCTAAAGGTAGTATTACCTTTAAATACACACTGAGGTCTAGCAGACCAAAGAGGCCAGATGGGTTATATTAATTTAAATCATCACAAAATGAAGTAGGTATCACTGGGGGAGAAAAGCAGAAAATCCATAGTTGCTGGTTATTTTAGAGAATTTGGAAAAATAAAGAATGAAGAATTGTTTCTCTTATTGTTTTGTTTTGTCTTATTTTTTCACTGAACAATTCCTGGATATGTGAGAAACAATAGTCAAAAACATAGCATTCGAATTTTTTTGGCACTTTGCTCTGTATTAAGAATCATCTACTCTTTGTTTTCCCTATATCCCGATGAATATTTAATTGATCTTTAATACAAACAAAATTACTTGTCTTATTATTTTCTACTCCCCTCCTCTTTTTTTGCTCTCAAGACTTGCAAAGACACACCTGTCTAGATTTGGGAAGTGACCCATTTATTATATTGTGGTATATAAGAACATATGGAAGGTTACTATTGACTTTACAAAAGTCCAAAACCCCAGTGTTCTCAGAATGATATATCGTCATGTTGGACTAACTAAGGTGGCTTTTTCTCTGTCTGTTTTGTTCATACCAAATAATTGCTTTAGAAAACACAGTTGTTTCCAGAATCTCTCTACAGTGACTAGCGTGATCAGTAAGTAAAATCTGGATAACTTGCTTCTTCAAATCTCAGTGTCCTCTTATTGTTGGTGGGGCCAGGATGGAGGAGAGGGTACATCTTGAATATGAGAGAAAGTACAATTAGAGCCCTGAACTAAATAGCATAAAAAAATCTTTGTTTTCCATGGTGTGTGTGTGTGTGGGGGGGGGATACTTTAATGAGAAAAAAATATTTAATTATATTAAATTATAATATAACATATTGCAATCTTCTTGAGAAAGCATTAAAAAGTTGCCTAAATTAAAGAATTAGAGAAAAGGCTCCAATAATATATATATATATACATATATATATGTATATATATATATTTTTTTTTACTTTATCCGAAGACATTTAGTCAGAAAAGGTAAAATTATCATCATCACTATTATTATCAATGTCATTGTACATTATTATTATTATTAGAATAGCTATAGAGAAAATTCAACTATTGATTAAATATTGACAGATATGGCAAATAAAGTACATAATATTATTCAGATCCACCCTGACTTCAAATTCCAGGATTTTTTTTTTAAGATTTTTTATTTATTTATCAGAGAGAGAGAGGGGGAGAGAGCAAGCACAGGTAGACAGAATGGCAGGCAGAGGCAGGGGGAGAAGCAGGCTCCGTGCTGAGCAAGGAGCCCGATGTGGGACTCGATCCCAGGACGTTTGGGATCATGACCTGAGCCGAAGGCAGCCACTTAACCAACTGAACCACCCAGGCATCCCCAAATTCCAGGATTTTAAGAAAGATATCCTCATTCTGGAAAACAAGGGTTAGGGCTCCTTAAAAGAGGGAGACAATAAACAATTCAAGCATTTTGAATGAACTTCTAAAATAGATAATAGTTTGGGGAAAGGAAGTATGAAATTACATTTTTCATGTATGATGTTCTTAATCAGATGACTCTTGAGCCTATAGTAACATGAAATATATTTTAATCTTCTCACAAATGGAACACCTATAATCCAAGTGTCAATGTTAGGGAAACAACTCTGAATTTAAATTTCTGCAAGTTTAAAGATTTATGCTAAGATCTCGGTGTAAGAAAACTGCAATTGAATGCAAGCTTGGACATAATTAATTGTTAAGCTGTATAATTTTTCACTTTCCATTTCAAGGATTGTCACTAAAATAGCAGTTTTTTTCCTCTCGCTAATCCAACAATTTCATACTGACAGCTTGTCATCATGAGAATTTACTATCACATTACTTCTTTACACACTTCAATACAAACATTTCCAAGCTAAAATTAGATACACTGACAAGAAATATGGCTTTTAGTTAATGATTTATGTTTTTGCTTTGGAAAAAGAAATGTTCTCTTAAATATATTATACTGACAAGTAGCTTCCAAACTTTTTGTTGAAGCTTTCAAAGGGAATGTTTTATAATCACTGATCAATAAAAATAGTGCTTTGGCATATTTATATTCCTCTCCCCACCAAAAAAATAAATAAATAAAATAAAAAAGGAAAATGCTACAAGAGTAGGTCACAGTGATTAACAGTAAGTGCATTATAATCTGGTAGATCAGGATATACTTCTGGATTTTCTGTTGACTGGCTCTGTGGTTTGGGTGAATGGTTTACTTTCTTATAACTGTCTCAGCTATAAATCGAATCATTAAGAGTTTTCACCTCTGAAGGTGTTCTGAAAGACTGAATACAGTAGCCTCCCTTATATGCGGGTGATATGGTCCAAGACCTCAAGTGGTTGCTTGAAACCACAGATAGCACCAAACCCTACGTAAACTATGTTTTTTTCCCACTATATATACAGACCTATGACAGAGTTTAGTTTATAAATTAGGCACAGTAAGAGATGAACAATAACTAATAGTGAAATAGAATATACAAAACAATACACAATATAATATAAACAATATAAAATTATAACAATGTACTGTAATAAAATTGATGTGAATGTCGTCTTTCTCAAAATATTTTACTGTACTGTGCTCATTTTTCTTCTTGTAATGATGGCAGATGCTAAAATTCCCATATGATGAGATGAAGGGAGGTGAATGACATAGGCATTGTGATTAGTGTTAGGCTAATATTGACCTTATGATAATATTTTAGAAGAATGGTCATCTGCTCTTGGACCTTGGTTGACTCTGGGTAACTGAAATCATGGAAAGAGAAACCATGGATGGGGGGGGTGACTACTTTCATACAATCCACTGGAAACTTAGGTAGAAGGAACATCAAAGTTCCTTCCAAAGTTGAATAGTTGTTACCTTATGTTTTTATCATCACTGTTTACCGGACAGTACGCAGGGCCAGGTGTTGGGCTAAGAGGTAAGGACATAAAGATGAGGAAGCCACAGTTCTCTGAGATCCTCTCAAACTGTGTTGTGAAGCAAAAAGGAGGTGGCTTATGTGAATACACTTTGAAAAATAAGAAACTCAACATAAATATAAGAATGTTTTGTCAATAGAATCATCACCAGTGTCCTTAAAAATAACTTAATGTTAAAATGTGGGTCAGTATCTCACTTCAGAATGTTATTGGCTTTTATTTTGCAACCATACTGCTAATAACTTACTCTCAAATACATTAAGAACCTTAATGTTAATCAGTTAATCAGTTGACTCAATTACACATTCATTCATGTACTCCACAGAGATTTACAAGTGTCCACTCCGTTCTGGGGACTCACTTGCCGGCCTTTTTAGTAACCCAGTGTTTTGTTTCTCAAGCACATAGTCACAGCTTTCTTTTTCTTTAATGTAAGGCCATTCCTTATTTTATGTCTGACCCTCTAAGAAGGCTTTATGGTATACTCTTAGTAGAATGGTTTGTGGGTAACTTAAAAATGTCTTAAAAAAGATTAAGCTTCCTTAAACCATCAAAGTACCAAGTCTAGTGGAAAGGCTGACATGAAAATGAATACCTGGCACAGATTTGGCTGGGCTTGGGAAAACAATAATTTGAGAGCTCAGACTTTGGCAGATAATAGTACTGAGATCTATTGGAATTGCATTTAAGGATTTCATACACGTGAAAAAAACAATCTACTGCTGAAATTGGTTTGATTTACAGCTCAAGATAACAGTGCTTCTAACATCTCAAATGCTAAAAGAATGTGTTTAATTGCTTTAATTCACTATTAATTGATTTTTTAATGCACTACTAAAGAATAATTCTTTCCAAGGTCTACAAGCATAAATAACACAACTATGTTATCTTTTCAACTTGCTGACTGCACAATATCATGAGCATTAAAACTATGGTATAACAGAGTAGTTTACTAACCATTACTGTAACAAGAAATTATAAATTGGTAGTATTTGTTAAAATCTATATAACATCAGAATTTTATCTTAAAAAACAGTAAAAGCAAACATCAAATGAGTTAAAAATGGATTTATTATGTTACCATTTATTTTTAGAATGCAAATATGAATTAGATCTCCCCCACATGGCCCTGGAATAATAATAGTGTATTTTAATATTTGTGATTTTTAGAATTTAGGTAGTACCTACTTACCAAGATGCTTACTTGTGAAATTCCTGTTAAGGATATGAAAGAAAAATAGCATAGTATAGGGAGGAATGCATTGGAAGTTAATAATTAATAACCTCTCCTAGTAGGGGCACCTGGGTGGCTCAGTGGGTTAAAGCCTCTGCCTTCGGCTGAGGTTGTGATCCCAGGGTCCTGGGATCGAGCCCCGCATTGGGCTCTCTGCTCAACAGGGAGCCTGCTTCCTCCTCTCTCTCTGCCTGCTTCTCTGCCTACTTGTGATCTCTCTCTGTCAAATAAATAAATAAAATCTTAAAAAAAAAAAATAACCTCTCCTAGTTTTCTAAAAGAATCTAGAGTTACCCCATTCTTTGCTTTATTCTTCATCCTTGTGAACTGTTTATAGGGTGAACTATACTGATGAGACTATTCAAGAATCCATCTCATTGTGGGGCGCTCTAATGATCCTAAGGTCCTTCCTTGTGCTCAGCAGAAGCTTATTTACCTGTAGCTTCTAGTCATTAAGTTCTAATCTTCTTCTTGGTGCTAAAAGAGTTTCATTTTCTTTACACTCCTTAGTCCTTTAACCACTAGAAAGCAGGTATCTAGTCTCAGTTTCCTTCTCATTAAACAAGCAATGTTGTCAATATTTCTTCCCAGAATACAGCTCTGACTCACCATCTAGGGGAATTGCTTCTGAGCATGTCCTACTCAGGTTTTTCAATCTTGTCCATAATATCTCATCAGCGTAATTTATCAAGTTTTATTTGCCATAGTTTTATTAAGAAAGAGGAGGTTTTGCTTGTTGACCCAAAATTGGTTAGCATTATTAATATTTAAAATTTTATATTAAAATATGGAATATTTGTTAAAATTTTTAGGGTGGTAATATACATAAACTCTATCCTTCCAGTGAATGATGCCATGACTTGACCATAATACTCTGAGAACCACACAGAGATGATGACAACTGCCTATTTTCCACATCCATGCTCATCCCTGTCTTCTGACGGCTCTCTTGCCTACATCACAATCCTCTCACACCTGCACAGCCTGAACAGCCTGTGCACTGTTCCTCCTCTTCTGCTCCTACATCTTTATAGTCTGCTTAGTAGCCAAAGGGATTGGGATGCCTGTGTGGGGTTGGGATGCCTGGGTGGCTCAGTCAGTTAAGCGTCTGACTCTTGGTTTTGACTCAGGTCATGATCTCAGGGTTGAGAGATGGAGTTCCAAGCTGGGTCCTGTGCGCAGCATAGGGAGTCTGCTTAAAATTCTTTCTCTCTCCCCCTCCCTCACCCTCTCCCCCTGCTCCCATACAGACTCTCTAACTCAAAATAAATAAATAAAATGAAAAATAAAAAATAAAATAAAATAACAACCAACCAACCAAACAAAGAAACATAAAGTAGATAAAGTAATCATCTGCTGGAAACAATTCCAGAGATTCCCCATAATTATGAGAATGAAATCCCAATTTCTTGCCCTGTTTCATCTCTGTAATTGATCAGAAGCCCCTCATACCACTTGTAGAGCTCCAGCCATATCTGTCTTTTCCTTCTGTCTCAATCAGGCCAAGGGGATGCAGCTTCGGGCTGCAAGCATTGACTGTCATGGCTCGGAAGCGCTTTCAGTGTATATTTGCCGGGCTGCCTCTTTCAGGTCACCTAGTCTGAGTTTACCTGTCCCTTCCTTCTGAAGCCTTCCCTGGCTACAGAATATGAAGCAGCTTCTCTCACCACTTTCCATCACAACACTATTTTAATACTGTAATAGTACTTGCCATCATTAATATCCTCTCATTTATTTATTTGTTATCTATTTCCCTAATGAGAGATGGCCCACTATAGCTGCAACCTTAGCGACGTTCTTTAAAGCAATGCTTGGCACTTAGATTTTGTTGAATGAATGGGTGCATACATTTCTGGCTCCTGAATAGCAGGTTCATGGCTGTGATGTACCAAGTGATGAATACCTCAGAGTCTGAGCCTGGGTTTGAATTGCTGATTTGTGCTTGCTAACAGTCAGGCTTTGAACAAGTTACCTAGCATGTTTAAGTCTGAAGTTATACATCTAAAAAAAAAAAAAAAAAGGATAAAATGTTACTTTCTTCTTCTTCTTCTTCAGGTTATTGAAAGGATTAAATCAATTTAAAAATTTGAAGTTAATATTTAATAACCTCTTTTATTTCTCTAACAATATCTAGAGGAACTCCAGCCTTCATTTCATGCTTCACTCTTGCATAGATAATTGCTATGTAAATTTAGCAATGAATAGTAATGCAGCTGAATTTTCAGTGTCTGGGGCTGCTACCGTGTTGACTCATATTACACTTGAAATATAATGTAAAACTCTCTAAGTCTTTTTTTATGTGTGCAGCTGGGAAGTGCCATCTCTATCTTTTTGTGCTTATGCAGTTACCTTTTGGGACCCAACTACAGAATTTTATATCAATTAGCTTTATTTTGCTACACTTAGTCCATTGCTCTAAACCACTGAAAATGTTGATGATTCCAATTTTATTATTTATTAAATGTCAATTTGGATATTTGGTACCAGGTCTTAATCTACAATCTGAGGTACTCAACCCAAGTGATCTCAGTCCTCAAACCTATGAGAGGATTTGTGGGGCCATGTTCTAGCAGCTTCAGAAGAACAGAGGAGTCAGAGTGCCCCCCTTACACCAGCTGTTTCCTAAGTCACTTTAATTCAAAATCATCAATATGTCAAAGTGGCATATTTGGGGGTGACATATTCTGGTCCCCTTCAAGGCATTAAGTTTAGGTTGAGGTTCTCTTTTCTTTTCCTTTCTTGTTATTATCATTGTCTGATTCTCCAATACATTTTGAAAAGACTATCTTTCTTCTACTAACTTGCTTCTGCACCTTTGTTGAAAACCATTTGAGCATATTTACATGGGTCTATTTTTGGATTCTCTATTCTGCTCCATTGATTTGTATGTCTACCTTTCTGTCAATACCACATAATCTTGATTACCATTGCTATATACTAAGTCTTGAATCCAGGTAGAGTGTTTCTTATATTCTACTTTATTCTTCTTTTGCAAAATGGTTTTAGCTATTATAGTTTCTTTGGCTTCCCACATAAATTTTAGGGTAATGTTGTCTACATGTAGAAATAACTTGCCTGCATTTTAGTAGAAATTGTGTTAAGCCTATATATCAATTTGGGGAGCATTGACATTTTTACTATATTGAGTCCTCCCAGTCTGTATGCCTCTCTATTTATTTAGATCTTTAGTTTCTTTCGTCAGCATTTTGTGGTTGTCAGCCTTTTGGGGCTGGATGGTGCCATGTCATCTCCACTGATACTGTGGCTGGGTGCAGCTCCTCACTGGGCCTTCTGTGACATCACCCCGCTGTGCTGGTGTAAGTCATGACAGCCCATCAAGGATGGGAGTCTAGGCTCTCTCCTAGACCTTTGCTTTGCTAACAGGGATCAAGTAGGCCACAATGTTTTTAGTGGGTGTTGGCTAGCATAGAAGCATTTTCTGAAAGTTTCCCGTTTCCCTTGGGTGCTCCTGGTTCTTTAAGTAGAGAAAGCAAGATTCTTTTGTCTGAATCTATGGTGGTTCCAAGTTGATAGTTTCCTCATTGTGTCATTCCTTTGTCCTGTGGTTTCCTACTGGTCTGATTTCTTCTCTGCATCTTTGAGAGGTTTCTTATATTTGTTTTATATACATTGTCTAGGGTTTTTAGCTATACCTAGGAAGGAATAACAGGGTACATGAATTTCATCTTCCTGGAAGCAGAAGATAAAAGTAACAGGGTAAGTGTTACGTTTTCCCCAATGTGTGTTTCTATTCTCAGCTTTATTAGATCATTACAAAAGGCTGGTATTAACTCCATCACACTTACGAAAATATTGGACAAAAAGTTAAGTGCCTTATCCTGGTCAGTTTGTGCGTGGAACTATTCTTTGTACCAAATATGTATATTTTTAAAGATTAAGCTTTTATCATATGAATACAATGGTTTTAAAGATTAGGCTCTCTTCAAGTGGATATTAGAATGGTCATTAAATCATTAAAAAATCATGCTGGATCAAAATAGAAGTTAGATAATATATTATGTTTGGTTTCATGGAAATATGCCAACTAGTCATTTTCTAAATTCTAACAGAAGGTTTAGAAATCTTGGTTCTTCTAAAGTCTGGCTCTTTTCTGAGAGCCAGTCATTTAACTTTTCTAGGTATTTGTTTCCAAATTTGTAAAACAATGGTAGTAACACCTGTCTTGCCTATTTCCTAGAATTTTTTTAATGATGAAATGAGTTAGGATATGAGTAAATATTTTCTAGGTTTTAAGCTATTTATAAATGTAAGATGTGATTTTAACGTCCATCATTATTACTCAAATAGTTATGAGTAGTCTCCTTATCCAGCAAAATGGAAGGGAATAAGATACAGAAGGCTTAAGGAGGGAAATATCAGCAACTCTAAGAGTAGGCTTTGCAAATATAATAGGTCCAAAAAATGCAAATGATTATTTGGTAGGCTGTGGTATTATATATAATCATCACCAATGTGATGAAGAATCACATGCAATTACACGAAGCAAGTAAATTAGTTGCGAATTTCTTTCTCTGGAAATTTTAAAATTAGATTTATTATCCAATACAGTTTAGAAATGACATCAAGAAAATAAAAAGCACAAAATCAGTTTTATTTCCCCTTTCATTCCAACACAGGACATCTATTCCTGTCAGGCCAGTCTCCTAAATATATCCCCCTGCTTGCCCTCCCATGATTCCCCTCCTACCCATTCTTCAGGATCTACCAATATTCTCGCCTCCCCCATTAACTCTCTCTGACAATTCCAGCCTACACTAGTCTCATCCTGTTCTGCAATCTTATTGCTGTCATAGCCTGTACCACAAAATTAGGCATTTAATTATATATTGCCTTGCATTGTTTTCTAATTGTGTCATGGATATCTTTTCTTTCATGCTAAATTATAAATTATCAGAGAAGACCAGTTCTCATGCTTTTCTGTTTTTCCTTCAGCATTTAAAAATCATGGGAATATACTACCTACTCAAGGAATAATGAATTGACCAAATGACTTTTCTGGCTCTTTATAACTCTTTAGCTCTATAGTATTAAAGATGTACAAAGAACAAGAAGACTGAAGATAACTATATTAATTACCTTGAGTAATAAAGTTATTTAGTACACCTGGGCTCTGGCAGTTACTGAGATATCTAGTTGGCAGAGTAGACTGCAGTGATGAACTAAAGGGCCATACATTTTGAGTTCTGGAATGAGTCATCACTACTTGCAGAGCAGATTAGTTAAAAAGAGATCTTTGTGATTTATGTCACCATTTACTTAAATTGTCTTGGTTTCAGCCATGTGGCATCCTATCCTCAAAATAAATCAAGGTCATATGAAGGGTTAATTTGTATGGAGTGTTTTCCTGGTTCACACACAGACTGAATCTAGAAAGGACTAAGATAAGAGGCTTTCATTGGGAAGTTTAGAATTCTCAGAAAATGCTATTAAGTTCTTTTATTTCACGTTAAGAGTAAAAGCAAAAGTAAACATCTTTAAGGGGGTCGCCACTGGGAATCTTGGAAATCATCAGGTTTAACCTTCTCATTTATGGGTCAGAGGCTCTAGAATGTACATAAAAATAAGTTACTGTTGGGGCACCTGGATGGCTCAGTGGGTTAAGGCCTCTGCCTTCGGCTCAGGTCATGATCTTAGGGTCCTGGGATCAAGCCCTGCATCAGGCTCTCTGCTCAGCAGGAAACTTGCTTCCTCCTCTCTCTCTGCCTGCCTCTCTACCTACTTGTGATCTCTCTCTGTCAAATAAATAAATAAAACATTAAAAAAAAATTAGTTACTGTTGCAAGGGTCCCTTTACCAGTTCAAAGAATGTTCAAAGTACATCATTTTGACTACGTTAGTCCTTTATCTGCTAATATTTGGATAAGCACATCCAAGACAAAGTTCACATATTTTATTTAAAAACGTGCTCTGAATTTAAATTCCAGATTTGTTACTTCTTAGTTATGTGACTCCAAGTAAATATAATGGGTACCTCACAAATCCTGGGTATCAGAAAGTATACCTGGAGCAGAAGATGACTGGTATGATTAAAAGTAATTGATGGAGACACATTGGCTTAGGTTCATTTAGATTTTAGAGTTTATCAGGAAGGAACATGGTTGAGTGGAGAGTATAACATAAGGATCAATGGGAGTTATCATAATAAAATGGTACCTTAGGAGAGATGGGACAGGTGGAACTTACTTGAAAGGCAGTCACACTTTGCTAATGACTGGAATGAACCAATTCTGAGAGTGAAGAGTCAAGAGGGACTTTCACTCAAGGTGTCTTGTTTGGGTAATAGGTAGATAGATGATGAGTTTACTTTGGGTTGGGATGGACTGGAGGTGTACTACAGGGAATGCTTCTTCCCTACTTCTCATGTCCATACTAGAGAAGTGAAAGAGGGAAACAGCTGAGTCAGAGAAGATGATGTGATGACAGGAGCAAAAGTCAAAGTGACACAATTGGCTTTGAACATAGAGGAGGGTTACCAGTCAAGATATGGCAGATATATCCCATCTATAGGATAGGAAAGATGGAGAAAGCTTACTCTTTATTAGAACCTCCAGAAAGGAATGCTAACCTGATGATATTTGATTTTAGTCCAGTGAAACCCATTTCTGATTTCTGAACTGCAGCATTGTAAGAAAATGAATTCATGATCTTTTAAGCTGCTATGTTTGTGGTAATTTGTTAAAGCACTAATGAGAAACTAATATACTCTGCAACTGACCCAATATGCACTTCTTCTTCTCCTTGTGTGGGAGTTTATAAATGCATAGACTCTGACCCAGACTGCCAAAGATGAATTCTGGCTCCTCCACATCCTAGCTCTGTGACCATAGTTACTTAATTTCCGTGCCACTATTTCCTCATCTATAAAACAGAGGTTATAAGAATACCTTCCTTGAAGTGTTGTTGACTGGATTAAATGAATTAATATATATGAAAGCACTTAGAAAAATGGACACACAGTAAATACTATAAAACTAAGTGTTATTATCTGTGGTATATCCACCTCTACAAATTATTCGATAACAAGTTCAAATGTCCCCTCTTTCATAAAAAATGCCTACTCCTCCTTTTCTGGACATTAAGATCTCTCTTCCTTGTGTCCAAAGAAGACTTTCTCTTTATAATTTTTTACTGCATTTGGCAATTTAAATTTTATGTAATCGCTTTCATACATGTTGAATCATCTCTACGAGATAAGATCTTGCAAAGAGTTACTGATAGGTGTTTTTTTGCTTATTTATATTAATCTCATTATTTCCACAGTTTTTGGGCCTGTGTTCTGCATATTATAGGATCTTACTAAACATATTTTGAAGTACCAATGGTATTTTTAAGAAAGAAGGTAAATCACCCACTGAATGGTGGTTTGCAACATCTGCATCAAGAATTAATCAAAACCTACAAGAGTGTCATAGAAAATATGCTCCACAAATAATTGACAGGATTTAGATTTTTTTTCCAATCTAGATGTTCAACCCTAATTTAAATCCTATGTTAGATCAAGACTGATTTTTAGTTAATTATTATACTCTGAACTATATTTTATCAAATTCCCTCTGAAAGTTTTCTCTTTGATTAAGAAGCATAATGTTGTAGGGACTGAATTTTAGTGCTGTGCAAAGACATGACAGGAGCTCTCATTTCTGAATTTCTAGAACCTATCCATTAAGACTGTCATATGTGGCTAAAAATTTGACTTCAGAGGGTTTTCTGATAATATTGGTCAGTTGATCAGTATTTTAGAAATAGAATAAAAAAAGTACAAACATAATTACCATGGAAATCAGTATTTTAAGTTCTAAAATTAATATTCTCATTAGTGGTTATGTTTATGTTTTATATGCATCTAAAGTTAGTCCTAAAACACTGATAATTACTGTAGGAATACATCCTGGCCCAGCACAAGAAATGAAATTCAAGTAAGACCAGCTGCCATTAACCTTTGTGGTATTTTTTTGAAATTATTCTCCAAACAGTCCCAATTTTTGTTAAAACTGTGGAAGAAAAAGTTACTTATTGAGAAGGAGGGAAATTAAGCCTTCTAAGCCTTACAAGTTCTGACTTTGTGGCTCTAAAAATAAGCGGATTCACATGGTTCTGCTTTTTATCACTATTTTGATATTCCAGCATCGTATCTATAATTTAATTACGTGATACAAAAACACGTCTTTACTTACATCTTGTGCATGCTATACTCAGGGAAGAGTTATTCATTCTATTGAACAGCTCACTGACTTTTCAGAGTACAATAATTAGGGATTTTTTTTTTAACATAAAATAGAAAAACACAATGGCTCATACATTAACGATGCTGAAGACAAAAAAAAAAAAAAGATGAAACCATCTTTAAAAACAGCATATATTATAACTGAGGAAAACATGTCTTCAGCTTGCAAACTTTTCAAAGCTCTATGTCAAATGAAAACCCTTCCTTTCAGATACCACTAATCTCATACCGAAAAAGTAACTCTCTTTTGAAAAGGTAGGTTGCTGATGCTTTCACAGACAAGCTGTTTACTCGTTTTTAGTAGCTCTGAATTGATCCTGCTAATGCAGAAACTGGCTTTCTCAGATTTGTTTAGCTTTTGGTGTTAGCGATTTTTTTTTTTTGAAATTTCTCTTTTGCTGTGTTAGAAATAACTGTAATGATTTTTTCTCATGCTGATTTTTAAGTGCTTAAAGAAAAGCAAGGGTTGATAGCTCATCAAGACACACAAGACTCCCCTAAGAGTTGACAACTTCCATTTTGAGAATGCATTAGCCAAACACTTCCATTTCCATTGGAGGGGGTCATTAGGGGCACTTAAGCAAAGAAAGCTACTAGGGGAAAAAACACCCCAGAGAATTTGTGTAAAGATTTTGATGTACCCTTTGCTCCATATTTTAAAATGATATATAACTCAAAGAGCAGCTCCATTAACATCATTTGGATTATCATGAGTTGTGATGAACTTAAGCCTGTGTAATATTCTAACCCAACCTCTTGCTTTATGAGAGCAAGAGCACAGGCATCTGCCTTAAAGAATCATCTTACTTCCTCTTCTCTTGGATACCACCAGGATTTACAGTGTCTGGGGCAAGAGGCAGAAGTAATAAAGTCTTACAGGAAGAAAAAAGGGTTACATCAGGTCATTATCAGAAATGAAAATATGATGAGCAAAGGGTTAAGCCACTATTACTAAATCAGTAAGTCCTGAAGAAGAGAGCTCTGAATCTGTTTCCTTCAGAAGGAAAATTTGCTTATACCTAGTATAGACTGAACACTTTTGAGAGAAATAACTGTGTGGGATCCTAACTGTGCACCATATTCTGTGCCAGGACATTATATATTTTATGCAAATTACACATATACAATTTATTATAATTTATTATATCTAATTTATTATAATTATATTAGATGCAAAATATAAATTATAATATGTGTAATATATATATCACATGCATATGAGATATATATATATATATATATATATATATATTTCATGTGAAGGCTAAGCTAACTTTGCATTTAGGCATTATTATTGCTACGTTAAAGATACTTCCAGAGAAGCATAGATAGTAAATCATTTAAATGGGACCTGGATGCAGTTCTTCTTGGTTTCAGTGTGCGGTCTTCATTCTACATCATATTGGTCTTAACTTGATTTTGATTTCATTCTCACCTTTATTTCCTTTCCCTGTGTTTCTTAATCAGGCAAAGGTAGTAATTGACTCTACATAAAGACTAATTTCTTTGCCTCATCAGATTATTTTATTCTTTTATTCTTTTTTTTTTTTTTTTCTGAGAGAAAACAACGAGACAGAGAGAGAGACAGAGAGGGTGGGGAGGGACAGAGGGAGAGAGGACCATGCCCCTCATGTATCTCATGATCCTGAGATCATGGCCTGAGCAGAAATCAAGAGTCAGATGTTTAACCAACTGAGCCACCCAGGTGCCCTTAATTATTTTATTCTTAAGGAAGATTCATATTCTGTCTTTCTCTCAATATATCCAGTCTTTATTCTTTTAGTGGACTGAATTATGCACCCCCACCAAAATGATATGCCTAAGTCCTAACCCCAGAAGCTGTGACTGGTATGTTATTCTGAAAATAGATATTTGCGTATGTGGTTAAGGACCTTGGGAAGAGGTGCTTATTCTGGAGTACCTAGATGAGCCTTAAATCCAATCACATGTATTATCAAATAAAGATGTGTCTCCCTCTAGATGGAGGGAAAGACACAGAAGAGGAGGAGGTAATATGACCATACAGGTAAAGCTTGAAGTCAAGAAGCCCCAAGTGGGGAGGGAGACAACCATAAAAGACTCTTAGTCTCAGGAAACAAACTGAGGGTTGCTGGGGCCTGGGGAGTATAGGATGGCTGGGTTATGGACATTGGGGAGGGTATGTACTATGGTGAGTGCTGTAAATTGTGTAAGACTGATGATTCACAGACCTGTACCCCTGAAACAAATAATACATCATTATTTAAAAATAAATAAATAAATAAAATTTATTAAAAAAAAGAAAAAAAAAGAAAGGAAGCCACAAGCTAAGAAATTCCTGGAGCCACCAGAAGCTGGAAGAGACAATAAGTGGATTTTCCTGGGGCCTCTAGAATGAGTGCAGCCCAGCTGATGCCTTTGGTTGACTTCCACCCTCCACAAATGTAAGAAAATAAATTTTTGTTGTTTTAGGCTAGGAGGTTTGTAGTAATTTATCATGGCAGCCACAGAAATGAATAATAACTCTGCTCTTTTAAATTCTGAAATTGGTGGCAGGGGAAATTATAATGTAAAAAGATAGCATGCTCACTCTAGCTCTGTGAGGTAACAGAAACATAGATAAACTGTAGGAAATACAGGGGCATTTTACCTCTGCATGAGCCTGTAAGGCTCCTCATAGTCATACAGTTTGTCTTTTCCTACCTTCTTGTGCCCAAATATCTTCTGATTACTGGGAGATAGCCTGTGGTCAATAGTTATTTGTTGAACAAATCAACCTGACTTGGCAGCAGCTCCAGCAGAACTAGGACATTTCAGGAAAGAATAAAAGGTCATTTATCCTGAGAGAAGTGTTAATTCTTGCCTGAATTCTCATCAGCATGCTAACACCTGCTCTGACTTGCGCGTTTAGTTCTATCAGCATGTAGAAACTAGCCAGCCTTTGTGACATGCTGAAAAGAAGAGAAGTGAGAAATGCAGTGGTGAATGTGCATAGTCCTCAGGGTGCAGTGGTAATCATGCATGAGTCATCAAAGGTGAACTCTGTTATTTTTTTAGCTATTAACATAGAACTTTCCAGAAATCCTTAAAATGTGAGAAATGGGAATGGTGGGGCAAAACATAAATCTAAATGGCATGACTTAGGGCTAGGATTCCATTCTCCCAAGTCAGCTGGAAAGCTGGAAGGAATCATAGTAGATCTGGGAATAGATGGGGGTGCTTCTTGGTTGGACCCTACACATCTGAGCTGCCCATCAGCCAGGATGCACCAGTTCTGCCATACTATGGCTCTACAGTAAAGTCCAGTCTTGCTAGTTGGTGCCTTGCAAGACCAACTGCCATGTATTTTTAACATCATTTCAATTCATCCATTTTTTCTAGAATATATACTCCCTTTTCCATCTGCAGTGTTGTGACTCCAGTCAGCCACTATTTGGATCCTTGTCTCCCACTTTCTTTGCCCCAAATAGCTTCTTAGGAGATCTCTCTTCCTACAGAATTGTTCTCTATAATTTATTGTTAACACAAACTTTCTTGAAACTCAATCAGAACGTATGACTGCTCTACGAAAATGCCTAAAAATACAAAAAAAGAAAACAAACAAACAAACAAAAAAACCACAAAAAAACCAACCCAGAAAAGTATTTCATCACCGTTGGCTTCCTGTCATTTCACAGGATTAAATATAGATCTCATACTATATGTGTGTGTGTGTGTGTGTGTGCGCGCACATATGTATACACACATTTAAATACATTGCATCTGTATTATATAGCAACTACATTCTATAAATGTATAATACCTATCTTAACATACATTTACGATTTGAGCCTCATATACTTCTACAGCCTCCTCTGCTTTTCCCTATCATGGAGATGGTGTAATAGTTCTACACAGGTCTTGTGGCTTTTTAAAATCACCAGCTCCCCAGCTCTATGGTTTTATACACAGCTGCTGTTGAGTAGGGATACAGTGGTGAGGCTGAAGCTGCAGACATCTATTCTGACTGATTAGGGTTTCTGCTCTATTTGATCGAGGGGTTGGGACTTCATGAAGGCAAAGCCTGAAACAAGGAATTGGATATGAGTGGTTTCATAGTGTTTTGAGGAGGTAATCTCTGGAAGCAGAGATGAGAAAGTAGTGAGTGATACAGGGCTAGAGGAAATTGTGCCTTGCCAGTGTTGCTGCTGAGGAATCAGGAGCTCAAATGTGTTGGGACCTGTGAGATGCTGACTCAATGTTCCCAGAATTATCCAAAAAGATAAAGCTTTTATCCTTCCATCATTGGTTGAGTCTGTTGGTTCCTCTCCACTTCTAGGCTGTACTTGTAGACAGTCTAAGGGATCTCCAGTGACATCACTCTAGGCTAGGAGGCTGAATCAGAAAAATGCAGTGAACAATCGGATAAAATCCTACATTGCAAGGTGAGTCTGAGCTCCTGTACAATTACCCACCACACCGGCTGCTGATACTAGACATGGTCTAAGGAAAGCAATGCAGGCACTGAATGAGTTTGCTACAAAATATGTGACATAGTGATTGCTAAAGATTTTGATTACCTTAGCCTTTACATAGGTTAGTCCTTTTCTTAGGAGCCTCTTACTGTCCTTAAAAATTCCTCATGTCCTTGAAAATTTAAATTAATGTCCACCACCTGTGAAAGATGGGTGGCTTGCCCCCAACAAGGATTCTCCTCATCTTCTACGATAATAGAGTTTTAGCTGGTCATACAGGATCTGAGCATAAATTATGTGCTCACCACCCAAATTATGCCCTCAATTTCCTCTAACCCCATCTTGTGCACCAAACCATGGATATGGTGGGGGGAACCTAATTCTTTCATATAGATATAATGGAGTAACAAAGTAATAAAAGTATGAATCCCTGTCTGATCTCATAGAGCTGAGCAATCCTATGCTTTCTATAAACCCACCCTTGGGTGGCAATTCTATATGGTAGCATCAAAGTTATTTCAGTCTCAATCAGGTGACTAACCTGTATCCTAATTAATGTGACTCTCCTAGGAAGCTGCTCCTCGCTCTCTACTTCCATGGCACTGTGGTCTCATCTCTTGTCAGATTGTATTGCAGTGGTCTGTCTAAATGCCCATTTCCATCAGCACAGTCCACTGCAAGTCCTTGAGGGCACCATGAATGTTTGGCAGATATGAGATAACAACAAATTTGCTTATGATGCTTGTTACTGAAAATTTTGAAAATAATTCCTCAGATAGTAAAACTATAGTAGAGGCAACTATGAAAATATGATGTATAATAATCATTCACTGGGCTGCTTACTGTACTTTTTCTCATGAAACGTAAGTTTACACATGAATTCTTTATGAAATGGTTCCTTACGTAGCATGCTTTTATATATAAACATAACCGTGAAATGCATCCTGTGCCTTTCTTTTCTTCCTTCCCTTATGTTTTAATTAGGAAGGCATCCCTTTTCATATCTAAGAGAAAATCTTTTGTCTTTCTTTCTAGATTCTCTATCTTCTTTTTTTCTTAAGACCTAGGCTCTCTCTTTCCAGTTTCTTCAAGTTGTCTGTCTCTGTTGGCCCAGATTTATCTCAAACAACCAAAGAAAATTCTCCCTACTCTCCTTTAGGTGACAGCTTCTTTATATGTGTTATAGTTAAATGTTTTAAAATAGCTTTCACTTGCCTTCTCCATATCCTCATGCTCACTTACTTCACAACACAATCCCAACACATTCATGTTTATATTTCAATCATTCTACAAACATTGCCTTTCTAATATTTCAGAATCCAGTGAATTTCAGTTATCATCATATTTATGTGTTACCGATATTCAACACAACACATTACTACCTTGAAAGGATCATTGTGTCTTGCTTTCCTTTGATTCCTCCTCTCTCTAGACACTCTACTCAATGTGTTTTCTTTTTTTTTCCTGACTTTTCTTTATTAGACATTTAAAGTTGAAAATACTCAGGATGTGTACTTCTTGTCTCAGTGAATATAATTGCTCACTAGTTCTTCTTCTTTTTTTTTTTCCCCCAATTCCATGGCTTCATTGGCCAGTTAAATCCACAAGTCCTAAATAGCTAACATTGTACCAGTCTTGCTTTTGATTCCAGACATTTCTATTCAAATGTATACTTAGTTGTCTCACTGGCAACTCAAATCCATAAGCCATTACCACTCAAAATTGGCCTCTTTCACTTCCACAGGAAGTGGCATTGTAATCTGCTTCACTGTTCAAGCCAGAAACATAGGAGTCTAATAAGATTTTTCATTCTCTCTTTTTTTTTAAATTAATTTTTTATTTTTTATAAACATATATTTTTATCCCCAGGGGTACAGGTCTGTGAATCAACAGGTTTACACACTTCACAGCACTCACCAAAGCACATACCCTCCCCAATGTCCATAACCCCACCCCCTTCTCCCAAACCCCCTCCCCCCAGCAACCCTCAGTTTGTTTTGTGAGATTAAGAGTCACTTATGGTTTGTCTCCCTCCCAATCCCATCTTGTTTCATTGATTCTTCTCCTACCCACTTAAGCCCCCATGTTGCATCACCACTTCCTCATTCTCTCTTTTAGAACAACCAAACATCCTGATCTGCCTGGGACTGGAGGGTTTCCTGGGATGTGGAACTTAAAATGCTTAGATTAGGATGGTCAAATCAGGATGGTCGATCACCATCAATTCCTGGGAATTCTGCCTCCTAAATATTTCTTGTATATGTCCAGTTATTTTCATTTCAGGACTGCCACTACAGTCTCTATATTATATGGCTTCATGCATCTACTCTTTTTTTTTTCTTTAATGATTTTGTTTATTTACTTGACAGAGAGAGATGCAGTGAGAGAGGGAAGACAAGTAGGGGGAGTGGAAGAGGGAACACAACTAGGGGGAGTGGAAGAGGGAGAAACAGGCTTCCCTCTGAGCAGGGAGCCCGGGGTGGGCTGATCCCAGGACCCCTGGATCATGACCCCTGCAGAAGGTAGATACTTAAGGACTGAACCACCCAGACACCCTCATGCATCTACTCTTTTTTTTTTTTTTTTAAGAATCTATTTATTTACTTGACAGAGGGAGAGATCACAAGTAGGCAGAGAGGCAGGCAGAGAGAGGGGAAAGCAGGCTCCCTGCCGAGCAGAGAGACCCATGTGGGGCTCAATCCCAGAACCCTGAGATTGCGACCTGAGTGGAAGGCAGAGGCCTAACCCACTGAACCACCCAGGTGCCCCGTCATGTATCTACTCTTAATTTCCATTCCCTACTCTCCAAATGCTTTCTGTACACTGTGATTGTTAGATTTTGATGATAAACAAGATTATTATATAAACCTCTTCTATTACTTACCATCCATAAGATGATAAGACCCAGCAATATCTATCTTCCCGTATTCCACAACCTCAACCTTCATCACTTGCCCCCTCTCTTTCTGGGGTCCAGCTGTCCTAATATTTCCATTACTCAAATATGTTAGGAAACAGAACTTGAATTAATTTCCCCCTTCTTCTTCTCCATTTTAACTCCTTATTTTTCAGGACTCAGATTCAGTATCATTTTCTCAAGAACTTTTTTCTCCCAAGACAACAGCAAGCACATGTTCCTTTCCGTGCCATAGCATGCTATCCTTCTTCAAAGAACTCAACAGCATTTATTATTTATCAAATATCTATCTTCCAAGCCACACTAGAATTCCCAAGAGGCAGGCATTCTTATTCTATTTTGCTCACCTTTGTATTCCCAGAACCCTCCTCCACTGTAAGTCAGCAGCCTCCCTACCTTGTCCCTGCCACTATTCTTTCTCAAACACAAGCTCTGTTCTCTTCCTTCATGGCACTCATCTTAAGTTGTCTTCATATTATTTACTTGTACGTTTGTTTGTATAATGGTTGCTTTTTTTTTCACTGAACTCTGAGCACCATAAGGGCAGCCATCAGGATGATGTCAGTTGGCTTCATATATCAGAATGTGATGCATTTCTAGTTGCTAAATGATTATTTATTGAATGAATGAGGCAAGGGAACAAACGCATTTTTCTGAAACAAGAACAAGAGAAGACCCAATGCAGAGTTTGGAGGCATATGAGTATTTCTGGGAAAAAAAAAAAAAAAAGGTACAATAGATACCCCCAAAAGACAGGTGACAGACAGAAACTCTCCTCCAAAAGACTTTATTTAAAGACAAATGCACATGAAATTTACTGTTTTTGACAAAAGTAGTAAATAGATGAAAATAAAGGAATAGGGCCTTCTATTTTTACTATGTTTTATTTATTGAGCTTTATTTTTCCCCTAGATATTTTCAAATTACCTTAATCATAGATCTTTTTAACAGTAATAAATTTGTTTTGTTTTTTGTTAAAAAAAAAGAACCTCAGAATAGATTCTTACATTTATGAACCTGAGTATCATTTGTTATATTTCATTTTGAAAAGCAATTAGATTTGAAATCAAATGTGTATTACAAGGTTAAAACATTACAAATGACATTTTCCCCCTCAAATTTGCTTGTGAAAAAACTGGGTAAATGACTAATGAGAAAATATTGCCATGCTAAATTTACAAAAGTTATAGAGCAAACACAGACCAATTTTAATAGAACCAGTGCCAATTACCTCTTGCACTGCAATGGCAGTAAAAGTAAACTTAATTTTGACACATGTAATTGCGTTAGCAATAATTTCATGTAGAGGAAAAAGCTATTCATCTTTAATATCCTTGGGGACTTTTTGCTCAACCAACTTCCAATTTTCTAATGCTTGCCTCCAGCTTGAAATGAGGGCAGGCACTGCTTCTCTGTCCTTGAATATTGCTCATGCATCATTCTTGTGAAAATATGTATGCTTCTATCCATGTCTGCATTGATTCTTTTATTCACTCAGCATTCTCAGCATTTACTGAGTAAATTTTATGTGTCAGACACTGTGCTAGGCTCTGGATATGCAAAGATAAATAACTCTAAGAGCTAAAACACGGTAAGAAAAAATCATATTAAAAAATAATTTTATATTCAAAGCTAAGTGCTGATAAAAATAGGGTATTTACACATTTACACACGTGTAAATACTACCATTTCATCGCACTCTTCATGTTCCAGAAACAAGACACTGAGGCTTAAGAGAATAGTTTCATGAAGATCTCATAGTTAATGAATGAAAAGACTGGAACATGAGCTTGGGTCTTTCAATCACTAAACAAAGGAATTCTCTTTGTTGAATGCTTCAGGTTCTGTGCCATCTATGCTACAAATGGATGCACATTTTACAAAAACCTCATGTAATTCTAATAACCATGAAAAAGAGCAATTCCTATCCCCAATACATATTGAGGAAACTAAGATTCAGACTTAGTAACTGTCCAAGTTACAGAGTTACAGGGTAAATAAATGGCAGACCTATAATTCAAACTCAGATTTGTCCAGCCCTGCAGCCTATACAATATCTACTATCACCAGCATCCTGTCTCTTCTGGTTTACTCAATCCTACATGTCTGGGCAATAATTTAATGACTACAAAGAACTACCACTATCTGAGTATTTGCTATATACCTCCTGAAAGGCATTTTTCATGAATCAATTTAAAGGTACTTTCCATGAACCAACTTTTCTAACCTTCACAAAACACTAGGTAGGTACTACTATCCCCAAAGCATACTGAATACTATCTGCTCTCTCAAAGATGAAGAATTAAAGGACTACTGTCTCTGTATCCTTCAGCAGGGGTCAGTCAAAAAGGACATCCATCTACTTAATTCACCAGCCAGAAAGTGTGCCATTTTCGAATTACATACATAGTTCATTACAAGTTTCAAACCCAGAGTTGCTAACTTTGTTTTGTTTAGTTTTGTTTTTCTTTCCTCGCTACTCTTTTGGCAAGTATATATTATGGCTAAAGAGGGAACTTGAGTATGTGGATTCAGAGCCATCTGTTTTAATTTCTCTTGTGACTCCTCCCCTCTTATTACCATTCTTAATCACATGTAGAGATTTCTGGCACTACTTGTTAGTACAAGCAGAGAGCGCCAATGAGAGCAAACAATGTGCTTCTCTTTTGCTTTCAGGCCCCAGGTCCCAGATAAAGGGCACTGTAGGTGGTGACAGAGAGCATGGCTTTGTGATGTGGAAATACACAGATAACCAGGTGGCTCAAGCAAATAACTAGCCAGTTTCCTATTAAACTTCTCAGGTAAGTACCAACTTGCAGCCTAGTCTGTAAACAGTGGCAAAGAGGAGTAAATGCCATGTAATATGATGATCACCAGTACAGACATATGAACTAAAATCACCTGAAGGCTTCAGGAAAGAATTTATTATGCAGAAGTGTAGGATAGGGGTTAGAGTCCATCACTGAAGAGCATGCAAGCACCCTGTCACCAGGACACCTCAAAAAATAAACAGGTTTTGAGACAACTTTGTAATTAGAGATAAATAATTGAAAAGGCTATAAATACATACTCAGAAAAGCTTATCCCTGAACAAATCATTTTCTTCCTACCAAGAGGGCTGTTTTTGAAACTTTATCCAATAAAATTCTTAAGATTTCAGCAGGCAACATTGTTTACAAAACAATTCTTTGTTATATGTGACACTTCATCAAACTGGATATTACTCTCCATAATAGGTGGTATGGTGTCTCCAAATCCAGGCATACCTGGCATCAAATCTGCAGGAAGATAAGTCACCTTCTTAATGGCCCTTAATTACAATCAGAATGTGACTTAACTTGTATTCCAATAATAAAAGCATTGACTCTCATTTTTTATTTGATTTAAAGGTCAACATAAGCTGAATGCAAATGGCCTTCTAAAATTAGAAAAGCAATCGAATTAACAGTAACATTGTACCCCAGGAAGAGAAGTAGGAGATTTCATCACAACCACAACATCAGTGTATCCTACAGAGCTCTTTTGACTTCAAGATTTGTGATCTCAGTGGGAGACACACACACACAGACACACACACACACACACACACACACACACACACACAAGAGAGAGAGAAATGTTATTTGACCAAGCTCAATCAAATGCATGTTTATAAACCTGGTTTCTATTTTTCAGAGATACTGAGGTAGAGACACTATAGAATAAGGAAGGTGACAAAATTTTTAAATCAAGGACAATTAATTTTCTATTTGTAAAAAATATAGGCCAGTAAATAGAAACCAGCAGAATTTACAAAATGAAAATAAGGTAGAATAGGTAACATGAAAACATTTTTAAAAAGCTTGTTAAGTAAATTAATTTAGATCTCTACTGTATAACAGATGGAAAAACAAATTCCACCTGAATCAAACTTCATTTGAAAATAATAAATAATCTTCTAGTCTAAAATAGAACTATATTTATGAGCTTCTTAAAGGAGTAGTATTTTTATAGAAGGATAGAAGAAATCACAATAAAAGTATGGACAGGTTTGACTGCCGAAAGGTTAAAACTTTCTCATACAATAAAAATTGTTATCTAAAGCAAAGGGATATGATTAGAGAAGATATTAACATCTAATTAGAGAAAGAGTTAATATCTGAAGTGTATAAGAAGTCCATAGGAAATGATAACGGGCAGCTCTGGTTGGTAATTCCTGAGAGATTGTTGGAGATGCAAGAGATGAGAGGGAAATGTTAATTGGGAACATAACACAAGAGAAGAAAGGATGTCAGGCAGAACACTTAAGAATAGGAAGCTGGCTTTCATGATGGTGGCAATGAGCCTGGCCTCCTGGTTTCACACCCTATGGTCAAGTTCCCACACTGACCTCTGTAACCAATAGATTATTAGAGAAATGAAGTTGTCTGACCCTCTGGGACCAGGTTATTAAAGATATTGTGGCTCCTGCCTTATACTTTCCTGGATCACTCACTCTGGGGGAAGCCAGCTGCCACCTGTAAAGAAACTCAAGCAGTCCTACACAAAGGTCCACACCAAGAAAAACCAAAGCCTCCTGCTAATGACCAGCATCAATTTACACATTGTACAGAGGAAGAAATTGAGGCAAAAAAGGTAAGCGACTTGCCTGAATTTATACAGCTAGGGAGTGCCTGATCTATGATTAGGACCCTGGAATTTGTGTCCTAAACCATTACAGGTACTACCTCTTGATGGAAGAAAGGGGGTGGAAAAGTTCTAGCAACTGTATGAAACACGACCACAGAAAGTGCTGAAATCCAGAAATTAGTTGGCTAGGGGGCACAAGTGGGCACAAAGGGAAGATTAAAAATGACTGTCATTTTTCAAATACACATAACAGAGAGGATAGTAATGTTATTAATTAGGATGGGGGGATCAGATACTAGCAGTTTGGCAAGTGGTGTATGCTCATTTGGGGTCACTCAGGAAGTAACTTGGAGAGCTAAGTAGATTGAAAGGGAAGGGAATGAGTGGGCTAGTGTGAAAAATCCCTGATTTGAGTTTCCAGGCAAGGAAAATTCCAGAGGGGTTTCACTTCACTAACATATGGGTAAAGATGGCTTCTCTTATCTGTAAATGCTTATATTAACCTCTTTCTGGAGATTAATGAAAGGCTAGAAATTTCCTCACTCCTTTTAACTTCTTTTTGATCATATCTTATTATTATCAGTCGAGATGTAGACATGATACAAAATTAAAAACAAAACAAAACACTTGTGTCTTTAAAAACAAGTGTCAATTAAGTAAAATTCTTTCACATTAGTTCAATTAAAATATCAATGAAATAAAAAAATTGCCCTAGTTGCTTTGCAATAACTAGAATATAAACTAATACTCTGAAGGTATACCCAAGGCTTCATTAGTGTGTAAGAAAAATAATCCAGTTTGAGAATTAAGGTCTTCTCCATTTTTCTCTTATGGCTAATGACCACCAAGGGAAATTCTAATCCCTCCCGACCCTCCCAATGTATGTAACTTTGTTTCATTGAAATGTATAAGTCACTGAAATAAATAAGATTCTCTCCCTGGGGAGCTAAGAAAAGGCAGATACCACAGGTGTTACTTTGGAAGAGTTTTGTATGTCATCACAGCTGCTTAGTTGTGATGCACTGCTGCATATAATGGCCAAGAATATTCAGCACAGATGCTACAACAAAAATTCCCAAGAAACCAGCAAAATGAAATTGGACAAATCCTTATACATAATATATACACTACAATATTCTACTGCGTGTACTTACAAATCTGAATATGTCACTTAGCTTATCTTTGTACTTTACTAAAATAAAATAAAAAACCCACAGATTCTCTGGAGGGATTTAAATTTACCATACACAAAAATGTATGAGGAGACAATGAACACCTTTTATGAGAGGGAGAGAAAAATACACTGAACGATAGCCACAATGATGCAATTAACCAGATGAGTGGGAATGAATGAATACTCTTGTTCTCTCATCTCTTTTTTTTTTTTTTTAAGATTTTATTTACTTATTAGAGAGAGAACACAAGTAGGCAGAGCAGCAGGCAGAGGGAGAGGGAGAATCAGGCTCTCTGCTGAGCAGGGAGCCCAATGCGGGGCTCAATCCCAGGACCCTGGGATCATGACCTGAGCCACAGAACACTGGCTTAACTGACTGAGCCACCCAGGCACCCCTCTGATCTCCTCTTGATTTACTGCCAATCTCATGACTTCTCATATCTTAGAGTCTTGCCACCTTCGTTCCCTTTGCACAGGAAAAAAAAGTAAGATTGTAAAAATCAATATGTTACTGAATCCTCTGTTTACCTTTTTCTATCATTTTATTTCTAAATGGGTCTTAATGCACACTATGCAGGTAATGGACTAACAGATGATGCTCGCACTAGGTTCCTTCAGCTTTTAAATTCTCTGTCACTATGCATTGTCTTCATCAGATAGCTGCTCATATTGACACCAAACATAACAACTTTCACTGTAGAAGCCAACAAATATCATGATCCAACACCTTAAAGCTAGCTATACAGGAGTTCATTTGAAAATATTTGTTTTGAATGTCGAAAATGGATTGCTTTGTATTTTGCATTTTAGATATTATTTACCTTTATAAATATACATTTGATTTTCTCTTGATGTGCTCTTGTCTCACTTTCCAATAATATTAATTTAAAAAGAAGACACGATTTCTTATTGCCCCAAAAGCCCCTTAGAGGTTTACTTTGTGCAGTAAATAAGTAGCTAGGAACCTGATCAGAACATCCTATGAGCCGAATGACTGAGAGTTTTCAAAGGATGTTGTGCCTGGATATCCTTCTAGTCCCGAGAACACACAGCCAATTCAAAGCAAACAAACAATGGGACAAAGTGACACACTTTCCAAGAAGGTTTTGTTAATTTAATTTCCCTTCTGCCATGAAACCACAAATGCCTCAAAATCAAAACAAGACAATCCTACCAATAAAACAAACAGCATGTCTTAAAAACTTACACATAGATTTAACATATAAACATAGGGCTCAGCAATACCAATCCTAAGAATCTTCCCCAAAGAAATGAAAACACATGTCTGCACCAAGATTTGTCTGCAAATGTTCATAGCAACTTCATTCATAAGAGCCAAAAGTTGGAAACAATCTAAATGCCTATCCAGGTGAAGAAATGAGCAGAATGTGGCATACCCATATAAGAAAACATTACTCAACAATAAAGAAAGAGCAAAATCTTTATACATGTTACAACACAGATGAAGCCCAGGAACATTATGCTCACTGAAAGCCAGACACACACAAAAAATCACACATTGTATGATTCCATTTATATGAAACACTAAAAAAAAGGCAAACATAAAGGCAGAAAAAGAGACTTGTGGTAGCTTAGGGTTGGGGAAGGTGAAGGAACAGATAGCAACTACATGCACATGGGGTTTCTTCTGGAGATGATAAAAAGCCTCCATTGTTAGTTTGTTGTGATAGCTAGATAAATATAATACAAGGTATTCAATTATACACTTAAACATGAATTTTATGGTATACAAACCATATCTCAGGAAGGCTATTAGAAACATATAGCACAAAAAACATAAAACCAACACTACTATGGTTATTGAAAATCTATAATCTTACATGCTCACATAACAAACAGGTGGTCTTTAGCATAGAAAATTTGATTAGGTACATGCTGATATCTAAATGACTGAAGTTAGTTCCTTTTTAAAGATATTGGTTAAAAAATGATGGAGAGAGACCTAAGGGAAGTAGAAAGATGGGGGCACAAAAGAATCATCCAAGGTAAGGAGGTCCAAGTGTATTTAAATCATGATATTGAGCAAGGTGGCTTGTTTGGCAGGTGATGGCCTTTCTAGACCCACATAGATAAGAATTAGAATACCTCTTTAGGAGGAGAGTTGACAAAGAATAATGTAATACAATATAGGTGGTTTGGTGTTTGATTTTAATGTCTCTTAGCATTTGTAAAATATTGGAAACAAGTGTCTACCTGTACACCATGACTTTATGTGCTATGCTATGTTTGCTAAGTCAGAAATTTTAATCAGCTTTGCAGATTGGCACATAGTATATGCTCAATAAATATCCATGGAATAGAGAAAGAGGAAAACTATACCTATAAACTGCATTATTTAATATCCATGTGATATTATGATTCAAGGGCATTGGGCATGGGCCATGTATGTGAGAAAAATGGAAGAAAAACAGGTTTGTAGTAGGAGTGAGTGACAATGAGGTCAGTCTTAGATATACTGAATTCAAGAGGACCTCACCCTGCTGACGTGGAGCTCTTTAGCTAATATCTTAATATATAGGGTTCTGGGTTAAAGAAATTAATTTGGAAGTTTTTCAATAACAAATCAATTTCTTTTAGTGATACAGAAAATATTCCCAAGTAATTAGCTTTACTTTTGGCTCTGATTTTAAATCCGAATAAAAGCCTATTAAAATCTTCAAGTGTAATGTATGTTCTTTGAAGACAATAGTAGCTGTAAACAAAGCTGCCTTTGTTGGCTCAGAGAACATTTTCTGTTCTCTCCAATTATCTTCACCAGGCAAAAGTCCCTCTGAGACAGAGACTCACCGTTTCTAGTTTCACTTTGTTACCTTTCTACAATATATTCCTTTGAGACATCCACAGTCTGAAAAATCAATTCACAGAGGAGTTAGTAGGGAAAAAAGAGAAATGGTCTAACTATTTTCCCTTATGAAATGTTTATTGTGTACAATATAAGTCCATTCATTCTTTTTTTTTTATAATTTTTTATTTTTTATAAACATATATTTTTATCCCCAGGGGTACAGGTCTGTGAATCACCAGGTTTACACACTTCACAGCACTCACCAAAGCACATACCCTCCCCAATGTCCATAATCCCACCCCCTTCTCCCAAACCCCCTCCCCCCAGCAACCCTCAGTTTGTTTTGTGAGATTAAGAGTCACTTATGGTTTGTCTCCCTCCCAATCCCATCTTGTTTCATTGATTCTTCTCCTACCCACTTAAGCCCCCATGTTGCATCACCACTTCCTCATATCAGGGAGATCATATGATAGTTGTCTTTCTCTGCTTGACTTATTTCGCTAAGAATGATACGCTCTAGTTCCATCCATGTTGTCGCAAATGGCAAGATTTCATTTCTTTTGATGGCTGCATAGTATTCCATTGTGTATATATACCACATCTTCTTGATCCATTCATCTGTGGATGGACATCTAGGTTCGTTCCATAGTTTGGCTATTGTGGACATTGCTGCTATAAACATTCGGGTGCATGTGCCCCTTTGGATCACTACATTTCTATCTTTAGGGTAAATACCCAATAGTGCAATTGCTGGGTCATAGGGCAGTTCTATTTTCAACATTTTGAGGAACCTCCATGCTGTTTTCCAGAGTGGCTGCACCAGCTTGCATTCCCACCAACAGTGGAGGAGGGTTCCCCTTTCTCCGCATCCTCGCCAGCATCTGTCATTTCCTGACTTGTTGATTTTAGCCATTCTGACTGGTGTGAGGTGATATCTCATTGTGGTTTTTATTTGTATTTCCCTGATGCCGAGTGATATGGAGCACTTTTTCATGTGTCTGTTGGCCATCTGGATGTCTTTGCAGAAATGTCTGTTCATGTCCTCTGCCCATTTCTTGATTGGATTATTTGTTCTTTGGGTGTTGAGTTTGCTAAGTTCTTTATAGATTCTGGACACTAGTCCTTTATCTGATATGTCGTTTGCAAATATCTTCTCCCATTCTGTCAGTTGTCTTTTGATTTTGTTAACTGTTTCCTTTGCTGTGCAAAAGCTTTTGATCTTGATGAAATCCCAATAGTTCATTTTTTCTCTTGCTTCCCTTGCCTTTTGCGTTGTTCCTAGGAAGATGTTGCTGCGGCAGAGGTCGAAGAGGTTGCTGCCCGTGTTCTCCTCAAGAATTTTGATGGATTCCTTTCGCACATTGAGGTCCTTCATCCATTTTGAGTCTATTTTTGTGTGTGGTGTAAGGAAATGGTCCAATTTCATTTTTCTGCATGTGGCTGTCCAATTTTCCCAGCACCATTTATTGAAGAGGCTGTCTATTTTCCATTGGACATTCTTTCCTGCTTTGTCGAAGATTAGTTGACCATAGATTTGAGGGTCTATTTCTGGGCTCTCTATTCTGTTCCATTGATCTATGTGTCTGTTTTTGTGCCAGTACCATGCTGTCTTGATGATGACAGCTTTGTAATAGAGCTTGAAGTCGGAATTGTGATGCCACCAACGTTGGCTTTCTTTTTCAATATCCCTTTGGCTATTCGAGGTTTTTCTGGTTCCATATAAATTTTAGCATTATTTGTTCCATTTCTTTGAAAAAGATGGATGGTACTTTGATAGGAATTGCATTAAATGTGTAGATTGCTTTAGGTAGCATAGACATTTTCACAATATTTATTCTTCCAATCCAGGAGCATGGAACATTTTTCCATTTCTTTGTGTCTTCCTCAATTTCTTTCATGAGTACTTTATAGTTTTCTGAGTATAGATTCTGTGACTCTTTGGTTAGGTTTATTCCTAGGTATCTTATGGTTTTGGGTGCAATTGTAAATGGGATTGACTCCTTAATATCTCTTTCTTCTGTCTTGCTGTTGGTGTAGAGAAATGCAACTGATTTCTGTGCATTGATTTTATATCCTGACACTTTGCTGAATTCCTGTATAAGTTCTAGCAGTTTTGGAGTGGAGTCTTTTGGGTTTTCCACATATAGTATCATATCATCTGCGAAGAGTGATAATTTGACTTCTTCTTTGCCGATTTGGATGCCTTTAATGTCCTTTTGTTGTCTGATTGCTGAGGCTAGGACCTCTAGTACTATGTTGAATAGCAGTGGTGATAATGGACATCCCTGCCGTGTTCCTGACCTTAGCGGAAAAGCTTTCAGTTTTTCTCCATTGAGAATGATATTGTCGGTGGGTTTTTCATAGATGGCTTTGATGATATTGAGGTATGTGCCCTCTATCCCTAGACTTTGAAGAGTTTTGATCAGGAAGGGATGCTGTACTTTGTCAAATGCTTTTTCAGCATCTATTGAAAGTATCATATGGTTCTTGTTCTTTCTTTTATTGATGTGTTGTATCACATTGACTGATTTGCGGATGTTGAACCAACCTTGCAGCCCTGGAATAAATCCCACTTGGTCGTGGTGAATAATCTTTTTAATGTACTGTTGAATCCTATTGGCTAGTATTTTGTTGAGTATTTTCGCATCTGTGTTCATCAAGGATATCGGTCTATAGCTCTCTTTTTTGGTGGGATCCTTGTCTGGTTTTGGGATCAAGGTGATGCTGGCCTCATAAAATGAGTTTGGAAGTTTTCCTTCCATTTCTATTTTTTGGAACAGTTTCAGGAGAATAGGAATTAGTTCTTCTTTAAATGTTTGGTAGAATCCCCCCGGGAAACCGTCTGGCCCTGGGCTTTTGTTTGTTTGGAGATTTTTAATGACTGTTTCAATCTCCTTACTGGTTATGGGTCTGTTCAGGCTTTCTATTTCTTCCTGGTTCAGTTGTGGTAGTTTATATGTTTCTAGGAATGCATCCATTTCTTCCAGATTGTCAAATTTATTGCTGTAGAGTTGCTCATAGTATGTTCTTATAATAGTTTGTATTTCTTTGGTGTTAGTTGTGATCTCTCCTCTTTCATTCATGATTTTATTTATTTGGGTCCTTTCTCTTTTCTTTTTGATAAGTCGGGCCAGGGGTTTATCAATTTTATTAATTCTTTCAAAGAACCAGCTCCTAGTTTCGTTGATTTGTTCTATTGTTTTTTTGGTTTCTATTTCATTGATTTCTGCTCTGATCTTTATGATTTCTCTTCTCCTGCTGGGCTTAGGGTTTCTTTCTTGTTCTTTCTCCAGCTCCTTTAGGTGTAGGGTTAGGTTGTGTACCTGAGACCTTTCTTGTTTCTTGAGAAAGGCTTGTACCGCTATATATTTTCCTCTCAGGACTGCCTTTGTTGTGTCCCACAGATTTTGAACCGTTGTATATTCATTATCATTTGTTTCCATGATTTTTTTCAATTCTTCTTTAATTTCCCGGTTGACCCATTCATTCTTTAGAAGGATACTGTTTAGTCTCCATGTATTTGGGTTCTTTCCAAACTTCCTTTTGTGGTTGAGTTCTAGCTTTAGAGCATTGTGGTCTGAAAATATGCAGGGAATGATCCCAATCTTTTGATACCGGTTGAGTCCTGATTTAGGACCGAGGATGTGATCTATTCTGGAGAATGTTCCATGTGCACTAGAGAAGAATGTGTATTCTGTTGCTTTGGGATGAAATGTTCTGAATATATCTGTGATGTCCATCTGGTCCAGTGTGTCATTTAAGGCCTTTATTTCCTTGCTGATCTTTTGCTTGGATGACCTGTCCATTTCGGTGAGGGGAGTGTTAAAGTCCCCTACTATTATTGTATTATTGTTGATGTGTTTCTTTGATTTTGTTATTAATTGGTTTATATAGTTGGCTGCTCCCACGTTGGGGGCATAGATATTTAAAATTGTTAAATCTTCTTGTTGGACAGACCCTTTGAGTATGATATAGTGTCCTTCCTCATCTCTTATTATAGTCTTTGGCTTAAAATCTAATTGATCTGATATAAGGATTGCCACTCCTGCTTTCTTCTGATGTCCATTAGCATGGTAAAGGTAAATTCTTTTCCACCACCTCACTTTAAATCTGGAGGTGTCTTCGGGTTTAAAATGAGTTTCTTGGAGGCAACATATAGATGGGTTTTTTTTTTTTTTTTTAACTGATTATCCAGGCACCAGGCCCTGTGACAGGCTCCCCATTGGGCGTGGAGCCTGCTGGGTTTTGTTTTTTTATCCATTCTGATACCCTGTGTCTTTTGACAGGGGCATTTAGCCCATTCACATTCAGGGTAACTATTGAGAGATATGAATTTAGTGCCATTGTATTGCCTGTAAGGTGACTGTTACTGTATATGGTCTCTGTTCCTTTCTGATCTACCACTTGTAGGCTCTCTCTTTGCTTAGAGGACCCCTTTCAATAGTCCATTCATTCTTGCTATGTAGCATGTGAATATTACTTTTACTGGTAGAACTATTAAAATATTATCAAACAGGGGTAGATTATATATAGGGGGACAGACTCATGATTTAGAGTCAAGTGAACTTTGCTTTAAATTATGCTTTTCTGGGGTTCCTGGCTGGCTCAGTCATCTGAGCAGCTGATTTCCACTAAGGTCATGATCTCAGGATTTGGGGATCAAGACCTGTGTCAGGCTCTACACTTAGCTGGGAGTCTGCTTGAGGATTTTCTCTCCCCTTCTTTCCCTCTACTCTCTCTAAGGTATATAAATTAAACATAGATAGATAGATAGATAGATAACAGTTTTTTTTTTTTTTCATTTACTCGCTTTATGATCTTGGGTAAATCAAAATTTCTGTGAGATTCAGTCTCTTCATCCATACAACTGAAAATATTTATGTCCTCAGTAGGGTTTTGGTGAGAATTACATGAGATAATATATAAAAAACCCAAGTAAAGTTTGTTATTGATTTTATCCTTAGTAGGAGGTGGAAAGGATAATTCTGGGGATTTTTCTCAAGCATACCATTATTTTCCACATCCAATGGGATCTTAAATCAGAGGAGACATTATTCAGAGGTCTTTCCCATAAAATTTCAATGTAGCCAAGTTTTTTGGAACCTTTTGGATATGTATTTTTTTCCCCTGTTCTTTCCCTCTAACATTTCCCTTTGACCTTAGATACTTTTGGAAGCTCATTGCTTGCCTACTTGAAACAACTCTTTTCTGAAGTGAGAACTTAAATTTTGTAAGATGAAATGTGTAAGAAAAACAGGTGTTATTGTTCATATCTATAGAGTGTTACTTAAAATACACAAATTCATCATTTAAGGATGATACCAAACATTCTGAAATCTAATGAAGTCTTCTACCTGCAGTTCCAGCTCTACTGTTACCTAAGTAACTTGAGGTCCAATATTTAATCTTTCGGCCACTGATTATTTAGTTCCTCATTCAAAATACTCAGGTTAGAATTTATTCTCCAGGAGTTTATCGGTTAGAGAATTTTAGATTTGGGGCTTACATTTTGATAACCTTACCAAAAAAGAAATAAAACCATAATCTGTTTCATCAGAATGACCACTTGAGTATGGTCATCTGACTTCCATCTTTATGCTTGCCATGGTAATGTTACTTCACTTCAGGGGGGTTAATGAGAGAAGGAACAAGCATATCTAAATGATACATCTTTAAAAAGGAAACTTGAACACAATCTCAGCTTATTGTACCACTGAAGGTTTTGCTGGAGTTCGGGAAGAGAAAAATGATAGAAAACTTGAATTATGACCTATGGCAATAAATACATCAAACTTGTACCTACTCTTGGCAGTCAGAGCCATACCCTTCTGTCACATTAATGTCAGTTATTTCAGATTTCTCTGGCCTGGTAATTTTCCTTATATTTTATTTATAAATGAGTTTTAGGCAATGGGGTTGTTTAAGATCTGTAAACATACAGGGTATTATGTTTTCTTTTTGTACAAATTTAAATAACATTTTAATAAATATAATTTCATAGTCAATATTCTAGAGACCTTTGTCCTTTAGGAGGAAGTTTCTACTTTATTGAAGTTGGAGAAACATTGTACTAAAACATTTCTAAAATCCCTTTCACCTCTAAAAACATGTAATGAAGCAGCAGCTCCCTTTGAGTGGAATGACTTTCTTACCTTTTTCTCAGTAATTCACAGATGACTCTTGGGAACCACATAAGTGTGTTATCCCATGATATTGCCTCATATCTTAATGGTGCCATTGTAGATACCAAAATTGACTTAAAATATGGTGGAAATACTAGAAAACCACCAAAAAAATTTATAAGTTGCTCAGGATATCATTAAGTATATTTATTAATATAGTTAATGTATATTATTAAATCTATTCTAAAAACTTCCTGACTTAATACATATATCTCATGGCCTCACAGCTCTTAGACTTCCCTCCTTCTGTTTAGTGGGGTCTATTGTTCAAAAGAGCTCAACAGCAACCTTCTCTGGAGACTTCTTATTTTTCTCAGATAAAGTACAAGGTACATTTCTCAGATAAAGTACAAAACTTTACCTCTATAACAGCACCTATCTCAGTGCCTTCCATGTATCCTTTCTATGTTGTCTCTGTCTCTCTTTTATCAGTTCCCTCCTGGCAGAGATGGTGTTTTTTCTTCCTTCTCACTGTTTGTGATGTTATGTACATTAAAATGTCCAATAAATATTAGCTCACAAAATGAAACACAAACCCCTCTTAAAAAGTTCTTTGCTACTGCTACAAATACAACTTTCCCAAATGAACTGGGTGATACTTGGTCATTTACTCACTCCATGTGGCACCAAAAGTATTGACTTTGAAGCTAGTTGTCAGATTGGAAATTTAATTCTGTATCCAGCACATTTTAGTTGCATGGCCTGAATCTAATTCCTTACTGTTTTGAGCCTCATGTTGGTCATCTCTAAATTCGGAAAAATAATTGCATGCCTCACAAGTTTGTTTTGAAAGTTAAAGGTCATCATTAATGTGTTTTAAAGTGTTTATACAATGAACATTATAGTACTTGAATTTTTTTCCCCCATCCCTTCCTTTTTTACTTATTGAAATGTTAGTTCTTTTGCCCCTTTGAGCCTGATGGGCTTTTTGTGTTAAAATTATTCCTAATCATCAGGTTATAAAACTGCTCTAATTTGCTAATATTTCAGTAACTACTATAGAGAGAGATAATATCTTGATTTATTAATCAGTTTTGTTTTTGGTTCCCTGTATTTCATTATCTCTAGATGTTTTCCTGCTTCAGTATCAGCCAGCAAAAGGAGAACTTCAGAGAAATAAAAAAGAAAGAAAGAAAGAAAGAAAGAAAGAAAGAACAAAAGAATCGATCCTTCACTTTGAATTTCAAATAGCATAGGATCTGACATAAGACAAAAGATTAAACAGAATACATGATTAGAGAAATGTTTATTTGCATTTTTCTCTCAACCTCAGACAAAGTCAAGATTGTCCAGCATTGAATTCATAGGTAGGGGAGTAAGGGAAACAACATAAATCCCAGACAGCTTTAGGGCATGAGGTTTAGGAGGGTCAAGTTGGCCATCTCCACATATAACCCAGGCAATTGGCAATCTTCTGGGGTCTACATCTGGCACAGGTGGGAACCAGTCTCCTGCCAGAGTTGTATGTGTATTGACTGAATCAGTCTTTCAGATTCTATGGCACCAGAGGAATTAGATGATGCCCCGAAGGGGCTGAGTCTAGGTGTATTTTAGCCCACCACTGGTTCAGGAGTGTGGAATGTTTCCTGTTACCCTCCTGTGGTAGGGTAGGGGTGGGGGTGTGTGGAGTGGCTCAGAGAACCCCAGGCCTGAAGAAGTTTTGTAGAAGGAGTGAGGCAGGACACAGTGGGGTCAGTATAGTTAGGTAATATTCCATCCTATATGTTCCATATCCTCATCCCATACCCACAAGCTTTCACCAGGTCCTCATATTAATAAGCTTTGTGTAAAAGGGAAACAGTTGGGGAGAGCATGCTAATTCACATTTCTGATACACAGTGGAAGGATTAAAATAGAAATGAGGTTTCTTATACAAAATAAAGATGAACGACAACAAATCCCCTTCCTCTCTATCCATCTATCATCCATGCATCTATTCATCTATCTGAAATTCTAGTGGACTGAAACTCAAGAAGAAATTAAGATTATAGTAGAGTTTTTAAGATACTAGATATCTTCAAGGATGGGAGTGGAAGGGGTAAAATGAACTTGGAGAAAAAAGGGCTATTAGTGAGGTTCAAAGTCCAAAATCCTTTAGGATCCATCCTGGTCTGACTACCCTTAAATTTCTATGTTAGACCTTGGGGTTTTAATCCTGGTACTGTTGTGTAGTCTTCATGCTGGAGTTCTAATGCAGAAGCAAGGCTGGGTCCATCGGTCTACTGGTCTCCACTCTGCATGTGGATGGAGTTGGAGGGGATAAACAGTGGGCCAGGAATGGCAGGTTTTCCAATATATTTGAAGTAAGGACAAGAATTTGTGCCACTTTAGAGACAGTAATATATAAGGATAGACAGCTTGTCATAGAAGAGTAAAGGGAGAAAGGAGAAGGTTTCATGCATTATCAAGACATCTCCAGGTAATGTGTCAATATTGTGATTATTGACACCAACGTTTTGCCGGTAAATGATTCCTGAGTTACTGAGGTTTGACCTAGAACCACCTTGCGCTGGGACAGATGGGTTACGTCACTGAACTTCACAAAGCCTATCTATTGTTCCATCATCTAAAGAAACTGAGTCAGCCTACCAGCCTCCTAAATAAAATCTGTAGTTTATTTGCCTAAAATTGATTAGAAATATAGAAAAAGAAAGCTTGTTTCCTTACTCATGTAGCCCACAGGGGTTGGTATCTTCTCTCCTTTTCCTCTAACAGCCATGGAAGAAAAATAATCTAATACCAAAATAGCCATCTGCTACCATTTTTGAGATCTGATTGTGTTTGCCTTCAAATTTTCTTCAGATTGTAAACTTTCAGGGAGAATGTCTTCTATACTTCATGCTATTCTGTATATGCTATCAATTCTTAAAACATAGAAACAAGATTTTTGACATGTTTGACAGTATCTATTCCCCTGAGTCCAAATTCCAGGGAAATATCCAAGGAGCTGCAAATGGAAGGGGGAGGGGAAAGAGCCTTGCTGACCACACAGGGAGATGACATGCTCTGGGGGTGGCAAGAGCACAATCTAGTTCTAGGAGGGGCTCCCAGGAAACAGGCTGTTTCAGCAAAAGCAACAAAGAAAACCTCATCAAGTTGAATTTCACAAGTTGAATTTCACAAGGGTTGCAATTCGGCTGAGGTAAACATCGGGGAGTATCATTGCCTTGTCTACTTCAACTGACAAAATGATTCTTCTCCTCTTATTTATGGTTTGACTTTTCTCTTTTGCTTTAGAAGGCTGAACAAAATGTAAGGGAGTGACTTTTTCTCCTTGAGAGGAAAGGGAAAGATGTAGTCAGTGTAGAGGATAGAAGAATCACTTCAGTTGACTTCCCTGGGACCTAATCTCAGCTAAGGAATTCTAAAATCACAATTTGCTCTATTGGTCAGGGAGAGATTGTGTAACGTGTCTTCCTTCAACACTGAAAACAATTACACAGCTCCAGCCCATTGTGGATATGTGAAAGTATTCTGGGATTGCGTTCAATCATGTATAAGAGATGAGTATTTTCACTAATGCTCAATGCTTGAGAAGGTAACAAAGTATCAATGCTTTGCTTTGTTATCTTATCAAAGTAAAGAAAGAACAAAAACAGGTGACATTGTAAATCTTCTAACTGGCTTTCCAGCTTTACAACTCATCAAATCAACATTCCAATAAAAATTACTCTTCTATTATTATTCCTCTATTTTAAAACCTTAAATGGGTTTCAAGATTCTAACCCTCAGGAGGTTTCTTTCCTTTCCTTTCTTTCCTTTTTTCTCTTTCTTTCTTTCTTTCTTTCTTTCTTTCTTTCTTTCTTTCTTTCTTTCTTTTATTGGTCTTGACACTGGAGACCTTTTCTAATCAGAACCTCTTAAGCTAGGCCAAAACACATTGCCTTGTTCTTGCCTCTACTTTGATTTTCCTAACAGTGTTCACTCTATCCTACCATCATCCATTTATCCAGTTCAAACCAGAAATAAGAACAAGCTTAACTGTACAATAATCTCTTGATCTCTTATCACAGTCACTAAGTTGGTCAATAATTTTCAGGTTCCTAGGCTCTATCCCAGTCCTACTGAATTAAAATCTGGAGCTTGACCTGCAAATTTACATTTTTAGCAAACTCTGTATTATTTCCTAGATATGCTAAAAATCTAAGAAACTCTACGTGTCATCGCATCAAAGAATATCACTCCTGCTGCTTGTCATCTATCTGTCTACTGGGTGTTTGATGATTATTTTTGTAAAATGAAATAAAATCAATCACTAAGTTATTTAAACACACACACACACACACACACACACACACACACACACACTGAACCATACCAAATAATAGGGGATATTTGACTTAATCGTAGTATTTCATAATTATTTCCTTCTTCCATCAAGAAATCAAAATGAGTCCATTTTGCCCCAAGTCTAGAATTCAGAAGTTTTTCCCCTTTCCTTTGGCTGGCAACATTGATGAAGTGAAAATGGAAAAACCAGAGAGTTTAACATAGTCCATACCCATCTGTAGCCTGCTTCCTTTCCCTGATTCAATCTAATCAGATCCCTTTCCATAATCTGTGAAACTATCCTCATAGCTGCAGAATATGAGAAAGTAATTATACAGAGGTGCTTTTGTCCGACATGAAAGCTACTCCTTTGCCTCTCCCAGCATGGATTCTATTCTCTGAGTCAAAGCAATTATCCAAATGACTCATTTTAAATAAATAAGCACAACTCATCAGTGTTTTCTAGGATACAAACAAAAGTACAAATCAGCACCAAGATTAATCTGCTAATTGTTTAAATTCTTCATTTCCCCTTCATGTGTTGTATACACAGTGTGAGCAAATCTTTTTTTTAAATTTAAATTTAATTAGCCGGCATATAGTACATTATTAGTTTCAGATGTAGTGTTCAACAATCCATCAGTTGTGTATAACACCCAGTGGTCATTACATCACATGCCCTCCTTAATGACCATCACCCAATTATCACACCCCCCACCCACCCTCCAGCAGCCCTCAGTTTGTTTCCTATAGTTAAGCTGAGTGTGTGCAAATCTATGCTAGATTATCTTGTGGCCTAAAGAAAATAAGGTGACTTAAAAATGTATACGTTGTTTTTAGTGATAATATCTAATGACATGCTTCATTATTGTCTTAAATTCAATTTATTTTAAAAACAAAACAAAAATCTTCACTGTCTTTCCATTTGGGTGACGGTTAGCACTGAAATATTAATCATGTGAGACTCTAAGTTTGAAATCATGACAGAAGTTATCATACATTGTATGTTTACTATGTCCCTTGATGTCAATAGTAAATATTTATTCTTCATTACTTTATTAAAAATAAATGAAACAAGATGGGATTGGGAGGGAGACAAACCATAAGTGACTCTTAATCCCACAAAACAAACTGAGGGTTGCTGGGGGGAGGGGGTTTGGGAGAAGGGGGTGGGATTATGGACATTGGGGAGGGTATGTGCTTTGGTGAGTGCTGTGAAGTGTGTAAACCTGGTGATTCACAGACCTGTACCCCTGGGGATAAAAATATATGTTTATAAAAAATTAAAAATTAAAGAAAAAACATATAGCAATACTATGAAACATAGAATTATTAGTTAATACTGCCTTGGAGAGGTTAGAGAACTTGCCCAATGTAATACAGCTAGTAAGTTGCTGATACGAATTGAACACAGATCTTTTTGACTATAAATTCAGAGTTATTAAATCTTTGGCAGCACAATAAAGTGATTCCCACATTCAGGAATCATCAATGACTTAATGTCCTATACCAGGGAACAGAAAATCTTAAGATTTCCAGTGATCTGGCTGCTTAGTAATGCCTGCTTTGTTTTCATCTGCCTTCCACATGGGTTCCCAGTCCTCAGGCCATTTTCCTTAAAGTCCCTGCCATGGCTCCATGTACTTTTCATCACCTTCCTTCACACCTTCCACCACAGGATGTTTCCTATCTCTCCTTCCATAGTGCTATTGTTATTCTGTCTGTATATTACCTTCCAGATCACGTCTCTAACCACACACAGTTTAATACAGTGGCAATCAGAACAAGTGCCCATACTTAAAGCTCCTATAGATAATAGTTGGTTTCATGTAGATTACATTTTTCTTTTATTGAAGATAAAAGAAATCAGGATCCATGGATTTCTAATTCATCTTTTTACCCCCAAAACAGAATATTAAACTTAAAGAAGACTAAATAAAATATTATTGTGTAAGCAAATAAGTGGTAACTATTTTTAAAGTATTATATGAATTTTCTAGAAATTTCATATTGGCTTAAATCACTTTGAAATGGTAGAAAACGGCATAACCACATATCTTTCCAATATTTATTAAAATTTTTGACAGTTCAGCTTCAGTAGGAGTTTAATTATAAAACTAAACTAAGCAAAGATGAAAAAATCTAATCCAATGCAATTCTGCACTATGCTGAAAGATCAATAATAATAAATTGGATTTTTAGCCCTTGGGAATAAATGGGTACCAAAAAGAAAAGCAGACCTCTGTAAAGATGTTCTGGGTTGCCACCAGTGAGTAAACAATTTTTTTTTTTAACAATCAATGTCATATTTCATTGAAATACAATAAGATATATTGTATTTAGAATTAGATTTAGAATTAGAACCTCAGCAAGATAAACAAATGCTTGATGCATAAGAACAACTCCAACAGATATAAGCTTTTTAAGGGCACATATGTGACCAGTTTCTGAAGGAGGACCAACCTCATTGCCAAAGCCATAAAGTCATTTAGAATGACTAACAATAAATCATGAGAATTTCCCAGGTTTCTAGCAGATCAGGCTTAGGCAAGCAATGGAAGAGGCCAGGTTAGGAATACTTGATCTTCCTCTTGTTTTTTTCCCTCCACTTTTTTCCAGATTCATCCTGAAGCTAACGAAGCTGAAGCTTTAGGACTTCCCGTATACTCATGCCTCATCGAATTCTGTACATTTTCATACAGCAAATAAGGGTATCTAAATCATTTTTCTTAAGCAGGGCCTCCAAACTATTTTCACATCAGGTCCCACAAATCTTGCATTGACCTTTGATCACAAGCAGATGCTCCCTTGCAATCCATGAAACTTTTAAGATTCTGCTTAACAAAGATTTTCTTTGTTCTACATTTTTTTTAAGATTTTATTTATTTGCCAGAGAGAGAGAAAGGGACAGAGAATGAGCATGAGCATGGGGAGGGGAAGAGAGAGAAGTAGACTTTCTGCGGAGCAAGGAGCCCGATGTGGGTCTTCATCCCAGGACCCTGGGATCATGACCTGAGCCAAAGGCAGATGCTTAATCAACTGAGCCACCCAGGCATCCCTGTTCTACCATTCTTAGGTGCATTCATTCATACATTTTCTCATTCATTCATTCATTCATTCATTCATTTATCTAAGGAACAGAGACTCATTCTTGTTGTCTCCTGTCTTGTAGGGAGGTGGAATGACAATTAAGAAAAGATGGAAGTAAACAAGATAGCCTCAGGCAGTCAGCTTTTAGGTTGTACTGGAATAGCTCTAGTCTTCACAATCCAAGGACCTAGTTCTGGAACTTGATGGACTGAAAAGGGCTGCTTTAGGCATGAGGCTATTTAATTTTACCTTTGGCAGGTAGAAATCACTGGTCTGATACCATTAAAAATGACTGTAACTTCCTATATCCAGTTCTGTAGCTTATGTCACTGGCAACTAACATGATGCTTTCCTCAAGATACCTTTCCCAAACTTTATGGCTTCTGCATTCACCCATCATTCATTTAACCAAATTCACAGTTCTCGCCATTCATCTTTCAATTTTTGCTACTAGTAAAAAAACTTCTTATCTTTGGCTTGCCATTCCTAAGAAAGTCATATGATTGTCTCTGTTATAAGTCAAAGTTTTCAGAATAGACCACCTAGTGGACCACTTCTCAGTCATAAATTGGCTGCCCACAGATATCATGACCAAATGGATGGCTAGGCATGATGATATATGGATAGAACCAGACTATTGGGTAGAAACTGCTGTTGGCAATTAACAATTACCTTAGCAGGGACCATGGGCAGAGTGTTTTCCCTCAGAAATGAACTAGGTGTGGCAGCCTTTAAGCTATCCAACATGTGTTTTGGCCCAATTCTCAGGCAGCTAGGTACATTATGAGCTTAACCAAATTTTCTTTTCTCCTTGGGATTTTCCAAAAGTGTATTAAAACCCAACATTTAAATATATCTTCTTGTGTTCCCCATTCACATCCACGGCACCAATAAAAGCAATGAAATAGTAAACTAGAAAAACAACAAAAGAACCTGAGCAGTTCTTTTTTGTTTATAATAAGGTTTTTAGCTCAGTTACTAATGAATAATGTTTTCCTCTTCCTAGATCAAATTATTAGAAGAAAACACTGGAGACCAAACTAAACTATTCCTACTTCAATGGTGTCTTCCATCAATCCACTTTTACTTGTTTTCTCTCTTTCTCATAACACAGTGATTTTTGTCCTCATTGGCTGCACAAAATAGAATTCTGCCCAGTGTTAAAATTATTTAAGTATTTCCCTATATTTTATTATTTCTGTATTTCCATTGGATTTCATTATAGAAATAATAACATTACAATATGCATTAAAATAATACAGAATATATAACTTACCATTTGTCAGGATCTACCCTAGGATTTTCATGTATTATCTTCCACTGTCTTCTCTAAAACCCTTTGAGGAAGATGCTACTCCCTTCACCGTTTCATAGATGAGGAGACTGAGGCTGAGAAAGCTTAAGCAACTTGCTCACTTAATGGGCAGAATTGCTGGAATTTAAATCAGGAGATCTCATTTTATGTAGATCAGTAACTTTCAACTTTAGCTGAACATTGGAATTGCCTGAGGAATTTTAAATTTAAATATCTTGGGGTCGACCCTCAGTGTTTTTGGTTTATTGATCTGAGGCATAGCTCGGAGAGATGAGGACTTTTCCCCCATCTCCCTAGGTGATACTACTAACGCAGCCACACTTGATAATCTCTGTTCTACAAATGAAGTTATTAACCATCGGGTGATGAATGAGTTAATAAACAATTTAAGGCATTAATGCATCATCTCTTCACTATCTATTTTTTATAAGAAATACATACTGACAGTTCCCCCGAAACAAAAGTAACAATAACATTTAATTGGACACTCAGAGAAAATAATGAAACCAATTTTGTCAAAATTGATTTACTCTGACCAGATCACTTGCCAAAGAGTTAATGTTATTTCCCATAGAGAGGCAGTAAGCAGATTCCGTAAATGGCCAGCTCAGTATAGCTTATTTTTTCATGTTGACAGGGATGCGCTGGGGAAACTACAGAGCACAACAAACTGACTTAAGTTGTTCAAATGGGCTCCTTGGTCCATTTCTTTGTTTTATGTTCTCCAATTCCCTCACCCTATTATCCTAAATGTGTCATCCCTGCGTGGTGCTGCCTCTCTGCCTCAGAGAGGGGGATCACTGTGCTTTAGGCAATTAGCACTCAAAGTAGGCAACAGGAGCTTTCTCTCCTGCTCGGGAGCCAGATTTTTTCTATTAGTCACAATCAAACCAAATATATCGATAAAAGGACCTAGAGCAAACTGTAAAGACTTATCAAGCACCAGTCTTTGTTAGATGTTAGTCAGTACCTTGACTTAGTGTACTAAAACCCAACATTTAAATATATCTTCCTGTGTTCCCCATTCACATCCACGGCACCAATAAAAGCAATGAAATAATGACTTAGAGAAATTCCCAAAGAGCTTAATAACTCCAGAGGAGGGACATGTAGACACATGCTGCTGGATGAGTTGTAAAGTTGTCACTTGTTTGTAAACATGTTGCTGTGAATTTGCATTTGTGTCTGTCTGCCTGTCAGTGTGTTGGATTCAATCTGATCATGCTAACGTTTGAGACCCATTGTTTGAGACCCCAATTAGTCCTACCTGTTCCTTGTAGAAAAACCCAATGACCAGACCTTATAGGACAATGGAACTCTGACCCACAGCATTATAGCAACAAATCTAGGCAGACAAACCACTGCATCCGCAGGAATGAACCTAGAACTGGCGGGACTTAGACAACTGTCAGCTCCCCTAACTTGTCCTGCTCCAACTCAGAACCAACCAAAGAAAACGAAATATGCTTCTGGAACCAATAACAGAAGATAACTCTACTTCCAGTAAGTCCATTTCCATTCAAACCAACAACCTTCAACCAGACTATACTTGAAGATTTCTTCTCTTTCACGATAAAACTTGCCCACTCTTTTGGAATCTTCGCCAAGCAGAGGTGATGGTGCTGACTCCTCAGCTATAGCAAGTTTAGAATAAATCATTTCCATTTATTCTCACTGAATAGTCTTCATTTATTTCTGTAGAGCAAGGGAAGGGGGTCCTCTTGGAATTCTGAGCCTTTCCTCTCTAAAGCGGCTTTCTCACGTTTCCCTGAAACATGTTTCCCTTCCCTCCCCTTGAAGATGCTTCTGGGTGGTGGCAGGCACTAGGACAGAAAGGGTAACTAGAACCTGCATCACCTCCAGAAGGATCAACCCAAGGAGGCAGAGACTTGATTTTTCACCAATGTCACATTAGTATCAATCTCAAAAGAAGAATGAAATCGTGAATTTCATCACCCTTACGTTGGAAATGAGAACAATCACACCATCAATCGAGTCTTCCTAAAAGTGATGACTTTGTCTTCTTTAACATCAGATAGAATGAAAGTTCAGGATAGATATCAAGGTCAGTTAGGATGGTTTGGCCGGTTAAATACTTCAGTGGTGTTACCCTGAGTTGACTTCTCAGAAGTGTGGAGGAGATCTGATTCAGGGAGGAGCACAGTGCCAGGCTCATGGAGGAGGCAATATTCTGAATGAACCAAGAAAGCCTAGAAGGATTTGGACCCATGAACCATTGGTTTTCCTCTCAGGCCCAGAGCCTCTGGCACAGCTATCTTACTGAGATAAGCATATAAGGTGAAGATGACATGGAAGTCAGCACAGTGACCATACCCCCACTGCTTTGGTGTTTGAACAAGTGCAGTGGGTGGGAGGATGCCGTGGAACATCCCCCAGACATTTCGTGCCAACCACAGACATCAGTTCACTTCTAGCTGCTGCTTCTGCTTCTTTTTTTTTTCTTCTTCTTCTTCTTTTTAAAAGATTTTATTTATTTATTTATTTGACAGAGAATGACACAGTGAGAGAGGGAACACAAGCAGGGGGAGTGGGGGAGGGAGAAGCAGGCTTCCTGGCTAGCAGAGCAGAGAGTCAGATGCAGGGCTCCATCCCAGGACCCTGGGATCATGACCTGAGCCTAAGGCAGAGGCTTAACAACTGAACCAGCCAGGCGCCCTCACTTGCAGCTTCTAACATGTGATGCAGGCATTCTTCTGGATTTCTATGATTATTAAATACGTGTACGTGGCTGAAAAAGGCATAAGCAAACACTGGGAAGAACTGTTTCTTATTAAGGCTAAATATTTAATTAAAACAACAACAATAGCAACGAAAAGTCTTTTCTTACTAACTAACTTACATTTCTAACAATAATTGGGTCCTTTCCTAAATTCATTGCCCCTCTTTATTTCCCCAACTGATATTTGTAAGATTTTTTTTTCTCCTTTCCAGAAGAATGCAACAGAATTAGCACAAAGTAATTAGCAGGTTTAGTTAGAATTTAGAAACTGAGGGGCAAATAAAATTAAACTTCGGGTAAATTAATTAGTAAAAGGTGCTAGAGTTGTGTGTGCTCGTTAATTAAGTGTTATTCAGTGTGTCAGCAGTGACAACCCAATGCTTTGTGTGGTTTAGAAACATAGAAGAGAAAAAGCTCACACCCCAGGGAGCAGAGCAGGAAGGTGTTGAGTGGGGTGTGCTTCTTCGGAGGGAATGATTCAGAAACCATCTCTGGGATCACTCCAGGATCCTCAGTCCCTCTGCTCTGAGTGAGGCACCAAGAGGGCCATGGGCGTGGTAGGTTGTTCTATGTCTAGACTATAAATCTGTGCTCTGAAGCCTTAGATTCTAATTATAACGACTGTCTTAGTCTGTTCTGACTACCAGAACAAAATACCACAGGTAGGATGGCTGGTAAACCACAGAAATTTATTTCTCACTGTTCTGGAGGCTGGAAGTCTAAGTTCAGGGTGCCAGCATGGCTGGGTTCTGGCGAAGCATCCTCCAAATTACAGACAGCTGATTTCTCACCATGCCCTCACATGGTGGAAGAGGTTTGGGGGCTCTCTGGGTTTCCTTCATAAAGGCACTCAACCTATTTATGAAGGCTCTACCCACCTCACCTAATCACATCCCAAGGACCCTACCTCCTCATCATCTTGGGCATTAGGTTTTCAACACACGAATTTTGAAGGGACAAAACATGCAGATGATCATAGCGGCCAAAGTGTTCATGAAGAAAGTGGAGCCTATTTATTAGTGTACTATGGCTGGTGTAGCAAGTACCACACATTTAGGTGGTGAAGCAATAGAGACTTATTTCTCACAGTTCTAGTGGCTAGAAATCTTGGCTCAAGGTGTCAGCAGGGTGGTGTCTTCTCAGGCTTCTCTCCCTGGTTTCCAGATGGCGTCTGCTCCCTGTATACTCACATGGTCTTCCCTTGGTAGGTGTCCTAATTTCACTGATGAGGACACCAGTTATGTGAGATTACCACCCACCCCATTGACCTCATGTAACCCTAATGACTTCTTTAAAGTCTCTATATCCAAATACAGTTACATTCCAAGGTTTTGGGGGTTAGGATTTCAGCATACGAATATTGGGGCATAAAATTCAGTCTGCTCAGCCTGCTGGAGAATTTCGTACATAATGAAACTGTTTCTTTAAAACTAACGACTAACCTCATGAATACTTTTTTAAAAGTTATTTATTTATTTAAGAGAGAGCACAGGTAAGGGGAAGGGGCAGAGGGAGCAACAGGCTCTTCACTGAGCAGGGAAGCTGACAGGGGCCTGGATCCCAGGACCCTGAGATCATGACCTAAATAAACAGACAGACGCTTAACCCACTGAGCCACCCCAGTCACCTCTGGAAGAACTGAGTTATAACCTGTATCCTCAGAAGTTATTTTACCTATTTAAGTCTCTGCTTCCTCCCTCCAAAAATGAGTGTTCTGGATTCAATTTTGCTCAGTCTTTTCTAGCTGTGACATTCCCAGTTGCTCTGAGTTGGGTCCATTAATATTTGAATGGAGAAGATTTTTTCTTCTCCTTCTTTTGCTTTCCCCTCCTCTCCATCTTTTCAGGTGAGGTGCTGACTGAGTTAGGATAAAGGAAAGGAGCCTTTATGACATTCTGAGATGAAAAAGTTAAGTTAGCAAAGAAAAGCCCATGGCTATTCTATAAATATGTCACTTTCACAGTAGGCTGAGTTAGTATTGACAACAGATGATTGGCCCCACAATGGACTAGTAATAAATATTTACTTATTTGTCCTCTCCCTTATCAGCATGATCTCATCCACATGATCTCAATACATCTGCATCTGCATCCTGCAGAATCCTGATGACTGACATTGGCTACTGAAATCCAAGGCTTAACAGAAGTGCTGAGGCTTTGGAAAGAGAAATAAAGAAGCCAGGTAGTTTAGGGATATCCAAGCTACAGAAAAGGGTGAGGCAAAATAGTGTCCCCAGGAAAGTCTGCTCCACCTATAGATGGTGGGCTATGAAGTCCTGAATGATGCCCCTGCCCCACCCTTTGCTCCAGAGAGCCCCTGTACCCATACTTTCTGCCAGATGAATAAAGCAGCAGTTCTCAGACTTGAATGTGAATCAGAATCTCCAGGAGGACTTGTTAAAACAGATTTATAGGTCTGCTCCTGTAGTTTTTAATTCAGCTGGTCTGGGGTAGAGCCCTGAGAATTTGCATTTTTAACAGGTTTTCAGGTGATCTTGTTCCCTGGGTGGCTGGACCTCAGATCACATTTTAAAAACCACTAGAATACTGTAAATTACTGAAAATGATTTGAGCTAAAAGAAAAGGATGTGGGTTTTTTGTTGTTTGTTTGTTTGGATTCTAGTCTCTGAAACCAGACTACAAAACAACTATATTCCCCTAAGGTCAGGAACAAGAGAGGGAAGCCTATTCTTACCACTTTTATTCAACATAGTACTGGAAGTCCCAGGCAGTGAAATCAGACAACAAAAAAGAAATAAAAGGAATCCACATTGGTCAGAAAGAAGTAAAACTTTCACTATTTACAGATAACATGATACTATAATATATAAAAAAATCCTTAAACACTCCACCAACAAACTGCTAGAACTGGTCAAAAAATTCAGAATAATTGCAAGATACAAAATCAATGTAGGGAAATATGTTGCATTTCTATGCAGCAATAGTGAAGCAGCAGAAAGAGAAATTAAGAAAAGTCTCATTTACAATTGCACCAAAAATAAATAATAAGATACTTAGCAATAAATCTGACCAAAGAGGTGAAATACCTGTACTCTGAAAACTATAAGACACTGATGAATGAAACTGAAGCTGGAACAAAGAGATTGAAAGAGAGTCCACACTCATGGATCAGAAGAACAGATATTGTTAAAATGCCTGTACTATCAAAAGCAATCTACACATTTAGTGCAATCACTATCTACCAACAACAATTTTCACAGAACTAGAAAAAACAATCCTAAAATTTGTGTGGAACCCCCAAAGACCCCGAATAGTCAAAGAAATCATGAAAAAGAAAGCTAGAGGAACTACAATTCCTGACTTCAAGCTGTATTTCAAAGTTGTGGTCATCAAATAGTATAATATTGATATAAAATAGACACAAAGACCAATAGAACAGAATAGAAAATCCAAAAATAAACTCATAATTATATGGTCAATTACTCTTGGGCAAAGCAGGAAAAAAGATCCAATGGGTAAAAGGCAGTCTTTTCAATAAACTGTGTTGGGAAAACTGGACAACAACATGCAAAAGAATGAAATCAGACCACTTTCTTATACCATACTAAAAAATAAATTCAAAATAGATAAAGACCTAATTGAGAGACCTGAAACCACGATAATCCTAGAAGAGAGAGCAGTTATTTCTCTGACATTGGCCATAGCACCATTTTTTTTCTAAATATATTTCCTGAGATAAGGGAAACAAAAGCAAAAATAAACTTTTGGGACTTCATTAAGATAAAAACCTTCTGCAGAGCAAAGGAAACAGTCAACAAAACAAAGAGACAACCCACAGAATAGGAGAAGATATTCGCAAACGACACTACAGACAAAGGGCTGATATCCAAGATCTATAAAGAAATCCTCAAACTCAACACCCAAAAAACAGATAATCACATCAAAAAATGGACAGAAGATATGAACAGACACTCCTCCAAAGAAGACATACAAATGGCTAACAGACACATGAAACAATGCTCATCATCATTAGCCAACAAGGACATTCAAATCAAAACCACATTGAGATACCAACTTACACCAGTTAGAATGGCCAAAATCAACAAGACAGTAAACAGCAAGTGTTGGAGAGGATGTATAGAAAGGGGAACCCTCTTACACTGTTGGTGGGAATGCAGGTTAGTGCAGCCACTTCAGAAAACAGTGTGGAGATTCCTTAAGAAATTAAAAACAGAGCTACCCTATGACGCTACAATTACACTACTGGGTATTTACCCCAAAGATACAGAAGTAGTGAAAAAAAAGGTCACCTGTGCCTCAATGTTTATAGAAGCAATGGCCACAGTTGCCAAACTATGGAAAGAACCAAGATGTCCTTCAATGGATGAATGGATAAAGAAGATATAGTACATATATACAATGGAGTATTATGCCTCCATCAGAAAGGATGAATACCCAACTTTTGTATCAACATGGATGGGACTGGAGGAGATTATGCTGAGTGAAATAGGTCAAGCAGAGAGAGAATCAATTATCATATGGCTTCCCTTACTTGTGGAGCATAAAGAATAACAAGAGGACATTGGGAGATGAGTTGGGGAAAAAGGAGAAGTGAGTTGGGGGAAATCAGAGGGAGAGACAAACCATGAGAGACTGTGGACTCTGAGAAACAAACTATGGGTTTTGGAAGGAAGGGAAGGGGAGGTTAGGTGAGCCTGGTGGTAGTTATTAAGGAGGACATGTATTGCAGGCAGCACAGGGTGAAGTGCATAAACAATGAATTCTGGAACACACAGACAAAAACTTAAATTAAATTAAATTTAAAAAATAGAAGCAAAAATAAATTATTGGGACTAGATCAAAATAAAAAAGTTTCTACACAGCAAAGCAAACATCAACAACAATTCCAACAGACAACCTACAGAATGGGAAAAGATATTTGCAAATGATGTATCTGATAATGGGTTAGTATCTAAAATATATAAAGAACTTATACAACTCACCCCAAACACAAATAGTCCAATTTAAAAATGGACAGAAGATATGAACAGTGTCTTCTATTCATACAGATGGCCAAAACACACATACAGGTGGCCAAAAGAAACACAAAAAGATGCTCATCATCACTTATCATCAGAAAAATGCAAATCAAAACCACAATGAGATATCACCTTACATCTGTCAGAATAGCTAAAATCAACAACACAAGGTGTTGGTGAAGATGTGGAGAAAAAGGAACCTTCATGCACTGTTGGTGGGAATGTAAATTGGTGCAATCACTGTAGAAAACGGTATGGAAATTCCTCAGAGAGTTAAAAATAGAACTACCTTATGACTCAACATACACTACTTGGTATTTAGCCAAAGAGTACAAGAACACTAGTTCAAAGGGACACATGCACCCTTATGTTTACAGCAGTGTTATTTACAATAGCCAAGATATGGAAGCAGCCAAGTATTGACTGATTGATGAATGGGTAAAGAAGATGTGGGATATAGATATAGATATATAAAATATATTATGTTATATATATGCATATATATTATATGTTTTATGTATATAGTATATATATGTGTATACACACACACACACACACACACACACACACACACATAAAATTCAGCCATAAAAAAGAATGAAATCTTGTCATTTGCAATAACATGCATGGAGTTAGAGACTATAATGCTAAGCAAAACAAAGACAAAAACAAAAACAAATAAACAAAAAACAGAGAAAGACAAATACCATATGATTCACTCATATGTGGAATTGAAGTAACAGAGCAAATGAGCAAAGATAATAAAATAAGAGAGAGATAAAGCAAGAACCAGACTCTTAACTACAGAGAACAAATCTGATGGTTACCAGAGAGGAGAGGGGTGGAAGGGGGTGGTTACATAGGTGATGGGGATTAAGGACTGTGCACTTTGTCATGATGAGCAGAGGGTAATGGATGGAACTGTTGAGTTACTATATTGTACACCCAAAACTAATATAGCACTGTACGTTGACTAACTGCAATTAAAATAAAATATAAACTTCATGGTGGCCTGACTTTTCTTGTCTTGTTCATTGTATACCCATTGTATACCAGGAATTTAGATCATTACCCAATCGTGCTCAACAGAATGTTTGTTGAATAAATGAAATGAGCAAATGAAGATGCTGAATATCAGAAACTCTAACATGTTGATATAGAGGAATCCTGGTAGCAAGTTGTACTCTTGAATTACTATATTAAGGCATTCTCCCTTTGCTTTATTCCCAGCCAGACCCTTTCCATGTGTGTAGACTCTCCTTGGTTGATCACTTTTTGTTACACATGTTTTCCCATACAATCAAAAGTTTAGAAAGGTATCTAAAAATCAATCCAGCTTTGGGGTCAAGAAGTTCATTATTCTCCTCCATCTATATTTATAAGCAGATATTGAACACCTCCTAAATCAGGAGTCTCTGCTCCTTTGGCTCCTATCCCATTAGCCTTGCATAACCATCTACGCTTATTAAAAGAGCCCTCGGTCTGTTATGGTTTTGACAGTGACCTTCAAGTGCTTGATTTAATAAGCTAGGGAATTAGAATAAATTGTATTGGCTTGTTCAATCATGTCTATTACAAAGAACTGCAAGGAGAAGCTAGGACAACATAAAAACACAGGAAGGAGCAAGCAGCCTTCAGTGAGATGAAGAGGGAAAGGTGAAGGAAAAACAAACAAACAAACAAACTCCCAAAAACCTATGTTTAGAGGTGCTCACATGGAAGGAAGAGAGCAAAAACCCGTGGCTTTCAAGATCATTTTCCCCACTATTAAGAAACGTTGTCAAAGCAAAAATCAAATGAGTATTTCCTTATGAAGCAGGTGACACTTCAAAACATGACATAGGAGTGATACCTCTATTAAGAGTTTGTTTAAATAAACACCATTCACCAAAAAGGAGCATTTGTAGCAGTTTTATTCTCTCTAGCAAGCCACACAGGGGCTTCGTGGATTGAGGATGCTACTCCCTGAAATCTTTGGTCTCTGTAAGAGATGAAAGGGTACTGAATGTGGAGGTTTACCTGTTTCTGGACAAGACCCTTCTCAGACACAGTAGCTGAAAGATGACCTGGTATGCAGTAGGGGCTCAATAAATACTTCATTGAAAGATGGAAGACATAATTAGTTGCATTTTTCTGGGGAAGAAGGTTGTCGCTTGCAACATGCTCAAACCAGTATAGCCTATCTTTTGCTTGTACTAAGATTAGTAAGAGGCACTATGACTCTGTGCTTATTTCCTCCATCTTCTTGCCTCCCCAGAAACTGGGAATACGCTCCTTCTTGATCTGTTTTGTGTTGAATCTTTAACTGTGTGGTAAGTAAAAGAGCAGGTTTTGGAGTCAATTGCTTAAATTCAAAGTTTCCTCTTCCTGATCTATAAAATAGGGTTATTAATACTAATTACTGCATAGTTATTCATATCTCAGGGTATTCAGTGAAGTTGTACTTGTTGAAAGCCTATATGCAATGCTTGATACAGAGTTCACACTGAACAGAATATGTGCTCCTCACCTCCTTCCCCCAGACCCCATTTTATAGATGAAAAAAATTGGGTTCAGAAGGATTAAATCACTGTCTCCAGGATCACGCCACTGGGAATTGATGAAATCAGAATTTCAGTAAATAGGGTTTCTGTTCTCCTTGACTCCAGAAATGGTGGACCTTCTCCACACTCCAAGGCTTCTCACGCAGGTGGTAGAATCAGGTACCTCTGTCCCATATTTTCACTCTGGCTTCCTGTTTGCACACAAGCAGCTTGCAGGGCTCCCCAAATCCCCACATCTGAAGCAGCAGACTGGCTGTTGTTGACTTTGAAAATAGCAGTGAATTTACAGAAGTTCTCAACTCAGGGATATTTTTCCTCCTTCAGTGTATAGACACAGGCCTGCGGTCATGATAAATGTAAAACATTTGAAGTCGGGGGCAGATGCTCTAAGTTTGCTATTTAAAACATGTTTGTTTGATATAAATTGATGTTCTGGAGACAAATGTGTCAAAAAATGCGAGATAATATAAAGAGTGTTGAAGCAGAAATGCTAATTAAACCAGTGTGGATGTAAATTATGTTTTATAACATCACAGGCTAGGAGAATTCTTATACACCACTCCCCTTCCTCATCTTCACACTGTATTAGCTGTCTTACGTAATGAGCCAATGTGACTTTTTTTTTTTTTTTTTTTTCCTGGCCAGACTTTTTGATCAAGGAGGAAGCCTTGGGCGGCCTGCCTGTGAACCTTCTGTTCTAGGATTTCAACTATGATTCCCTCCCTCCAATGCCATGTACAGTTTTTTAAATCCACAAACTAGTGGCTCTCAATCATGACTTTACATGACAATCACTTGGCAAGACTGTAAAAATTACAGATAGGTCTCGCCTGAAGAGATTCTTAATTCATTGGTCTGAAGTGGGGCCCAGACATCATATTTTCAAAAATTTTCTAGATGATTGTAATGTGTTGGTGGATTTGACAATCACTATACTAATTGTTCTGCCTTTGAACCACTGCACAAGGTGAAATTCTTTTTTTTTTTTTTAAGATTTTATTTATTTATTTGACAGAGAGAGAGCACGAGAAAGGCGAGCAGCAGGCAGAGGGAGAGGGAATAGCAGGCTTCCAGTGACCAGGGATCCTGATGCAAGGCTCTGGGATTATGACCTGAGCCAAAGGCAGACGCTTAACCAATTGATCCACCCAGGCACACCACAAGCTGAAGTTCTTTCCTTTCGTTACTGTGCAATTCCTAGCCATTCTTCAAAATTATAAAGGTACCAGTTCCAAGAAACTTCTCCATTGGGTAGTATCAGTCCTTCTCTTTAGTATTAAAAAAATCACTCCATGGGCGCCTGGGTGGCTCAGTGGGTTAAGCCTCTGCTTCGGCTCAGGTCATGATCTCAGGGTCCTAGGATCGAGCCTCTCATTGGGCTCTCTGCTCGGCAGGGAGCCTGCTTCCCCCTTCTCTCTCTGCCTGCCTCTCTGCCTACATGTGATCTCTCTCTGTCAAATAAATAAATAAAAAAAAAAATCACTCCATGATCCATCCCAATTCTCAATAGATTCCACACTACTATAAATTCCTTGAAAGTGGAGACGTGGGATGGAGGTTGTAGAATGCATAAAATAATTAGGCCTAGTCACACACAGGATATTATGAAGCACCAAGAATGTTATAAACACGTTTCAGTATTGTGGATAAGGATGGGAAAGATAATTTTGAGCAATTACAAAAGTACATACTATATGTCAAACATTTACATAGAGAACCAAACCCAAAGAAGTCATCCCTGCTATTAGAAATCAAGAAAATGGGGGCGCCTAGGTGGCTCAGTGGATTAAGCCTCTGCCTTCAGCTCAGGTCATGATCTTAGGGTCCTGAGATCGAGTCCCGCATCGGGCTCTCTGCTCAGCAGGGAGCCTGCTTCCCCCTCTCTCTTTTCCTCTCTGCCTACTTGTGATCTCTCTCTGTCAAATAAATAAAATCTAAAAAAAAAAAAAAAAAAAAGAAATCAGGAAAATGGTTATCGCAGAGGGAAGGAATGGTAACCGAAAGGAAGCATGAGGATGGTTTATGGAATTCTGTTTATGTCCTTGATTGGTCCATGGTTACACAAGTGTCTGCTTTGAAAAAATTCTCCAAGATGTAGACTTAGTATAGGGGTACTTTTCTGTATATACCTTATACTTCAATAAAAAAAGGTTAAAAATTCTTTGCCATAAACAATTTAGTGTATACTTGTATATAGCATAATTTAATCTAAATCTCAGGAATGCTAAATTGACACTTGAAAGAATCTAGATTCTTCTAGATGTGGTTCCTCAGATGAGGTCACTGGATTAAGTGGAAGTATTGAATAGTTTTGCTTTTCTGATTCAGAAACTAGTTGAGAGAGAGAGAGAGAAAGAGGTGTTGGGGATTCTGGATGAAGTGAAGGACAGGAGTTCTTTGTGCTGTTGTGGTAGTATTTCTACGAGTTTGAAAATATTTCAAAATGAACTATGTAAAATGTAAATAGAGTTAGTTGCATGTACTTCAGTCCCAGTGCTGCTTTGCAGGCAGCAAAGACCTTTCATGCCAAATGAAATCAAGGTACATAAAAGGGCAGAGAATAGGAACCTCACCAAGCATCCAAGAACAGCTGTGTCCACCAACCTTGTCTTTGTACCACTTGCTGTTAGAGGTTTACCCATTTCACAGAAATGGCTCTTGCTTTTGTAGCACAGTATCCAACACACCCTGGGAAGCTTCTACTATGTACCCAAATCCTAGTACTTGTTGGATGGAGACGCTGGATTAGGAGAAACCACCTTCCCTCTTGGAGCCTTCATTTCTCATGTAGAACACAGGTTTGCATTCACTGACACTCTTCAATTTTAAGCTGGGATCTGGCTAGTTGTTAGAAGTGTTTCCTTTCTCTCTGAGTTGGCTTGATTTGCTAGATAAAGTAAATGGCCTTGCTGCTCCTAAGGAATTGTCCAGCTTTAGATTTCTGGACTTCTGTGCCTCTAAATGTGTGATCCTGGAATCCACGAATGGGCAAGTGAAGGGCCAAAGTCTTTATATGGTTTTGCGGCCCTGCAGCACATGTAATTGACTGGATGTCAGAGCAGGAAGTTTTTTTGAAAATATCGAAAAGAGTCCTTTTTTAACAGAAGAGAATTCATTAATTGCCTCATTGGTAATTATGGCACAATGCTAATACTTCTCTCCTTGGGTGGTGGCTACTGAGAGGAACATGTAGTTAAAATATTCTCCTTTTAAACAGCTCTAGGTTTATATTATTTATAACAAAAGGTGCTATTTTCTGGTATGTACAACTTTAATGTTTTATTTTTTAAATGGCCTGGGTTTAACAATAACTATTAATTTAGCAGATATGTATTGATTCTTTTCTATGTGCCAAGAACCAAAGATTTTCATTAACTAATTAATTATGATAGAGTGAGAGAGAGAGAGCACAAGCAGGGCAGATGGGCAGAGGGAGAGGGAGAAGCAAGCTCCCCATTGAGCAGGGACCCCAATACAGGGCTCCATCCCAGGACCCGGGGATCATGACCTGATTTGAAGGCAGACACTTAGCCCACTGAGCTACCCAGGTGACCCATGTGCCAAGAGCTAAAAGTGCTCAGGACAGATCAGTGAGCCAACTGGAAAATGAGAACAGTTATCTTCAGCTTTTCTGCATCCCGTATTTCTCTGGAGTCCTATAGGGCTTCCATTTTCTCATACTCCTATTTCCCAGTCCATCATCATGGCCCATCTTTTCTTATCTTCTGTTTTGCCTAGAATCCAAGATTAGGTGATTTAACCATCCTTTCCCCATATTCATCAACCCCTTCATCTTCTGCCATCTTCCTCAATGCCACTCAGTAAATTTTACCACCTATTACCTTCTGAATACTTAGAGTTTCAGGTAATTAAGATGATGTGACTACAATTTCTCCTGGTTGTACCAAAGTCAGGTGTTACATGATCTCCACTAAACTCAGGAGACTTTTCAGCATCCTTCTTATTAGGTTGTATTTTATTTTCCGTTTTCTGTTCTCAAGCCACCAACCCTCACAGAAATACACACACTTTGGAAGCCAAGGCCTTTTGCTTTATTGAGCAGATTGAAGTAATTAATTACTAATTTCCTTTTCACTTCAAAGTCTCTCTGTGTCATTATTCATGGCTTTCTACTTCCCTGCTACACTGGAGGAAAAGAAAGTCTTTCCTCTTTCTTGGGTTACTTTGACATAGACTTTCTTCTGTAGGATTCTTTCTTAACCACTTCTCTCTGACCCCATGTACACCCTAGCTTGAGTCCTCAAAATGAAGCAAACATTGTTCTGAGGTCCCCCAATCCCACCTACTCCCAAAGGCAACAACTTTGTTGGTTTACTTTCACCATCACCAAGGGGATTGAGAAAACAAACAACTTGTTGAAATCTCTTCTCTGAGCTTCTACTCACAGATTCTTCATTTTGTCTTTTTTCTAGATTCCTATTCCATTTCCTTTTCTTTATTCCTATTTTCTGACAATACACATCCCCCAAGCTTATGTCCCTGTCAATTCCTCTACCAATGTGATCCCTTCCACTATCCTCAAAGATCCTTAACAGCCTTTTATACAAGAAGGCCATATTGTGAGTCAACACAAAACACCATACAAACTCCATGAAGCACCATGACCTCCCACCTTGAATGAAACTGAGTAATGAGGATGAATTCCACTATGGTGGAGTGGTACTGTGACACAGACATCCAGTCCCTGTTGGCAGCACCAGGAGACACCCCAGCCAGCAGGGGCCAATGCTATCCATGAAACCAGTAGGACCATAACGTCAGATGGTGACGAAGGCCAGCAGAACAGCCTCATTCACTGAGTTCAGGGAATCTCAGAGATCTTTTACCCATGCTCCATGTAAAGACTGGGATCACACAAAACAGTCTGTGTTGATCTCACAAAGCAGACATTCGATAAAAGATGGTCGGGTTCACCAGACTTGCTCTTATAAAGTATATCATTGCTGCTCTCTGCTGGTCAAAAGCATTATTCTCTTCACTTAAGACTAGCAGAGACGTGGAATGGGTCAAAGAGGGAAGATAGAGTGCTTTCAAAATGACAGAGACTTGGCGCTCAGCAATGGCAGTTGCTGAGATGACTTCATAGACTTCGATACATATCCTCATGCAGAAAAACGGATTTCAGTGAGGATCTATGGGACCACTAAAGCAAAGAGGTACAATTAATCACCAGTTGTTTTTCTTTTTTTGTATTGTGGTAGATCAAGAGTTTTGCCCTCTTGACAAATGTGTAAGTGCACAATACAGTCCTGTTAACTAGGCACAGAATTACAGCAGAACTCTGGTACCTGTTCATCTCTGCAACTGGACCAAGGTCATGTCCCTCGAATAGCAGCTCTCCACTTCCCCTTTTTCCAGTCCCTGGTAACCACCATTTTGTTCTTTCTAAGTGTTTCACTATTTTAGATACCTCATATGAGTGGAATTATATGGTATCTGTCCTTCTGTATCTGGATCACTTCACTATTTAATTACCATTTTAGTAAACCTTCAATTCATAAAGCAAACAGGTTGCATCCACATTTCAGCTAGCATGAAAGCAGTTACTGATGTTTAGTGTAAAATTTTCTATTGACCATGGTATTTGCATTTTTATAGGAAAATCAACAAGTTCTAGTGGGGATGGTTATCCTGTTACATTGAAAAATCCTAAAATGTTTTCTGAATGCTTAAAGAATGGTTAAATTGAATTACATATATAGATGTTATATACATGTATACATGTATATATGTAATTGTATATGTGTATACACACATATACACGTACAATTTATTCTATTGAAAACTTACTCTTAAAAGTGTGTCAGTGATGGTTTTTGATTGTTCAGAATATTTGCATACTAAGAGCACTCCAAGAACTTCCCAGTGAGAACAAACATGGGCCATAAAGTCTAACACAACAGGTTTGACTCAGGGCTCAGCCACTTTTTAGTGTCATTAAGTCAGGGTTGTTACTGAATATCTTTGAGTTCTACTTTTCCTCTTTTGTCAAATGGGGGAAATAACAATGCCCCTCATTTTTTATTATAATATTAATTAAATATTCCACATTATGTACTTAACAGTCCTTGGCCCAAAGAAAATAGTCAGTAAATCTTCTTCTTCTTCTTCTTCTTTTTTTTTTTTTTTTTGACAGACAGAGATCACAAGTAGGCAGAGAAGTAGGCAGAGAGGGAGGAAGGGAAGCAGGCTCCCCGCTGAGTGGAGAGCCCAATGTGGGGCTCGATCCCAGGACCTGAGACCATGACCCACAGAGAAGGCAGAGGCTTTAACCCACTGAGCTACCCAGGCACCCCAATGGTCAGTAAATCTTAACTGTTATTGTTAATGTTATAATCTAGTCTAAATGACAGAGTTTATTACATTTTCCAAAGCAAAGCTATTTTATTGCAGGTTTAGAATATACTCTGTAGATACCTGGAGAAAGCCATTTTTAGAGCACAGTCTTAGCTTTGACACTAACTGAGTAATTTAAAGTAATGCCTTAAATTTTCTGAGCCATGAAATTGTTTCCTGATACTTGCCTTGCCCTAAGGTTCCAATATATCTCTGTGTTTTAATTTTATTTACCACTGTTTAATGGTCTATGGTGCAAAGTGTTTTATTTTTTGACCTTCTGTTCCTCACCTAATGACTTGCCTGAAGAACAAACAACCACTGAAGGAAACTAGTAATCTTTTGGGAAAATTAGCAAAGAATAATTCTTAGAAGGAACAATGAAAGCAGCAAAGTACACAGATGCAAAAATGCATTCTTCTTTTTAAATATTACCACACTGAAATGTGTGTGATTTGACTGGTATTCTAGGTTTATTAGTTCAGTAAATAAGAATTTGGTGGTCACTGGGTTTGTAAGCTAGAAGTTATTATGTGCTGAATCTTGAGGGAACTACACCGTTGCTAGAGATGGGTTCTAACCAGAATGTTCTAGATGTGTCCCTTCCTCTTGTCCATTCCTCCCTCAAGAAAGACCTCAAAAGCCTACTTTAATTACAATTCTTCTAGCATAAATTTTGGGACCTAAATAACTAAGAGACATGCTGGGAGTCATCTTCCAATCCAAACCAACTCATCACACTCAGTACTGAAGCTGGAGGGTCTCAACAAGTTAAATTCTGTAGAGAAAACAGGGTGGCTTTAAACCACTGAGTCCTGATACCACTCAGCGATAAGGATTTGTTCAAGACAAACTATTAATTTGGCAAAATGTGTCTTCAGTGGCCCCTGTCTCTTATCCTTGAGACATTTTTTCCATTTGTTTATGACTCCCTTCTTCTTCCAATAAGGCTTTTGCTACCTTCATACTGTTGATATTATACAACCCTTTACTGTCTGCTCTACCCACACTTCTTCCTTGGCCTGCTCCCATGAACATCTAGCCTCTTTGTGTTTCATCCCTTTGATCACCCCTACAGATAGTTAATGTCTCCTTTTTCTGTTCCTCCATGTTAGTGAAATATGTCAACAAAAGGATCAGGGTCGAACATGGTAAAAGATCAACCCTCATGGTTAGTTTTCAAGGGTAGGAAGACTTTAGAGTCCTTTCAGAATCTAGTACCTGACTCCTCACAGGTACACTAGAAGAACTCCCTACCACAGAGCAAATCACTGCATCTTCCTGGAGAAAAAGTCACTCTTTCAGTAGAAGAGGACAGCAGTGAATGGCATTCCCAGAGATGGTAACCAACTGAGGCACTTAAATCCAGTAAGTAGTAACTCCCAACTGGCAACAGATGATTCTTCAAAGTTTTCTAATCAGGAGAGCCAGAAAGGGATTATTTTTCTTCCCTATCCTCCATTGTCTCTTTAAATTATTTTTTACGCATTACTTTAAAATTTGGAAGATACTAGATCTTTACAGGGTTGGGGGGAGAAAAAGCAGGCCTTTTTGGATTCTGCAATTTTATAAATGAACAAAGGGCTATTTTCACTTCTTGTAGTTTTACTGGAGTATTGTTTTCAGAAAAATGTCATAAATCTGTTCCCCTGGGAATTATTTACTAATCCTAAAATCTCAAATTCTTAAGCCTTTCCCAGAACGAACCTGGGCACAGGTAAAGCACTTCCTTTTGTTCTTTCATACTTTTCCCACATCCTTCGGGCAGACAGAATAATGGCCATCCAAAAATGTGCAAGTACCAATTCCCAGGACCTATGTTGCCCCTTATGGCAAAAGGAACTGCATGTTGTTTAAGTTAAAAATGTTGCAAAGGGGAGATTATCTTGGATCATCTAGGTGGATCCAGTGAATTCATAAGGGTCATAAGGAAGGCAGGGAAGTGGGTATCACAGCAGTGCAGTGTGAGAAAGATCTGAGTTTCATTGCTGATTTTGAAGATGGAAAGGACCACGAGTTAAGGAGTGTGGGCAGCCCCAAGATAAAAAAGGCAAAAAGCCAGATTCTCTGCTATAGCCTCTAGACAGGAATGCACCCCTGCTAACACACTGATATTAACTCGGTGAAATTCATTTCCAACTTCTGACCTCTAGAATTCTAAGATATAAAGTTATATTGTTCAAAAAAACCAAGTTGTGGTAATTTGCTATAGCAGCTGTAGAACACTGGCTGGTGTTTTTAGACTTGGGTGAGCATTTTGTCTTCATTGGGTTTTGCTTCAAATAAAGCACCCCATGTCACACCACAATTTTGATGTATTTTTAAGGATTGTTCCTAGAATGAGAAATAGAAAACTGAAAACTGCATCTTGAACTGTCATAAACTTTGTATAGTTTACTAGGGTTCCCATAAGGAAATATCACAGACTGAGTGACTCAAAACTTAGAGATTTATTTTATCACAGTTCTAGAGGCTGGAAGTTCAGGATCAAGGTGTCTGCAAGTTTCACTTCTGCTGAGGCCTCTCACCTCTCTCTTTACCTTGCAGATGGCCACTATCTCACCACATCTTCACATGCTCTTCCCTCTGTGTGTACACATTCTTGGGGCCTTTGTGTGCCCAAATACCTTCTTCTTATAAAAACATTAATCAAATTGGATTAGGGCCCACCTCAAGAGCTTCATTTTAACTGTATCACTTCTTTAAAGCTTTTATCCCCAAATACAATCACATTCTGATTTTTGGGGTGTGGGGGTTCGTGCTTCAACAGATGAGTTTTGAGGATTGGACACAATTCAGCCCCTAACAAACTCATTATTTGTTTCAGATATTGGACTTATACTTGGAAGAGAAGAAAAAGAAAAGAAAAGAAAAATAACAGAAAAGTAAACAAAAGTAACCAATGCTTTCAGTTTTACCGTACCAGTAAGAAGAACTTTAGGTAAAATGAGAAGAAGAGCAACAATTTTTTGAGCACCTAGCAGGTAAAACCTGTCTTTTGAAAAACTAGGAATTAGGATGCTTTGCCTAGATGCTCTTCGATGAAGGACTTTTCGACCAGCTGCTGATAGAGCTGTCAGCAGACCACAGTCTGCTGCCAGTTCTTTCAGGGTTGGCTTGTGCCCATGTTCATGCCTTTTTCAGGGTAACCCATATCCCATGACATACTGGCTTTCCATCTTGCCCCGCTTGGGACAACTCTAAAGGACATTCTACTGTCAGCACTCCCCATGGGATCGGTTGGAGCTTCCACTGAGACTACATCACAACTCAACATCTTCCTCTGCATATACTTTCTCTCTTCTCTTTTTCCCATAGTTCTCAAAAGCATCCCATCATCAATATTCTGCACCCTAAATATTTCCCAGGGGCCATGTCTCCAGGACCCAGCCTATGACATAATTTCTAGAGCGCAGAAAATGTAAGTATAGAAAGGCTGACTAATTTACTCAAAGGCAAATTTATGGGGCGGCTGTCTCCCTCCAGGGGACAGTGCTTTCTCACACTGGGCTTTACATCTTCTAGAACTTGATCGAGTGAAAGTCACAGAATAAGGATCTTATGCGGGACCAATTTTACTCAATTACCAGAAATTTAAAATAATGTTTCTAAATGAACAGTATCAGAGTAGAGCACAAAATGCAATGAGTTTTCAACTGAAACCGTGAGCCTTCCAAAAATGATCTCTTACTTTAGCTGGTTGCTTTACCATGTCAGACTATCTGGGTTAGAATCCATGCTTTGCCAGTTATGCAAGTGTTTGCCCTTTTTATCATAGCCTCTCCACCTAAAAATGAAATCATAAGAATATATATATATATACCATTGAGATATCGAGGGAGGTTAAATTAGATTTTTCATGTAAAGTTCTTAGAACGATGTTTGATACATCTTAAGTACTTAGGAAGTACTTAAAATTTATTTAAACCTCATAGATAAGTTCTTTTTTCTCTGTTCTTAGAATACCTGATTAATTAATTAATATGCATATAGGAATAATATAATATCAACATGATACACCTCCTCTGTGCCTGCATTTTAATTTATAACTTCATATTAATAGATTTCTCTTTTCTTCAGTACACTCCACTGCTCTGAAAACCAATTTAACAGTACGTTCTTAACAGTAAGTTTAATTTACCATTTAAATTTGGCATTAAGTAAATCTTGAATAGTCTTAGTGCTTAACGAATCAAGACCAAACTGAAGGCAGCTTTCCAGTGTCCCCTATATGGGGATGAATTGTGTCCACCTAAAATTATATGCTGAGGTCCTAGCTCTTAGTACCTCAGAATGTGACCTTACCTGGAAATAGGATCATTGTAAATGTAATTATCTAGAATGAGGGCATCCTGGAATAGTTTAGGCCCCTAATAGAATATGTCCCTATAGGATGTCCATTATCACCACTGCTATTCAACATAGTACTAGAGGTCCTAGCCTCAGCAATCAGACAACAAAAGGAAATTAAAGGCATCCAAATCGGCAAAGAAGAAGTCAAATTATCACTCTTCGCAGATGATATGATACTATATGTGACAAACCCAAAAGACTCCACTCCAAAACTGCTAGAACTTATACAGGAATTCAGCAAAGTGTCAGGATATAAAATCAATGCACAGAAATCAGTTGCATTTCTCTACACCAACAGCAAGACAGAAGAAAGAGATATTAAGGAGTCAATCCCATTTACAATTGCACCCAAAACCATAAGATACCTAGGAATAAACCTAACCAAAGAGACACAGAATCTATACTCAGAAAACTATAAAGTACTCATGAAAGAAATTGAGGAAGACACAAAGAAATGGAAAAATGTTCCATGCTCCTGGATTGGAAGAATAAATATTGTGAAAATGTCTATGCTACCTAAAGCAATCTACACATTTAATGCAATTCCTATCAAAGTACCATCCATCTTTTTCAAAGAAATGGAACAAATAATGCTAAAATTTATATGGAACCAGAAAAGACCTTGAATAGCCAAAGGGATATTGAAAAAGAAAGCCAATGTTGGTGGCATCACAATTCCGGATTTCAAGCTCTATTATAAAGCTGTCATCATCAAAACAGCATGGTACTGGCACAAAAACAGACACATAGATCAATGGAACAGAATAGAGAGCCCAGAAATAGACCCTCAAATCTATGGTCAACTAATCTTCGACAAAGCAGGAAAGAATGTCCAATGGAAAAAAGACAGCCTCTTCAATAAATGGTGCTGGGAAAATTGAACAGCCACATGCAGAAAAATGAAATTGGACCATTTCCTTACACCACACACAAAAATAGACTCAAAATGGATGAAGGACCTCAATGTGCGAAAGGAATCCATCAAAATCCTTGAGGAGAACACGGGCAGCAACCTCTTCGACCTCAGCCGTAGCAACATCTTCCTAGGAACAACGCAAAAGGCAAGGGAAGCAAGAGAAAAAATGAACTATTGGGATTTCATCAAGATCAAAAGCTTTTGCACAGCAAAGGAAACAGTTAACAAAATCAAAAGACAACTGACAGAATGGGAGAAGATATTTGCAAACGACATATCAGATAAAGGACTAGTGAAATAAGTCAAGCAGAGAGAGTCAATTATCATATGGTTTCACTTATTTGTGGAGCATAACAAATAGCATGGAGGACATGGGGAGTTAGAGAGGAGAAGGGAGTTGGGGGAAATTGGAAGGGGAGGTGAACCATGAGAGACTATGGACTCTGAAAAACAATCTGAGGATTTTGAAGGGGTGGGGGGTGGGAGTTTGGGGTACTAGGTGGTGGGTATTATAAAGGGCACGAATTGCATGGAGCACTGGGTGGGGTGAAAAATAATGAATACTGTTATGCTGAAAATAAAAAATAAATTAAAAAAAAAATTAAAAAAAAAAAAAAAAAAAAAAGGACTAGTGTCCAGAATCTATAAAGAACTTAGCAAACTCAACACCCAAAGAACAAATAATCCAATCAAGAAATGGGCAGAGGACATGAAGACATTTCTGCAAAGAAGACATCCAGATGGCCAACAGACACATGAAAAAGTGCTCCATATCACTCAGCATCAGGGAAATACAAATAAAAACCACAATGAGATATCACCTCACACCAGTCAGAATGGCTAAAATCAACAAGTCAGGAAATGACAGATGCTGGCGAGGATGTGGAGAAAGGAGAACCCTCCTACACTGTTGGTGGGAATGCAAGCTGGTGCAGCCACTCTGGAAAACAGCATGGAGGTTCCTCAAAATGTTGAAAATAGAACTGCCCTATGACCCAGCAATTGCACTATTCGGTATTTACCCTAAAGATACAAATGTAGTGATCCAAAGGGGCACGTGCACCCGAATGTTTATAGCAGCAATGTCCACAATAGCCAAACTATGGAAAGAACCTAGATGTCCATCAACAGATGAATAGATCAAGAAGATGTGGTATATATACACAATGGAATACTATGCAGCCATCAAAAGAAATGAAATCTTGCCATTTGCGACAACATGGATGGAACTAGAGCGTATCATGCTTAGCGAAATAAGTCAAGCAAAGAAAGACAACTATCATATGATCTCCCTGATATGAGGAAGTGGTGATGCAACATGGAGGCTTAAGTGGGTAGGAGAAGAATCAATGAAACAAGATGGGATTGGGAGGGAGACAAACCATAAGTGACTCTTAATCTCACAAAACAAACTGAGGGTTGCTGGGGGGAGGGGGTTTGGGAGAAGGGGGTGGGATTATGGACATTGGGGAGGGTATGTGCTTTGGTGAGTGCTGTGAAGTGTGTAAACCTGGTGATTCACAGACCTGTACCCCTGGGGATAAAAATATATGTTTATAAAAAATAAAAAATTAAAAAAAAAAAGAATGCGTCCCTATAAAAGTGAAAATTTGGGCAAAAACAGGCACACGCTGGGAGAATGCTATGAACATGAAGGCAGAGATCAGGGTGCTGTGTCTATAAGCAAGCTGAAGAATTCAAAAGATTGCCGACAAACCACCAGAATCTAAGCCAGAGGCATGGAATGGATTCTCTTTCATGGCCCTCTGAAGTGACCAATCCTTCCAACACCTTGATTTTAGACTTCTAGCCTCCAGAACTGTGACATGAGAAATTCCTGTTTTCTGAGCTAGTTGGTCTGTGGTATGTGGTTACGGCAGCCCAAGGAATGACACACCCTCTGTGGTCTAACTTACAACCACCTTTCCAGAAGCCACCTTTCTGGCTCCTGTTGTCTATTCCAGACAAACTAACATAGTCCTTGGCCCTCCTTCCTTTCTGCAAGAATGCATTAACTCAAGCTAGTTTCCATGCTTGAAAAGTACCCCCACTCTCTGTGTATCACCTGTGAAGTCTTCTCAGCCCAGTTTCTCCATGAACGTCATTCTTCCATTTGAAACTGCCTCCATCTCTGCCCCCACCAGCATATATTGTTCGGAATAACCATTTTTCTCTTTCTTTTAAGAACTGCATACTGTTATTGATCATTTTAAACAAGTGTAGCTTCTATGTAAATTGACTGTGCATGCCTTAGGGAGGCAAAGTCTGTATTTTGTCCCTTTTCCCAAGGAAAGGAGCATAGTAATTATGTTTATCATAGACATTCAATAACTAGCTATTGATTTCCTTTGAATGGTAGTATTTACATAATATTTTTTTTTGCATTTCTTGTTGAAAAAACCTATCAGTTATGACTTGAAAAAATACAAAGTATTTTTTTCTCTTCTCTGTAGGATATTTATGCTTTGTTTTTATGTAAGAATTTGTTTAGTTTCCTGTGTTGGTTAAATGTTTGAATATATACTTACATTGAATAATCAAGTAGTGACATTTTAAGAAAAACATCCCCTATCTTTTATTGAAATGTGGATATTATTCTTTGCATGTATTTAAATGGAAAATAATTGATTCAAATGAGTCTGAATTGATTTGACATAAAAATCTTATTTTAGGACATTAGATATAAATGGAATAAATGGGATAAAATGAGTGTTATGTAGGTCTGTGTAGAGTGCTTCAGTACAAGAAAACAACAGTAAAAAATGAAATCTGCCAAGAGATGGTAGGTATTAGAATATGCTTTGATAGGAGAAAAGCCTGCTGCAGACTAAATAAATTTATTATTTTCTCCCGGAATAGTTTGGTCTTAAAGGTGAAGAATTTTGGATCATATGAAAATCAAGAGAGGGGTGAAAAATTGGCTAGCTTTAGGAATGATTAGTGATGAGCCTTGCAGAATGGGAGGGGCTAGTTATGTGCAGAAATTCTGAAACTTTCATATTCTTGGCTTATGGTGATTCTTTGGCTTCAGCAACCCCATTTTGGAGATTCAATAAGGAAGATTATTTCTAATCATCTCCGACTTGCTGCCTCAGAAATGCAATTCCAACCAATGTTCCCAGGGCCCTGCTGACTCCTGGATGTGTTAGCTGTAGGTAAGCAGTAAAGAGTACAGAGGCACTAGGCTCTCTTCTTGTCCATTCCCTAGCCTTGCTTTCTCAGGAGCATCCCTTTCTTTTGTCATGCTTTCTGAACAAATGCTTCTGACACAAATGAGATGCATACACTCCTGAGAAATGTCACAGCTATTAGAAAGTGATAATAACCTTAATGCCATGTAATAATTTGAGGATTAAGGGATTACACTCTGAATATTTGGATGACCTATAAGGTTTGAGCATTGAAATTTGATGTTATAAATAGACTGAAGCTATGGATAAGAAGGAAGTATTTGTGTGCTCTTACTGTGCTTAGTTCATATCTATTTAAAACATGTAAGACTGGATCCTAAAATTTAAACCACATAGAACAATTTCCTATGCTGTTTTGTAATAATAATAAAACAAAAATTGTGCAGGACATTGAAATGGACCAAAAAGATTGCTGGATGGTGGGCAAAATCCTAAAGATCATTCTCCTAAGATTCTAATTTTCTGGTATGTAATCAATATTAATTTAGGAATTACTATGAAGAAATTTTGCAGTTGTAATTAAAGTCTTAAATCCAGGGGTGCCTGGGTGCCTGGGTGGCTCAGTCATTAAGCATCTGTCTTTGGGTCAGGTCATGATCCCAGGGTCCTGGGATCAAGGCCCACATCAGGATTCCTGCTCAGTGGGGAGCCTGCTTCTCCCTCTCCTTCTCCCTATCTGCTTGTGTTCCCTCTCTTGCTGTCTCTCTCTGTGTCAAATAAATAAATTGAAGATTTTTTTTTAAAAAAATACAGTCCCATATTCATTGACCTTAATAATATGGAGATTATCTACATAGGCCTAATCTAATCACAAGCCCTTAACAACAGAGAACTTTCTCCAGTTGGTTGCGGAAGAAGGAGGCAGACAGAATCAGAGCAGTAGAAGGATTCAAAAAGCCATTGAAGATGTGAAGATGGGGAAGATCACATAAGAAGAAATACAAGTGGATCCAGGAGCAGAGAGCAACCCTGGGCCAACAACCGGGAAGGAAATTGGACCTCAGTCCTACAACTACATGGAATTGAATTCTGCCAATGATTGAATGATCCTTCCAAGCTAAGACTTCCTGAGAGCTTTGAGATATGAGCCCAGGCCTGGGGAACTCTTGTGAAACCCTAAGTGAGGTACCACTTAAGCCATACTGACCTTCTAATTGATAGAACTATGTTTTAAGCCATTGAGCTGGTATGTTTTAAGTCATTGAGTTTGTGATAATTTGTATACAGAAACATAAAATCAATACACTAGTGTCAAACCTCAGGGTTTTATTTTATATAGTACCCTGTCCTTTCATTTTCCTTGAAATATTGTATAGTTCTGTAAGTCATAGATAATTGATAATACAAATGATTTTTGTCCACAGACATGCAAATGAATTTTATCCATCAGAAATACAATCTTCGTCTATTCCAAGAAATAAGCTATTTTGCTTCTATTCGAAAATTCATTTCAGAAGTTCTTATCTGCCTGTATATGGCTTGTATAATAAATTCTCCTTTAATCCAGTTGTAACATCCTACTGGTTTGCTTATTAACTAACGAGTTAAATGAAATATTTAACATGTGTTCACTTTATGTCTGTATAGGAGTCCTAATTTATCATTTAACAGTGATCCGTTCAGGGGTTTCCAGATGTGATACGACAGGGACAAATATTTATCGCTCTCATAACTTAAGACTAGAACAACACTCAGCGCTATACTTAAATTCTCATCTGTTCCACATATCAAACCCCCAAGTCTGGTAAGAGGAGTTCCCATTTAAAATCAAGAAACCAAGACTCAGATATACCTCATTTATTGAAGAACACACAATTTTGGAGTCTTATAGCTGAGCCTTTAAGAAACTGAAATTTGGGGATAACTTCATTTCCATTTTGTCATATAGTTTTCCAATACTAAATGGAGCTCCTATCCTTTCATCATATTCAACACCCCTTCCCTCATTCTCTTAGTCCATTCTTGATGCCAACATCTTCCTAATCACTCAAGATTCCCAACTCAGAAGCACTTTATCCTTTCATTTCACTTTCTCCCTATATCTCTTTGGTTATCAAAGGCTGTTACTTCAGCATCTACCACTTCCTTTGCAGCCACTCCCTCTTTCTGTCTCTGCTTCCAGTCATCCTCACTTCTTCTCATACTAATAGAATCTCAAACAGAGCCAGATCCAGTTTTGGGTGCCTGGCATTTCTACTATTTGGAAGATCATCTTGGTGGGGAGGGAGTAACATATTAAGAATAAAAAATATATATATAGTCTTTCAGAATGGGCTAAGAAATGAAAACAAACTAACAAAGTCATAAAACTTCATGCCCCTTCTTTCTGAGATCCCTCATTGCAACTTACCAGAAATGCTTATGTAGAAATGATTCCTGACCTTTGTCCCCCTCCCCACTCTAAATTTCTAGCAACTCTGAGCACTCAGAGGGCCACATAAAGAAAACACATGTTTCTTTAGAGCCCACTGTCAGTTCTTTCTGCACTCAAAGTAAAGGCAGTAAGTTATGCAATGAGAGGAGCCAAAAGTTATCTGGATCTTCTACCATGGAGGTGGGGAAAGTTATAAACCTAAGAGATTTTAAATACACAGGGGCCTGAACTGCAGCCCAGTCTCCTGAATAAAACTTCAGGGGATATGTGCTTTTAAAAAAAGTTTCACAGGTGAAGTGGATGCAGCTGCCCCACATATGAAAAGTTTGCTTTAGCTCTAGAAGGGACTCGATCCTATGTCTCCAAGCCTGGCTCAAGCTCACAAAGACAACTGTCCTCCAGCATTTCCTGGGCACTGGGCACTGGACAGTAGAGAATGCAGATGCCATAAAAATGCATGTAGAAAGAGCTTTGATTAAAGTTTGAATTGAAAAAACTTCTTTTCTGTCTTTGAAGTAACTACATTGGCTTTGATTCAAGCAAAGCAATGAGCTTGATGAACATCATCGCAGCCCAGAAAATGACCTGGTACTCAGAGGAGGATAAGAAAATAAAAAATAAATTAAAATTAAAAAAAAAAAAAAAAAAAAAAAAAAAAAGAAAGAAACTTCAATTTAAGGGTCAGACAGGATCAGAAAAAAAGACATTTCCAACAGCCACACCCAACTAAAGATTTCACTGAACCTTTAGATAGAAGAGGTTGGGCATAACCATCAGGACTACACAGCATGTATGTCTACATATAATTTGCAATTTATTGCTTATTATCTTTATGCTTCCATAATACTGTTCAATTCAGTATATGCAATTCATTTTTAAATGTTAATTCGGTCATCCCCAGTTATGTATTGGCTTTCTAAAGCCCATGATTTAAACAATTATTTCAACAACTGGGAAAGAGAAAGTTCCTTAAAGTAGGACACTAAAAAGAAGAATCCAGATTCTGTCAGCCAGACAGGGAAGGTCAGTCACCAGCATGCTGTTTACATTCCCACCATATACACCCATCCCATATGAAATGCAGGTTAGAGAGTCTTCGGTACTTCCAAAATTATGAGAATAAATCTTCCTGTCACTTTAAGTCACAGTCTCACAGTCCTTAAATAACCACCCGTAGATCTAGCCTCAGCAAATTTGTTATCAAAGGTATGTGTTTACACATGGCAAGTCTCTGAGAAATAAAGAAAAAAAAAGAACATATTGTCAGTGAAAAGAAAGTTTTTCCTTCTAGAAACCAATATGATGAGATTTTAAAACAAGCAGAGCATAAAATAATTTTTATATTCAAAACAAATTAGGGTTAGTATTAAGTGCAATGAAAGTTAAGTGTAACGAAAGTTGTAAATAGATACTTTTTTGTTGTTCATTTGCTCTGTCAACACACATTCCTTTGTTTCCTGTGGTTACTGGGCAGTATGGACCTGTTTGCCCCTCCTTGCACCCTTCTACATTCTCTGCTCTTATCTCAGGCAGTAGAACAGGAGCCTGAAATTTTCCCAAACACTCTAGATTCTGGTTGGGTTCAGCCCTTAGGGTGCCCTGGCTTGAGTAGAGAGGGAGCAGAAGAGGGATACAGAATGTTTAAGCTGCTTCCCAGAGGCTGACTACAGTTAGGTTCATTCCTTGACCAAAGTTCATTTCCATCTCTTGCCCTCTGTGCATCCACCCTTTCACCCCCCAATAACTATTAGGTTTTACCAGCTGCTCCTCCTTTGTTTCTTCCGGTTTTAGGATTGCTCAAGCGGCTGGGATGTTACTAGCCTGAGAGTGTAGTATTTCTTATGGTTTCTCTATATGCTTTGCAAATAGTTCCTTTATTAAACTCTTCTCAAATTACCCAGTGTGTGTATTCCGTATCTTTCCATCTTGGGCCCTGACTATTATATTAATTGAAAATTATTATACTAGTGGGTCCATTGTTTATAAACTTTCTCAAAGTTGCTTAGCTTCTAACACAGAATTTATCTTACTTTATTATCAAAGCTTTAAAAATATGTAATAATTTCTCATTTGTTTCAAAAATAGATTTATGGCATTTTTTAGGTTATAAGTTAGTCCATTAAAGAAAGACAATAAGTAAAATCTAGTAATATTTCTATGATTTGTGACATTTTAAGTAATTTTATGCCCATACAAATCAGTGGCAACTTTTTCTTCCAAATCATAGACTAAGTATTATTCAATTAATCTCTTCATAGCATGAAAATTTGGAAACTTGAATAATGACTTAAGTTTTGATGCAATGTTTTTTGCTCAACAGCTTAAATCCATGACCATATTTATATTTGTTATATTGTATTGGAAGCCATTAGGCTAAGAAAACATGTGTTCCTAAACATTGTTTATTATAAAAGAAAAATCTATCCCAAAATAACAACCCTCAGAGAGTAAAAAACAGAGTGTGACTGAATCAATGATTGCTAAGATCTTGAACAGAATGGTGAGTAATAGAGCCAGTAATATGGAAATTTGGAATACTGATACTGCCAGAACCATATTTATGTGACTAATGTCACACTTTTCACCTTCTGGAATAACTTTAATGTATTTGATGATAGTAGTTAGTTGTGTTTCATCTAATATCAAAGTATGCTTACACCATTCTACTATATATTTTCATCAACTGCTAATTATTTTACTACTTTTAACATAATTAAATATAAACAGTAAATTTCTGCTGTCAAGATGTGCTTTTTTTTTTTTTTTTTCTTTTTTTTCAGTTCAAAAAGTATTGTTCCCAAAAGAGAACTGGAACAAATTCAAAATGTGATACTCTAGAAGAAAAAAAAAAAAAAAAGCAGCTAAAGGAAACAATATTAAGCCAAGGGAAGTGACAAATCACAACAAATAACAGATGATAGATCCCTACTGAGAAAGACACAGCAATTCAATTTGCTAAATTATTTTATTTATCTCTGAACGGCACTATGAATGATCTATTTGTTTTGATGAACACTCAAACTTTGGTGAATGGAAAATTGTACTGCTTCTAACATGTCAAATTTGGATATGGTAAAAGAAGATGTGAATTAAATTGGTTTTGAATATATTGCATTAAAAGTTGAATTGTCAGCTTAGAAATATCTTTCCAGCAGCATTATTTGTACCAAACACTTTTCTTAAGAGGAATCACATAAGTGTTCAAACTAAAATAATAACTGATTATGTCTGGGTCCCTGCATTGAAATGTTCTTGAAATTCTAAATGCAGTAAAAGGCTAAGAAGATTATACAAAGAGAAATATGTTTGATAGTTTGATCAAAGACACTGGCAGTGAATTAGAAGGGGTTTTATAGTTTCAGACTAAACAATTTGGCAAAAACCTAAATTTCAGTCTCTTTCTTCCTTCATGCATTTATGCATTTTCCTATTTATTGAAATACTCTGAAGTGCGAAGTTTGTTTTAGGAAGTGGGGGTTAGATATGAAAACCTCGTTGTCTTCAAGGAAAAGAAAAATGGTCCATGGATTTCATGTGAGCAACTGGAATGGACATATATCTGAAAATGTTCTGAATGTTCCAGAACTATGCAACTGGAGCCTCTGTCTTACTGTTGAGGAGCCTGGAAAATGAATTCTAAGATGAAGGGGAATGACCTAAGTGAACAAAGAAGGGTTACAAGTGAAGGAGTTGACAAGTAGAGGTAGTCACATCTTAAAAAGGCCAGAAATGGGAGGGTTCTTTACTGCCTGCGAATTCCAAGAAGCTGAGTTTGGCAAGAGCAAAGATATAAAGTTTCAACAGAGGACATTGTGGACATACGTAGGAGGAAAGAATTTTTAGAATGGTGAGGTGAAAAAAAGTTATTAGTGGTTGTCTCTGAAATCTTTGTTAGGATGGAAATAAGCTTTGGTTAGGGATATACTCAAACTTGGGCTAAGAAGCAAGACTCTGAGGAAGGCTAGTAGCAACTACTGACGTCAAGAATAGAAAACGTTAACCAATCTGCATTGGAAATAAACAGGCTTTTAGGGTTTGAGGACATGAGAAAATGAGAAGGAATGGAGAGATAAAAGAACAGGCATAGACTGCAATTGCACTACTAAGTATTTACCCCAAAGATACAGATGCAGTGAAAAGAAGGGTCACCTGTACCTCAATGTTCACAGCAGCAATGGCCGCAGTCATGAAACTGTGGAAAGGACCAAGACACCTTTCAATAGACGAATAGATAAAGAAGATGTGGTCCATATATACAATGGAGTATTATGCCTCCATCAGAAAGGATAAATACCCAGCTTTTGTATCACCATGGATGGGACTGGAGGAGATTATGCTGAGTGAAATAAGTCAAGCAGAGAGAGTCAATTAGCATACGGTTTCATTTACTTGTGGAGCATAAAGAATAACACAGAGGACATTAGGAGAAGGAACGGAAAAGTCAGTTGGGAAAATCAGAAGGGGAGATGAGCCCTGAGAGACCGTGGACTCTGAGAAACAAACTGAGGGTTTTGGAGGGGTAAGGGGTGGGGGGTTAGGTGAGCCTGGTGGTGGGTATTAAGGAGGGCACGTATTGCATGGGGCACTGGGTGTGGTGCATCAACAATGAATCTTAGAACATTGAAAAAACAAAATACAATTTTTAAAAAAGAACAGGGATAAAAACACGAGTGGGGGCCAAGAAATGATAAAACAGGTAATTTGTTTGTTTCACTGTGTTGAGAATGCCCTTTTACCACCTCTCCCCAAAATATTTGTATTGTCCACCACAAAGACAAAAGGCATGAAGGATTTTTATTATTTTGTTTTGTATTTGTTGAAAGCAAAGAAAGAGCCAAGTTCCACATCTATTGTGATACAAGGGCAGAGATGGACAGACAAAATTACCCGTTAGAATCAATAGGTGGAATAAAATAGTAATTCAATGGAGAGAGTGTATAGGAGTGGGAGGTGAAGTTGGAACCTGCAGAAATGTAGGAAAGAGTGTGAGGCTGTTCATAAGATAGCGTGTAGGAGTTGGAGCCAATCCTCCAAATTCCAGGGAGTGGGAGATCCAGTGGATGCCTAGGATATACAGAACTAGGGAAAGTTTGGGATTGACTTGAGGATGATGGCAGTGTTAAGCAGGTTAGTACCTGGCCCCATTTGTGCTCTTGATACATGGTGGAAACAAGCATGGAGCATGGAGGGAGGCAAGACTGAAAGCGGGGAGGCCAATCAGGGAAGCATCTATGTTGGGTCACTTGCAAGACTACCTTCGAGTTGGATTTTCTGGAAAGGCTCCCCAGACTGTGACCTCAATTAGCCTGCGTGGGGACTCAAACCAGGTGCTGAGACCCTGGTGAAAGCCATTATTCCTTGCCTTGGAGGAGTGCCCAGTATAGTTGGATGATTGTGTGTATGTGAATGTGTGCATTGGGGAGGGAATAATTATAAACAGAGCAAGAAATAACAGCGTCATTCAACTGGTTATTATTCCAAGGCAATTTGTGAGTATAAAATTGTGTGTGTGTTTACTCATTCAATAAGAAAATTGTTGAGAATTCAATTGAATCAAATTGGAAATTTATAAGCCCTGTATTCGGTAATTCTTCCCTGGTAGAAATGTAGACCTCAATTCAGAGACTATCAGTCTTAATAAGCGGTTAATGAAGGAGCTCAAAATAAAGGCAATCTGTTCACTTGGGTGCATTGAAAAGACAAGCCCCAAGCTAGCCATTACTTCTTGTTAATAGACACAGAACCTAATGAATATAAAATTTATATCCTGTTACCATAACATTTAAGTTTCATCTTTATACTTATTCTGTATCTTGTCATCACAGAGTTATGTTTCTATCTAAATATCTACTTGCTAAGAAGTACAAAGAGCCTTACTATAATATTAAAAAATCTCTTTTCAATAATTGCAAGGACTCTATAGACTCTAAACTCAAGACTAGTAATGTGCGTTAAAAGAAAGCACTCTTGTTAGGACAATTGCAAGAAAATTTCTTCCTTAAAGATTTAAATGCAGTTTGTCATAGGAGGTTGATTTTATTTTTTTATTTCATTTTTTTAAATTCATGCAGATTTATTTATAGTTTATTTTCTACTGCAACATATAGAAGGTTGTGATGATGCAACAGCATTTTCTTTTATTATTTTATTTTATTTATTTATTTTTTTTACTGTGTTATGTTAGTCCCCATACAGTATGTGATCAGTTTTTGATGTAGTGTTGCAAGATTCATTGTTTACATATAGCACCCAGTGCTGCATGCAATAGGTGCCCTCCTTAATACCCATCATGAGGTCAACACATCCCCCACCACTTCTCCTCTAATACCCTCAGTTTGTTTCTTGGAGTCCACAGAGGTTGATTTTAAGTGAATTATAGAGACAATGACAGTATTGATCAAACTCTAAGTAATTCCATTTGTATAAAAGAACCATGAAAATTCAATTAAAATTAAAACTATAACTAATGACTTTTACAGCTTCACAATCATATCTGGCCTTTGGCTCTGTCTCCATCTACTCAGGCTGCCACAAGAAAATAACATAGATTGGGCTATTTAAACAACAGAAATTTATTTTCACAGTTTTGGAGGCTGGGAAGTCCAAGATCAGGATGCCAGCACTGTCTGGTTCCAGGGAGAGCTATCTTCCCAGCTTGCAGATAGCTGCCTTTCTAGCTGTGTCTGCACATAATGGAGGGAGAAAGAGCAAGTTCTCTCATGTCTCTTCTGTAGACATGGATTCCATTGCCAGGGTTCCATCCTCATGCCCTCTTCTAAAACAATTTATCTACTAAAAGCCACACCTCCAAGTGCTATCAGATTGGGGTGAGGGCCTCAGCATGTGAATTTCGGGGATGGGGACATAATGCAGTCCATAAAAGTACCCCGTGCTTGTAAGATAACTTTTCCTTCCCTTCCTGAAGATGAAGGCGGTGGGTTCCTGTCTCAGCCCACCCACCCCCTTGCATACTGGCTCTGAGGAGTTCTTCTGTTCAGGGATGTCACTTCTGATAGGTACTGCTTTCTCTTCTATACCCACAGTGTTCCTTTTCTCTGTTGGATCAGTGTCATCAGTCTACACACTACTGCAAGTTCTCTACCTTTAAAATAGATATAAAAATAAAATTTAGGAACTTTTTGACCATACATGCTTTCCAAGCTTACTGCCTCATTTATTTACTCACTATTATAGCAAATCACCCTGAGTAATGTGCCCATATTTCTTCTCACTAATTTCTCTCCTTCCATCCCCTCAGATTTCCAAAGAAATAATGCCAGGACTCAAACAATATAGAAAACTATTAAAAAAAAAAAAAAGAAAGAAATCTTGCTTCTGTGCCTGCCCCTCCCAACCCATATATAAACCATTCTGTTAGTTTCTAATTCCCTGGTTCTTTCTTTTGAAGAAGTCAGTACACTATACAGTCTGTACTGCATCTTATTTCTTTTTACTCAAACCTGAATATTTTTCCACTGTCAATGTGTAAAGAGCTTCTTCATTCCATTTTATCTTTTTAATTGCTGCAGATCATTGTTTATTCCCCCATTCCTCTCTTGATGGGCAGTTGCTTGTAGCTGTCATACAAACAATAGTACATGTGGCATTTCATATTTGTGCAAGTGTCTGTGCAGAATAATTTCCTAGTAGTAGACTGTTCTCTCAAAGGGTAAATGCATCTGTAATTTAAGGGCAAGTTTTGCTTGTTAGGAGTTGTTCCATTTTCTACTCGAGCTGACAACGTATGAGACTGTTATTTTCCTAAAACCTTACTGACTGAGTGTATTTTCATAATTTGTGATGACAGATCCACACAAGAAATCATACTTAAGTGTGGTTTTAGTTTGCATTTCTATAATTATGGATGTCACTGAATACCTTTTGTGTATGGTTAAAAGACCACTGTTATTTCTTTCTCTGTTAACAGTTATTACACACAAAGACTTTGCCTGTTTTTCTGTGGGCTGCTCGTCCTTTCGTCTCAATTTCTTTGGGGAGATGGGGAAATTTCTTTGAGCTCTTTGTATGCTAAAAAGATTACCCAATTATCTGTGATATGAACACATTATTTCTTCAACTTATTCTAATCAAGATTTTCCCCTTACACATTAGTAAAATTTCCATTTTTGAGATCAAACCTGACCTCTTTGTAGTTAATCCAATAATCAATTCTCAGTAACTGTCTAACATGATTAGCTGCCTGTTTTCCCCATAATTGATGAGTCCCTCCCCTTTAAAATACTTTCTCATATGACTTCTTGGATGCTGAACACGTTATCCATACGTTGATAAATCTAAACCCTGTATCTCCATCTTACACCTCTTCACTGAAAGCCAGTCTCACTTGTGACCTCATGGGCCTATTATAGGAATCTCAAACTCAGTGTGTTCTGCTGAGTTTTTTAAGCCTTTCAAATGAATTTCTTTGATAGAATTACCCATTCACTATCATTTCTGTAAAGGAAAACTCTAACCTCCCAGTTGCTCAGGCTGTAACAGTTTCAGAAACATCATAGACCCTCCTTTTTTGTCATTCCCCATGTTCAATCCATCAGCAAAGTCTATTTTATTTACTTGCAAAATGTACCTACAACCTGGTATTTCTTTCCAACTGCACCTCTACCACCTTGTCCAAGACAACATGGCTTCTCTCCAGATTATTGCATTAAATTACTAACTAATCTCCCTGCTATAGCCCAGCCCATTTTCTATATATTATCACCATAATGATCAGAGTGATCTTCCTGAAAGGTCAGCCAGATCATATTGTTTTTCTGTACAAAATCTTCCAATAGCTTCCCTTGAGACTCAAAGTAGAAGACAAAACCGTAATAATAATTTATAAGATTTCACATTAGTGCCAATTTTTCACTTTATTCCCCCTCACTTATTTTTATTTTTAAAGATTTATTTATTCAGAGAGAGAGAGAGAGAGAGAGAAAACATGGGGGGGGCAGAGGGAGCAGGAAAGAGGGAATTTCAAGCAGACTCCTTGCGCCAAAGAGCGCCCAAAGTGGGGCTCAATCTTGCAACACTGAAATCATGACCTGAGCCAAAATCAAGAGTTGGATGAATAACTGACTAAGCCACAGAAGTGTCCCTATTCTCCCTCACTTCTTTTGGTCTAATCATACCTGCAATTTCCTTGTTATTACTTGAACATGTCCACTAAATGTCTTGCACTAGAAATCATCGCTGTCTTGAGTACTCTTCCTCCAGCTAGTCATCTGGCATTCTTACTTCTTTTCTTTTCTTTTTTCTTTTTATTTTTTGCTCATATCACACCTTATTCTTGAAGCCTTCCCTGACCAGCTCTGTAAAACCGTTCATCTCTACTCCCTCAACAAACAAAATTTCTTATCCAGCATTATTATTCTACTTTGGTTTTATGATAACATTTGTCATTGAACACAATATGTATTTTTATTATGTATATATTTATTTTTTTCTTTCATTGTACTGGGATGTAAGTTCCTTGAGAATAGGGATTCCCATGTGTTTTATTGACTAGTATCACCTAATACATTGCTTGGCTTGCAGCATGCACTCAGCAATTATTTATTAGTGAAGAAGTACATTCCTCCTTATGGTAAATATTTTAAAGTAAAATAATGTGACTCCGTATATTTACTTTAAGACAAGAATCCAAATGTCAATTTTACCTCTACCACAGTTGAAGAACACTGGAGCTAATAAGATAAATAAGACATGGCCCTGTCCTTAAAGGAACTGAGTAAAGCAAGAGTAAATGCATGTTTATATACAATCAACAAAAAAGAGATCTCAAAGTATATGCTTAACTGTCCATTATTCATTGTGTTTTTCACCCATTTCAGAATTATGACCAGTCCTTCAATTTACAGTTCACTTTAATTGCATAAGCATTGTTTTAGTCACAGCTGCTAGGACACTTACTTTATTGATGTTGGAACAGCAGTCTACAGAACTTGAATGATTTATTATCAGATCTGCAATAGAGGAAGATACTTGCCTATCCAACATTTGTCTTTTTAACAACAGAATGCCAATTTTATTAGAATAGATAATGCTCTCAGCCAAAAGACCATGTTTCCAGATTTAATGCAGCTGGATCTGGCCATGTGGTAAAGTTCGACACCACACACTGTAAAAATAAGTGACGTGTAAGACTTCAGAAAAGCTCCCAAAGTGCCTGAATGGCTCAATTGGTTGTGTCCAACTCTTGATCTAAGCTCAGGTTTTGATCTCAGGAACATGAGTTGAAGCCCTGCAGTGGTCTCCATGGCAACCACTTAAAAAAAAAAAAAGGAAAAGAAAAAGAAAAAGAAAAGACTTCAGGAAAACTCCCTAAAAGGAACTGCTTCAACTGAAAGACATGTCCTTCTTGCTCTTTCTTCTTTTCTCCTTTCTGCTGCTTGGAATATAAGCAAGATGGCTCTAACTGTGCCTGACCGTAAAGGTGAGCTTGTAAATGCATGCCATATGCTAGGCCAGGGGTTAAGAAAGTTTCTGTATACTTTATGGTTATATCTGGTCTCTACTGTATACTTTTCTTTCTTGTTTTTTTCTGAGCCACCAGGAATGAAGTGAGAACTATAATTTCCCTAGCTTGCTATCTTGAAAGAAGTGGTCATGTAGAGAGTGGGAACTCAGGTGAACTTGCTGAGTTTGGGGAGACTGAGCCAGCTAGAAATTACTGGATAGAGTATCAAAGAGAATGTCACAGAGAGAACACTCAGAATTGCAGAGCATTCACCTTGATTACTGATCAGAGTTCTGATCATCACATGCAAGTGAGAAATAACCCAAGGGTAGGGAAAGAACCATTACAAAAGATGAAAGGAGACAATATTCAGAACTCACACAGGACAAGGTGTAGTGACCATCCTCTCAGTTATGAGACTGGGACACCAGATAATTCATGGAACATTAGAGAACTGGGTAGATTATACAGAAAGATCTTGACTCAAGAGTAAAAATTAATTACCATCGGCAAATGCTGTTTTCATTCTAGCCAACAAATATTAAAAGCAAAACCTGGGGTGACTGGGTGGCTCAGTCAGTTAATCATCTCACTCTTTATTTCAGCTCAGGTCATAATCTCAGGGTTGAGAGATTCAGCCCCACATTGATGTTTATGCTGGGCCTGGAACGGGTTAAGATTCTCTCTCTCTCCCTGTGTCCCTCCCCACTTCTCTCTCTCTCTCAAACAAAACAAAACAAAACAAAACAAAAAACAAAAAACCAAACCAAAACAAAACAAAACAAAACAAAAGGAAACAAACTGATTCCAAGAAAATTAACTGATTTCTAGAACAGAGCTCAAGTATTTATAACAAGGAAAAAAAAAAAAATCCCAGCGAAGAATAACAAAATTCACAACATTTGGTGTCTAATCAGATTACCAGGCTCTATACAAGAAACTATAAAAATACAGTCATAATGAGAGTAAAAACTATTCCATGAAAACCAAACCAGAAGTGCCACAATGGTAAGAAAAAGAAGATAAAAATATTAATTGGCTTTTATAACTGCATTCTACCTGTTCAAAACAGTAAGTAGAAACATGAAGGATATAAAGAAACCTAGATCAAACTCTTATTGATAAAAACTACAATGCCTGAGATGTAAAATACAGTAAGCAGGCTTTACAGTAGATTATACCTTGCAGAAAAAATAATTGAAAATATAATGGTAAAAGGATATAAATTTTCAACCATAAATGAAGTCTGAAGACCTAATATAGAACATAGAACAACCATAGTAACTATGGTTGGAAACACTGTATTTATAATTGAAATTTTCTTACATCTGGAACTAATGTAAGATTATTAATTACACTACAATTTAAAAAAGAAATTTTCTAAGAGAATAGAACACACAGAAAGATAAATATGTGAGGGGATAGATGTGTTAGTTACATAGAAGAGGGAAATCCTTTATACAATATATACTGATATCAAATCACCATGATGTACACATTAAATATCTTACAATTTGATTTGATAATTATACCTCAACAAAACCAAAATTTTTAAAAATAATAGATAATCTGGGAGTAACTCCTTATCTGTTAAAAATATTAAATTTTTAGTTAAAAATCTTCTCATGTAGAACACTCCAAGCCCATATAGTTTCATTGGTGATTCTTCCAAACATATAAAGAGGAAATCATAAAAATTTTAGAAAGTTCTTTAAGAAAACTGAAGAAAAATATCTTTTGTGTACCTTCTGTGAGGTCAGCATTAACCCAATACCCAAACCAGGCAAAGACATTACAATGAAAGAAAACCACAGACCAATATCTCCAGTGAACCTAAACCAAATGTTAGCAAATCAAGCTCAATGATATATTAATGATTATTTGTGATCAAGCAGGGCTTAATCACAGGCAATCTCAGGATTTCAGAGTGGTTTAACATTAGAAAATTTATCTTTGTAATTTACCAAATTAATAAATTAAAAAAGTAATAATCTCTACAGATGCTAAAAGACCATTTGATAAACTTCCAACATCTATTCTTATTTTTTTCCTTAAAATTTATTTGACAGAGATCACAAACAGGCAGAGAGGCAGGCACAGAGAAAGAGAGGAGGAAGCAGGCTCTCCACTGAGCAGAGTGCCTGACATGGAGCTCGATCCCCGGTCCCTGAGATCATGACCTGAGCAGAAGGCAGAGGCTTAACCCACTGAGCCACCCAGGCGCCCCCAACATCTATTCTTAATGAAAAGTTTCAGCAAACCAAGAATAAAAGAAACATCCTTAGCCAATCAAAAGCATTCTTGAAAAACTTGTAGCTAACTTAATGGTGAGAGACTGAATGCTTTCCCCCAATATCAGAAATAAGAGATGGATATCTGCTCTCATCTCTCCTATTCAACATTATAGTGCAGGTTCTAGATGGTGCAATCAGGAAAAAAGAGAAGGAAAGGAAATAAAATGAGGAGGGAGCAAAGGGAAGGGGAGAAAAAAGAGAGAGGTGAAAGGAAGGTGGGAGGAAGGAAGATGCCAGGACTGAAAATAAAGAAGTAAAATTGTTTTTATTAGATGCGATGTTTAGGTATAAATTCTAATAAAATACACATACAAATCTAATAGAGATAATAACTAAACTTAGTGTAACTGCATTTCTTTATACTGATGTTGAACAATCAGAAATTAAGATAAAATTATTTATAATAGCATAAAAAATTGAAGACATAATGATACTGTCAATTTTCCCTAAGATGACTTACAGATTCAACATAATCCAAATCAAACCCAAAGAAGTCTTTTTTTTTTTTTTTTTTGTAAAAAGCACGAGCTGATTCTAAATTCATAAGGAAATTCAAAGACTCTAGAATAGCCAAGGAAATTTTTAAAAAAATTAAAAAAAATTACACTATCAGATTTGAAGACTTAATATAAACCTATAATTACCAATACAGTGTGGTATGGGTGTAACAACAGTAAAACAGACTGATGGAATCCAAAAAGATCCCTTTGTAAGTAGAAATTTGATTGCTAATAACACTGCAGACAAATCAACTGAGAATAGTCTTTTTGATAACTGGTACTAAAGCAACTGGATATCCATTAAAAAATAAATACTTTCAGGGCGCCTGGGTGGCTCAGGGGGTTAAGCCGCTGCCTTCGGCTCGGGTTATGATCTCAGGGTCCGGGGATCGAGCTCCATGTCAGGCACTCTGCTCAGTGGAGAGCCTGCTTCCTCCTCTCTCTCTCTCTCTCTGCCTGTCTCTCTGCCTGTTTGTGATCTCTGTCAAATAAATTTTAAAAGAAAAAAAAAAAAAGAATAGATGCGGGAAGTTTATCAAATGGTCTTTTAGTACTTTCAATCCTTATCTCACACCATTTACAAAAATGTTGAGGTAACTATAAAGTACTCATGAAAGAAATTGAGGAAGACACAAAGAAATGGAAAAATGTTCCATGCTCCTGGATTGGAAGAATAAATATTGTGAAAATGTCTATGCTACCTAAAGCAATCTACACATTTAATGCAATTCCTATCAAAGTACCATCCATCTTTTTCAAGGAAATGGAACAAATAATTCTAAAATTTATATGGAACCAGAAAAGACCTCGAATAGCCAAAGGGATATTGAAAAAGAAAGCCAACGTTGGTGGCATCACAATTCCGGACTTCAAGCTCTATTACAAAGCTGTCATCATCAAGACAGCATGGTACTGGCACAAAAACAGACACATAGATCAATGGAACAGAATAGAGAGCCCAGAAATAGACCCTCAACTCTACAGTCAACTAATCTTCAACAAAGCAGGAAAGAATGTCCAATGGAAAAAAGACAGCTTCTTCAATAAATGGTGCTGGGAAAATTGGACAGCCACATGCAGAAAAATGAAATTGGACCATTTCCTTACACCACACACAAAAATAGACTCAAAATGGATGAAGGACCTCAATGTGCGAAAGGAATCCATCAAAATCCTTGAGGAGAACACAGGCAGCAACCTCTTCGACCTCAGCCGCAGCAACATCTTCCTAGGAACAACGCAAAAGGCAAGGGAAGCAAGAGAAAAAATGAACTATTGGGATTTCATCAAGATCAAAAGCTTTTGCACAGCAAAGGAAACAGTTAACAAAATCAAAAGACAACTGACAGAATGGGAGAAGATATTTGCAAACGACATATCAGATAAAGGACTAGTGTCCAGAATCTATAAAGAACTTAGCAAACTCAACACCCAAAGAACAAATAATCCAATCAAGAAATGGGCAGAGGACATGAAGACATTTCTGCAAAGAAGACATCCAGATGGCCAACAGACACATGAAAAAGTGCTCCATATCACTCGGCATCAGGGAAATACAAATCAAAACCACAATGAGATATCACCTCACACCAGTCAGAATGGCTAAAATCAACAAGTCAGGAAATGACAGATGCTGGCGAGGATGCAGAGAAAGGGGAACCCTCCTACACTGTTGGCGAGAATGCAAGCTGGTGCAGCCACTCTGGAAAATAGCATGGAGGTTCCTCAAAATGTTGAAAATAGAACTGCCCTATGACCCAGCAATTGCACTATTGGGTATTTACCCTAAAGATACAAACGTAGTGATCCAAAGGGGCACATGCACCCGAATGTTTATAGCAGCAATGTCCACAATAGCCAAACTATGGAAAGAACCTAGATGTCCATCAACAGATGAATAGATCAAGAAGATGTGGTATATATACACAATGGAATACTATGCAGCCATCAAAAGAAATGAAATCTTGCCATTTGCGACAACATGGATGGAACTAGAGCGTATCATGCTTAGCGAAATAAGTCAAGCAGAGAAAGACAACTATCACATGATCTCCTTGATATGAGGAAGTGGTGATGCAACATGGGGGCTTAAGTGGGTAGGAGAAGAATCAATGAAACAAGATGGGATTGGGAGGGAGACAAACCATAAGTGACTCTTAATCTCACAAAACAAACTGAGGGTTGCTGGGGGGAGGGGGTTTGGGAGAAGGGGGTGGGATTATGGACATTGGGGAGGGTATGTGCTTTGGTGAGTGCTGTGAAGTGTGTAAACCTGGTGATCACAGACCTGTACCCCTGGGGATAAAAATATATGTTTATAAAAAATAAAAAATTAAAAAAAGATGTTGAGGTAAAAAAAAATTACCTCGAAATGAGTCAAATATAATCATAAAATTTAAATTTAATATCTAAAATCATAAATCTTCTAAAAAAGGGAAAAAATCATAGTGATCTTAGATTAGGCAAAGATTTTATAGAGATGAGAACAAAATAGTAAGGAAAACATATTGTTAAGATGGACGTCATCAAACTTAAAATGTCTGGGCTATGAATGACAATGACAAAAGAAAATACTTGCAAAGCATTTATGGGGTGGGGGCAACAGCTTGTGTTCAGAATCATAAAGAACCCTCGAAACTCCATAAGAAGAAAATAAATAACTAGCTTATAGAATGGGCAAAAGCCTTGGGCAGATACTTCACCAAAGATGTACAGGTTGCTATTTAAACACATGTAAGATGCTCAATATCACTAGTAATTCGGAGAATGCAAATTCACACCTTAATGAGATAACATTAACTCCTAGCAAACTGGCTAAAATTAAAATCCTAGTATACCAAGTGTTGGTAAGGAGGAAGAGCAAGTAGAATTCTCAAAGGCTATTATGGGGAATATAAAATGGTACAACTTCTTTGGAAAACACTTTAGTTGTTTCTTAAAAAGTTAAACATATCTACCTATCATATCATCCATCTATCTCACTACTAGGAATTTGCACTCCCTGCAAAAGAGGAAACAATATATAGGCATACAAAGGCTTGTACATAAATATTCATATCAACGTTATTCATAATAACTCCAAACTTGAACAGCCCAAATATTCAACAAGAAGTGGATAGGGTAGCTGGGTGATGGACACTGGGAAGGGTATGTGCTATGGGTGATTGCTGCAAATTGTGTAAGACTGATGAGTCACTGATCTGTACCCCTGAAGAAAATAATACATTGTATGTTAATTAGAAAAAATAAAATAAATAAAAAATTTTTAAAAAAGAAGTGAATGGATAAACTGCTGTATATTTATACAGTGGAATAATACTCAGCATTAGAAAGGAATGACCTATAGATAAACAAGAGTTGGATGCTCAACCAACTGAGCCATCCAGGCACTCCAGGTCTGTTTACTTCATGTGGTTATTATGTTTTATATTTGCTTTTTAGAGCAGTCATCCCCTCATTGACTTCTGATACAAAAACCTGGTCCTAAGTTAAAAGAGCCCAGAATGGCTGGCCCTGTGCACTAATCAAGCACTCTCTTAACCTCTGGCCCTGATTTTTTTTTTAAGATTTTATTTATTTATTTGACAGACAGAGATCACAAATAGGCAGAGAGGCAGGCAGAGAGAGAGGAGGAAGCAGGCTCCCTGCAAAGCAGAGATCCCAGGACCCTGGGTCATGACCTGAGCCGAAGGCAGAGGCCGAATCCACTGAGCCACTCAGACACCCCTGGCCCCGATTTTTTGTGTTCAAAATCTTTTGTGTATCTCTATGTTTTGTTACTTTAAGGGTTATATTCCAGAAGAACTGTTGTTCTCTTAAACAATTAGACCCTTGTTAGGCCAATTCTATAATGCCTGCAATCATTACCCCACATATCAAAGAAGAACATCCTTACCTTGTTACCCTGTTCTATAGAGAGAAAAATGGAACTGTATTCAGTCTAAGTGACTAGAAATTCAAATAAGCAGAATATCTAGAGGGAAATAAAAAAAGTTACTCTTGAGGGGCGCCTGGGTGGCTCAGTGGGTTAAGCCACTGCCTTCGGCTCAGGTCATGATCTCAGGGTCCTGGGATCGAGTCCCACATCGGGCTCTCTGCTCAGCAGGGAGCCTGCTTCCTTCTCTCTCTCTCTCTCTCTCTCTGCCTGTCTCTCAGTGTACTTGTAATTTCTCTCTGTCAAATAAATAAATAAAATCTTAAAAAAAAAAAAAGTTACTCTTGAGATTAAACACCTTTAGGGAGATATCAAATTACATTTAGCAAAGCTTTACCACTGAGGTTTATGTTTGGATATTGCCATGATGTCTCAGCCAGATAATGGACTCACCATTCATGGAGTTCTGTGTGGAGTGATACTTAAAATCATAAGTGAAACATGGGAGATCTTTCTTCAGTGCCAATTTTATCAAGCTGTTTTTCTTACAGGATAAAAGAGGGTATTTTTTTTTATAAATATAACCATGAGTATACTATGGAGTAGAGTGTATAATTTACTTTGGTTTCTAAAAGATATATTTGAAGAAATTTTTTCCTTTGTGGTCAGCCACTAGTAGAAGCCCCCAGAGCTCTCTGGGAAGTTTAGATAAACATGAAAAAGTGATATTTGAGATTGTCAATAAACATAAAATAAGTTTACCCAAGTATGACATTTCCATATTTTAATTTTAAAGTACTAATCCCTGAAAATTGAATCAGAAAGAAAGCCAGGAAAGAGAACATTATTCTTTTAAAGAACAGAGGCCATAACAAGCAATATTGCAACAAACATCATTTGAGAGTCTAGTGAAATCTGAATTTACCTGCATTATGATTAGTTGGTATATATTGCAACCAACTATGTTTTAAAGTGAATTGCTGGGGAGGGTATGTGCTCTGGTGAGTGCTATGAAGTGTGTAAACCTAGCGATTCACAGACCTGTACCCCTGGGGATAAAAATGTATGTTTATAAAAAATAAAAAATTAAAAAAAAATAAATAAAAAAATAAAATTAAAATTAAAATTTAAAAAAAAAGTGAATTGCTGGGATTTTATTTGCCATGTGGAAAATAAAACTCCAAAAAGTAATTTAAAAATAGACTTATAATACTTAAGATAACACATCTATTGCTTATATATCAGCTGAAACACATTTTCACAGATAAAAAGTGAATTTCCCTTTTACAGATATGGAAGTTTGATTTGCTTTCTAATTCTTCATTAATTCCCTGTGTCAGATGTTTCTTATATCTCAACCTGCTGTATTTATTAGAGTACATTTAATTTTTAAGTGGCAAATGGGTTGTGAGGTAGGAATGTTTATATGCAAACAATTTTGCTTTCCTTAGATTTAACTTGTATTCTGAGACTGGTAATATTTTTTTAACTCAATTGCCCTCAATAACTAAGGATTCGACTGGTTCATGTTTGAACTACAAATAAATCTACATAAATGCCTCTGTTTTTTCTATTGATTCTTTTTACAAGTTTCTAATTTGCTTTTAGGTAGTTAAATGGCCAAATCCAACTGCATCCATGACAAAATGAGTTTTAGCTAAACCACTGGGGTAGAGGAGAAAGTGAGTGCTACACTGTAGGAAATTGTCAACAGCGTTTTCCTAATGCAACTGTTAAAAAGCTCCTAGGCCAATGGTGACCTATGTACACTCAATAAGAGCAGATTCTGCAATTAAAATAGCGTCCTAGGGGCAGTTGGGTGGCTCAGTCAGTTGAACATCAACTTTTGACTGGAGCTCAGGTCATGATCTAAGAGACGTGAGATTGATCCCTGTGTTAGGCTCTGCGCTAGGTGAGGAGCCTTCTTAAGATTCCCTCACTCCCTCTCCCTCTGTCCCTCCCCCCTAAAATAAAATAAAATAAAACAATGCCCTACGCTGAAAGAATATTCCTTCTTTGTCAGAAACAGGTAGCATATTGTATCGGTGCCCCTCTCTGTGGACATTTCCAAACCACTACACTTTCTAAAATAATAGGCATTAACATGTTTCCATGTACTGCAGAAATGCAAAATGTGTTTTTAGAAGAGTTGATGGGATCAAACTTCATTCAGAATTGCTTGGTCAAGAGAATCCAGTACTCAAAAAATCATAGTGTAGGGATTAAGCACAGGGATTTAAGGTCACGAAGCTTAGATTCTAATCTTGGCCTTTCTTTTTAGCTTGGAGCTCCTGATCAAGTCACGAAGCAATTGCTTATTTGTGGAAGAGAAACGGTCATTGTTAGCTCCATGTTTCTGGAGAACAATGCATGTGATAATGCGTGTGCAAGGGACTTGAAGCCCTTTGCTGTCAGTCAGTACATGCTCAATTAGTGGTCACTCTCAGAAGTTTCTGAGACCCTCGGAGCTGGCTGGTATTTCTACAAGTGCTTTTCTCAGTCCTTTGGGCAGCTGGGAACTTGTGCTCTGCAAACTCTGGTCATTTAACCAATATAACTTAACATTGTGATCTCACTTTCCTAAGAGCCAACATCTAGTGGGCCCTTACTATGCACCAAGCTTTTTTCTGAAAATTTTAATTGCGTTATCTCATCTAACATTTATATAAACTGTATAAGATAGGAACTGATATATTATTTTGCCAAGAATATAACACAGTATAGGATTGCCTTATATTGCAAAATTTGTGGAAGAGGTAAGGCCTAAAAAATATGGGATGGGAATGTGGACAATCTAACACATGAGCTCAGGTTTTACTGCTTCTCTTACTGAGATGTAATGTCCTTAAGGGAAAGAGAATTATGAATGATTCTTTGTTGCTTTCTAAGGTCTCAGCACGGTATCTTGATAGGGCATGGATATTGGTCTACAAGGAGCTCTTCATTTACTTGAGAAGGTTGAATATTCAAAGATAGTAAAACACAATACTATTTACAATACCCACTCTGTTCCAGGTATTAAATCCAGAACATTACTGACTTGATTTAACCCTCAAACCAACTTGACACCATAGGTATATTCACCCACATGTAACCGTCAGAAATTTCAGCTGTAAAGAGAGACCTGCTATAGTGAGTTTGAGGAATAATGGAATTCATTAAAATCTATTCAGTAGCTCTGAGCATTCCTGAGAGAGCTGCTGTATCACTCTTGGATTATTCTCGGTCAGGTTCAATGGCAGTCACAACCCCCAGACTGTTGCTGGGAGCAGCGATATAGCCTGCATGGTTAACATGAACATCCAAAACCCTAACACGTCTCTTCTTGGGACCTGAGTGAATCACCACCCTTGTCATAAAATGGATTCTTAGTAGCATTTGTTTCCTTATATTCAAATCAAAGTTTTGAAGTGACATATCTGATTGATGGAGGTTTTGGTCAGATCACTGAGCCCTAGCTGTGAGGGAGGCTGGAAAATTGAATGTGTACTTTCAATTTGGAGAGAAGGACTCCTTGGTGGAGAATTCCCCAATTATAAGAAAGGCATTGTTTAAAGTGTTAGGCAAGGGAAAAAAAAAAATTGGAAAATGTCCTCTACATCTACATTTTATAGATGGGGAGACGAAGACTCAGAGGTGAGATCATTTATGCCACATCATGCAAGTAGTAAGCAGCAGGGTAAGCATATAGACTCCGATCAGCCTGTCTCTGGGTATTGGTCCACGAAGTTGACACACACACAAACAAAGAACAGGGCAGTATATCTGAGAGAGGTCCAAAGAGTCAGCAGGATGGGAGTTCAAAGAAGGAAGGATTTTTTTTTCTGGCTAGGGTGATTCCAAAAGGCCCCTGGGAAAACACATTATTTGGATAGCTCCCTAGAATCATAATTATAGACTATAAGAAAACAACCTCAGAAATGATGTAGTTTATATTCTTCCATGGAGGGGGCAACTGAGGCTCAGAGAAAAAAATGGTGCTTTTTCTCTGGTCATAACGTCTTGGTAAAAGTAGCTTAAAACTCAAGCCTGTGAAAATAGCTCAAGTACTCTCCGCGAAGAGCTTCTGACCTCAAATAGGTGAGTTCAGCTCCGAAATCACATCTCCAGCAGAATTATTGAATAGACTTTCTTTGACTTGATAAGCAGGGTGGGAGAGAACGTCACATGCTACAGTCTAAACAAGAAAAAAGAAAAGCTTTTATTTTGTGATAGGCTTCTCACAAAATACTTCTTGCCCAGCAGTACCCAAGGAGGTAAAAGGCTCTTGCTTATGACAGAGAGCTTTTCTTATCTCTGCCCACCCCACTCCTTTCTTGCTAATGCCAAGTATAGAAGGCAAGGAAAGAAAAGGTCACCTGCCTTCCTCCTAATGGAGCACTGATGTCCTTAAGTGCTCACATGGCCTGTCCCAGAAAATGTCAAATTGCACCCTTGTAGCTCCTGGTTGGCAGTTAGTTGAATGGGTCTATTGTCCAGTCAATAGGTCCACTCAATTTTTGCCTCTCTTTTTAACACCCACAGTCAACAAATCTTGGGAACAAAATAACAGTACGGTTGACCTCTCAGTTTTCCAGACAGGATGACTATATAGGTTTGTCCTCTCTGGCCTTAGGCCTGATAAAGTTTCTGAGAAGTTTGGTATTTGAGGAGAAAAAAAAAAAGGGCTTAGAGTTTAGACAGTTCTTTGGTTGAATCACAGCTCTATCCTTACGGGTGTTTGACCTTGAACAAAGGACTTAAATCTTCTGAGACTCGGATTGTTTCTCTGCAACATGAAAATTATGATACATTTTAGGGGATTAGACATAATTTGTTAACTACTTGACATTCATTAAGAACTTGTTATATATGAGAAATTATTAGTTTTATCCTTCATATCATTTACACATTTAACCAAATTTGATCTCATCTGATGAGCTCTCATAGGCAATCTGGTATTTGATAATTGTATGATATTGAGTTTTACATATAAAAGTGTATTCATAATATCAAGACATATAATTTTCAAATACTTTGTTAAGATATGATTTTGTTACCTCTTCTTTACAGATGAGGGCACTGAATGAATGTACCCTCACCTCAACTAAACTTCAGACAAGTTTCTTCTTGAATATAGGCTCCTGACCTCCCTTTTCTTAGAGTATTTCCTTTATAAAAGCTGATGTTGTAAATTCTTTTTCTGATCCTTTGAGATGTAAATATACTACACCCAGAAATGTCTTTTTCTAGGACCTGACTATATTCCCTTTGAAATGTAATCACCAGTAAAGAAAGGGTGACTGTTTCAAAGTCTCTATGGGAGAATAGGAGCCTAACTTTCATAAGCAACATTTAGCAAACACAGGGACCTAGGGACATTGAGCAGCCACTCCCTAATGTTCTCTAATGCTTTCCCATTCACTCATCCCAATGTTTAAAATTCCCCCTCCCTTAAATATAAATTGGTGCAGACATTATGGAAAATAGCATGGAGGTTTCTCCAAAAAAAATCATAAATAAATAAACATATATGTATATGTGTGTGTGTATGTGTGTGTATATGTAACTAGAAATACCATGTGATCCAGTAATTCCACTACTAAGTATTTACCCAAAGAAAATTTAAAAAATAAAATAAAAACTATCTTGGAAAGATATATGCACCCTTATATTTATTGTGGTATTATGTACAATAGCCAAGATAGGATAGCAATCCAGGTGTCCATCAACAGATGAATCAATACAATGGAATTAATGCTCAGCAATAAGACAAGATATCTTGCCATTTGTGACATCAGTTTCATGTGTATAACAGTGATTTGACAAATCTATGTATTATGCTGTGCTCACCACAAGTATAGCTACCATCTGTTACCATACAATGCTATTACAGTACCGCTGACTATATTCCCTGTGCTGTACCTTGTATTCCTATGATTTACTCATTCCATAACTAGAAGCCTGTATCTCTCACTCCTCTTTACCCATTTTGCCCATCCCCACACACCTTCCCCTCTGGTAACCATCAGTTTGACTTTTGTGTTTATGGTTCTGTTTCTGCTTTTATTGTTCATTTGTTCATTTTGGTTTTTTTTTTAGATTTCACATATAGGTGAAATGATATGGTATTTGTCTTTCTCTGTCTGACCTATTTCACTTAGCATAATACCTTCTAGGTCCATCCATGTTGTCACAGATGGCAAGATACAATCCTGTTTGGCTGAGCAATAATTCCATGGTATTTCCATTTTTAATTTTTTAGAAACCTCCTTACCATTTTCCACAGTGGGTATACCAATTTATAGTCCCATCCAACATTGTATGAGGGTTCCCTTTTCTCCAAATCCTTGCCAACATTTGTTATTTTTTGTCTTTCTGATTTGAGACATTCTGACAGATATAAGGTGGTTATCTCACTGTTGTTTTGTTATGCATTTCTATGATGATTAGTGATGCGGAAAATCTTTTCATGTCTGTGGCCATTTACACGTCTTCTTTGGAAAAATGTCTATTCAGGTCCTCTGTCCATTCTCTAATTGGATTATTTGCGAATTTTCTGGTGGTAAGGTGTATAAGTTCTTTATATTTTGGATATTAGTTCCTTATCAGATATATCATTTGCAAATGTCATTTCCCTTCCGACAGGTTTCCTTTTTGTTTTGTTGATTGTTCCCTTTGCTGTGCAAAAGCTCTTTATTTTGGTGTAGTCCCTGTAGTTTCTTTCGGCTTTTATTTTCCTTGCCTCAGGAGACACAGCTACAAATCTACAAACTTTTTTAGTTCTAATATTTGAGGCTCTTTCCAAACCTCAAACCCCTTCTAAGATATCAAAGCACATTCAGCACTTCTCTCTGTCCTTCAAGGTCTGCTTTCAAAGTTTAAGATATCTCACATATTAATCCAATACTGTTGCTGATAAAAAGGCATCCAGTGTGGTGTCTGCGTGGCTCAATCAGTTAAGTGTCTGTCTTTGGTTCAGATCATGCTCCCAGGGTCCTGGTTGAGCCCCACATTAGGCTCCCTACTCAGTGGGGAGCCTGTTTCTCCTTCTCCCCCTGCTGGTGCTCTCTTTTGCTCTCTCTCTCACTCTCTCAAATAAATGAATAAAATCTTAAAAAAAAAAAAAAAAAGGTATCCTGTAATTAAACATGCTTCAGATAATACATCATTTTAGCAGTCCCTGTTTTGGAGATAATTTCCAAATCCATAAAAAAATCACTTCAGCAAGGGGAATTATAGGATTTTGTGCCAGTTTGACTGGCATAATCAGTTCAGTTATTAAAATTATTAAGTGCCTACTGTAAGCAGCCATTGCATAGAGGTTTCTGCGTAGAGTAAAAATAATGTGTCCTTGATCTCATGGACAATATGATCTAGTGGAAGATATTTGGCTTTTCTCAACATTCTTAGAATTTCAAATTTTAAAACACAGAACTGCTGGTTAGGTTCTTAAGAGTTCTAGTTCAGGGACGCCTGGGTGGCTCAGTTGGTTGAGCAGCTGCCTTCAGCTCAGGTCATGATCCCAGGATCGAGTCCCACATCGGGCTCCTTGCTCTGCAGGGAGCCTGCTTCTCCCTCTGACTCTGCCTGCCACTCGGTCTGCCTGTGCTCGCTCGCTCTCTCTCTCTCTCTCTGACAAATAAATAAAATATTAAAAAAAAAAAAAGAGTTCTAGCTCAATAAGAATGCTTTAAGTATAAACTATATGTGTGATGTCTTATCAGACCACATATTATGGGAACAGGTGATTATGAGATTTCCATGGGCAGGAAAACTTATGTTCATCTTTATATCTCATCTCTCTGCTCTTCCACCCTGCATGCACCTTGGACATATCACGAGTTATAACACAGCTATTAAATGCCTGAGTGAATATTTAAAACCAACCTCCTGTGGGAAAATTATAGCACATCTTAAAAGGCAAACTTAAAAAAAGTTTCCAATAATTTTCCCCACATTTCACAAGCTATTATACTTCTCCAAATTAAATTCAGAAAGACCCATCTATTACCATGCCCCAGGCACGTTTATCAAAAACATCTTTTCACTATTAAAGCCTCAACCTACTTCGGCTACAAATCCCCATGGACTTAGCATGAAACACTATCATTTCCATCTTTATTACAACAAGTTTTAATTATCTACCTTAGAAATAAGGTCCTGTCTCTTAATGAAAGTGCTTAGTCTGGGGGCTCCAAAGGGCATAAGACAGCTTCAAGGCTTAATTTTGATTATATATGCAATTAGAAGTTAGGAGATGTGCTTGAAAGTCAATACAAATTCTTTCACCTGTTTCTCTAGTTGAAAAATACAAATATTGATAGGAATAAAGATTTTATTGTCTTTGTTGTACTTCTTGTCCAGAGCAGTGTTTTTCAGATTTGAGGATGGTACATCCACCTGTCACCTGGTGTCACCTAATCAGTTCCATTATTGCTACTGGAGTTCATATGAGGCAGGTAGATTCATAGGTCTATGTTCATTTCCAGGTATAGTGATCATGCATTCTTAGTACTTACTCAAGTAGAAGTAAAAAGAGTAGAGTAGATGGATGGATATAGATAGAAGGGATGAGAGATGTTTTGGAAAAATGACAAATCACGTAGGAAGATTTTTAGTCATGAGTATAATATCTTAAATTTGTTTTAAGAATCATATAAATGAGTGGGTGGGGGTGTACCTATGGGTGTATACAGTGAAAAAATGTTATTTTTGTTTATGAGATTAGAGGGGAGTTAATTTTCTTTGCTTTCCTCTGAATTTTCTAAATTTCTTACGACAAACTTATGTTGCTTTTATAACAGGTGGTCTTTATAAATGCTTTTTTGTCCTTGTGTCCTCTTCCAAATGACACCTCATTTATTTTTTCTTTCAGCTATCCCTCTCCTTCAAGTACAGTCTGCATTATCTCCCTCTCCTTCCTTCAGCTCATTAACTCTTCAACTTCATGACAGTTCGTGGAGCCCCCATTAAGGATCATGCACTGAACAAAGTACAGGGCAGGTTACGGAGGTTATGATGATAGTGGTGACTGAGGACACTGTTCAGACAATAAATGTATTTTTTTTCCCCAATCAGGGACTCATAACAGTCTGCTAAGAAACCAAGTACTCTTTCCATTGCATCTAATTACTCAAGACCCAAATTCATAAAGAACATAAATGCATTGAAACATTTATGATGACACCATTTTAAATAAACGCCTAAGAGCACAATTACCCAAATTCTCATAAATCTCACTTCTGCATCCTTCCAAAATCCATGGACAAATAGCTGAAATGCTATTCTGGATTAATCTACATGAATCAGACTTCTGGTTCCAGAGTTTATAAAACTAGAATCCCAGTGATACCTTTTCATTCTCATTGTTGACATAAGAAAAACACTGATTCACAATAACAAATGTATAAATATCTCTATGCTTAGAGTTCTAATAGGATACATTAAAATATATTTTTACTGGTGAAAAGGTAATATATATATATACATATAAATTGGTGAAAACTTATAAACAAAATAAAAATCCAGTAAGATGATAAAACACATGTATATGATTGAAGAATAAATGAGCAGGAAATTGGAGGTAGCTGAGATAGACTGTTCATTAAGTAAATGGATAACAGAAAAAAAAATTAATGTATCACTTGGAAAATAAGAAAAGGACAACATAAAAATTTTATATAATATGTAAAACATGAATAAAAATTAACAATCTTTGAATGTATATCACAGCCACTATTTTTACAGATATCTTCAAATGACACATTTGTTGTTGTTGTTTTTTAGTACTTTTCTGGTTTAAATTCAATAAAGAGAGAAAAATAAAATGTTGGCAAGTAGCAATGGCTTCTGTTTTCTAAGTGCTCTTCTATACCCCTTACACCCTGAATATATCTAGGCAAATATACAAAAGAATGATTATATTAGGTCTTCACAGAGAGCCCCTATCAATTAAAGATGCAACTATCTATCATCTATCATCTAACATCTATCTATCATCTATCTGTTATCTATCCACCTATGTATTTATTTATCTATCTACTTAGTTATTTGTAGTATCTTTATATAGTGAACAATTAAGTGATTATATAGCAATATCCTAATCTTCTGATTATAAGAATATATTTGAAGACTTATACTGGGAGAGAAGGCTCTATTTTAAGTTTGGATTCCAGGCAGAACTACTAAGAGACAACATCCCTGGTAATTTTAGTATGTACGGGTTTCAAACACTGAGGACACAACTTGAAACAACATGATGTTTACATGGAAATTTTATAGTATCTTCTTGTGCAATAGAGATAAGAGGGATGGGTACTTAACTTACCTAGAGGTGAGGAATACATTCCCAAAGGCAGTGAATCTGAAACCTATAGAGTTAAGCAGTCTTAGAGGGGGTCAGGATAGGTTGACAAGTTTTTTACTGAACTAATATTTGATTAAATGCCCTTGACTTGCCTGGCTCCATGCTTAGAAACAGGACAGTTAAAACTCGGCAAATTCTCTAGACATGAAATTTGAAGTTGCTCTTAAGATTTACAATTTTTGATGTTCCCTTACAGGGAAGAAGCATTACCAGGACTGCACTCTGACTCTTAGACCTTTAAATTCTCATTTATGTATCCATCCATGCGTCCATCTACTCATTCCCTCATCCATCCATCCATCCATCCATCCATCCATCCATCCATCTAACCATATGCACCTTATAAGTTATAAGGTATTGTATTATGCTTGATTTTGTGGTAATAAAAATCAATAAAACTATAAAATGCCATTTAGGGGTTTTTCCAATTTACTAAGTAAGCCTAAGTCAAGCTCATCTGGTAGGTACACGTGAAATGCTGAGGAAGTTGAGACACCGTATATTTGAAGAAGCACATGCCCTGCCCCCTTTTTTGACAACTGGATGCTTTTCTTCTGACCTTACTGCATTCATTACATACCATTACTACATTTGCTGTAATTCTTTCCTTTGGGTCTTTAACATTCACTGTGGGAACATTATTCATCAGAGAGTAAAATCTTGAAACTTAATAAAACAAACATAGAAGAGATTCATGATGAACACTAGCACAATAGTGTCCTTTGGTCAAACATTTGCTTTACTAAATGCCAAACCATCTCCAGTGTCTAGCCATAAAACATGATTTCATTTGCTTTCAGCACTGTTGGAATGTTTTTACTGTAGCCCTTAGTCAGAGGAGATATAATTATGGCTATACCTTCACTGATACTGGAAGCTGTAAGTGGACATTCAGACCAATTGGAAAGAAGAATGTCTGGAAAAGAGCAGTCAACAGAAAGAAGGCTGTTGGCCTCTCAATGAGAGAATCAGCTAAGGAAATTTGGGATATTAGATACAGGTTTCCTATATGCGTGGTAAAATATTTTGAAAAATACTGTAGGATCTGTGAATAGAGGAAAAACCTTTCTGCAGAAGCCATCAGGATGATGAAAGGGATCATATCATTTCCTTCCTCAAGGCTACCCAGTGATGTCTCATTGCTATTAGAATGAATCTCTCAGAGGACCTGGCAGAGTCTGAAATAGGAGACCACACACTTTCTTACTGTTTCCCTTCACATTTAAAGCTCTGCAGGAACAGGCCCTTGATACCTTTTCAACTTCATCTCCTCCACATCTTTATTCACTACACTTCAACTGCAGAAACCATCTTTCTGCAACCTGAATCTTAAACCTTCTTCCTGCCTTTGCAGTTTCTATTCCCTCTTCCTGGGACACTCCTCCCCCTCAGTCTTTAGGGAAGGAATTCTCTCTTGTTATTCAGAGAGGTTTGTGGCTGAGTCTAGAGGAGCACCTCTACTCTCACTTCTCTCCTCCCAGACGATCACTCTCTATCCTCATGGTTACATTAGATTTTCCTTATGGCTCATTTTGCTATTATAAATTATTTTATAATTAATTAAAAATTATAAAGCAATTATTTGCAATTATAAATTATTGCAAATTTTTTTATTAGCATTCCTACTATTATTTCTCTTGTTCATCGAGAGGCAGAGGTTAAGAAGAGATTCTGAAATTGATTTGAATCCTGTCTCTACTGCTTATTGTGTGGGAGACCACAAACAAATTACTTAGTTTCCCTCTGCTTCAATTTCTTCATTAATGAAACTGGGATACAAATATTACCTACCTCCATAAGGTGGTGTGAATTAAATGAACCAGTCAAAATAAATCATTTAGGACAGAGCCTGGCACATGGTAGCATTAAATAAGTTAGTGACAGTAGTAAAAGTAGTAGTAGTAGTGCCACTACTAGTGGTAGCAGCATCAGTAGTACTAGAACAATAGCAGTAGTACTAGTAGTAGTAGCAGCAGCAACAATAGTAGTAGCAGCAGTGGTAGTAGTAGTAGCCACAGTACTAGAAGGAACACTAGCAGTAGTACTAGTACTAGTAGCAACAGCAACACTACTAGTAGTAGCAGTAGCACCAGTAGAAGCAGTAGCAATAGTACTAGTACTAACAGCAGCAGTAGTAGTAGCAGCAGTAGAACAAGTAGAAACACTAGCAGTAGTACTAGTAGCAACAGTAGCACTACTAGTACCAGCATTAGTACTAGTAGAAACAGTAGCAGTAATGTTAGAACTAGTATTAGTAGCGGCAGAAGTACTATAGTAGGAGCAGCAGCAATACTAGTAGAAACACTAGCAAGAGTACTAGTAGTAGTAGCAGCAGCAGTGGCAGCAGTAGTAGTAATAGAAATGTTAGCAGTAGAGCTAACACTAGTAGCAATGATAGTACTAGTAATAGTGGTACCAGTAACAGCAGTACTAGTAATAGTAGCAACAGAAAAAGTAGTAGTTTCTTCCATTAGAACTCTAAGAATGGGAATTGAATCCTTTAACTTCAATGCTAAATGTCTAATATCTAGCATAGCATTTGTCAATGGTGGATACACAATCACTATTTGTTGAATAAACATTTTATAGCAGAGTGTCAAGAGGAAGATAAGAAATTTTCAGGGGACTAGATCTAAAAAAGCAATTTAAGCCAGTGATGAAAAGAAAGTCATTATTACATAATGATGGGGGAGAGACTGAAGCGTGTGGTTAACGCAATTAGCTGTAACCTCATATTAATGAGGACAAGGTGATAGGCTTGACACCTTTGTATGTTCCACTTAGATTTGCTCTCTGGTGCGATCATTTACTTGGCATTCCTACTGCTATTAAGCTGCTTTATGCATCAACGTCAGAATCAGGGAGACGAGAACAAAGAAACATCCATCAATCATGGCTAAGGAAGTCATCTAAAAATGCATTCCTAATAAATAGTGGGGCGATTCTTGGTACTGGCAATATGACAAAAGATTTCAGTTCTAGTTTTCCACGGAGTTCAGACCACCTAGCACGTGTGGTCCCAGAACTGTACTTTTGGTGCTTAACATCTCCCTCCAGAGACTGAAGCTGGAATTTGAGCAACTGGGAGTGTTTAGTCTTCTCCTTTCCTGAAATAATTTTAGCTGCCACCAGGTGGTACTAGGTAAGCACATCCAAGCAGGAAAGTCCAAGTTTATCATTCACAGAATTGCCTAGAGTTGCAAAAAGTTGTTTTCCTTTAGTATAATTTCTAGAAATATAAATATTGTGTAAGACAGAATACACATAACTCTTGGTTTGGAATTTTAAAATGTTTGTTTTACTCTAAAATTCAAATTGTGCTCACATTTGGGAGAAAACTTCATCTTCCTGTGGCTAAGAGCTTCATATCAGGGAAGTTTATATTTTACTCAGTGAGTCATATGGATTTCAGGGCTCCAGGGAACATCTATCTTTCCTCTTGGACATTTACCTGGCACTTTCCCAGGAGCTTTTCTTCTTCTACTTTTCTGCCCCAATCCATAGCTACAGGCTTCTTTCTGCCTCCACTTATTCATCTGTGAAGTGAGGATAGAAATACATGCTCTACCGGGTCCTGCACATGTGAAAGCATGTCAAATCTCTGAGCAAAAGGTATTTAATCATTACCATTATCATCCTTGCAGATGTTTTCAACTAATCTTTAGAGACAAAACACTTTCAGTTCTCTCTCTCTCTCTCTGTTTTTTTCCCTTTCTTTTATTTGAAAGGAGTTGCTTCCCCGTTCTAACCGTTTCTCCAATGTCAGATGGATCCACACTAGCCATCTGCAATGCCAGCAGACAGCTATAAGGAGCATCACCAGAAAGAATAATTTTCATTGGCTGAACACAAGTTCTTTGCCACTTACTATTCTCTTCATGCCTAACCCTTTTACTACACTGCTGCTTGTTCAAAGAGGAGTACGTCTTTCAACACAGGCTTTGAAATACAGACTTTCTCTCTCATTTAAATAATTAAGCGACGTCTTCTTTCTATTCATGTCTCCAAACTCAAATTGTCTAACTCTTTTTCCCAGATGAGTAACTATCCACCCCTATTTGCCTTCCTGCTCATGAGCCCACTTTTCCAAGTCTGTATCTTCAATACTCTCTCTAAAAGTTTTATCCTCTTTTTCCTTTCTCTTTACTCTTCTTTACTCTTCTGAGAATTTTCTGTTCCAAACTTTTGTTATGCTAGAGATTATAATCAAATGATCATAAAGAATCGATTATTTTTTGAGAGAAATATTTATGCTTAGCCCAATTGCTTGCATTGAAATATCTAGCAAATACCTACAACTATTTCCAGCAAAGGTTCTTGCTGTGTCCAGAATGGTTACATTATAGCTAAAATTCTCTAAAATCTTCTTTTTCTGGGGAATTACAGAGGTGACCCAAAGTCAAGGTGGAGTAAGGAAAAGATAATGGAGAAAAAATAAATTTTCCTAAAGAGTACATATCACCATATCAAGCATCTTTTAGTGAAATTCCTAATCGGGTATGTGCTATGGTGAGTGCTGTGAATTGTGAAAGACTGATGAATTACAGACCTAACCCCCTGAAACAAATAGTGCATTATATGTTCATAATAAATAAACAATATTCAATAATTAAAGATTTAGATAATCAAACTAGCCACCACTTTGTGCACTTAAAATAAAAACAGTTTCCTTTCCTTCCTTTCTCAACCCATTTTTTAAGTAGCTCAACTTAATAGGCTAGGCTTTGGAAAAAGCAGCCACCAAACACCAAAATTTATGGTAGCATGGCTTTTTTTTTTTTTTTTTTCCCTAGACTCCATATGTTTGGCTTAAGGCAACATGGGTATTTTCTCATTTCATTTTCTTCTGGGCAATATGACAATAAGTAATTCATTTATTTTGTTATACCTGTAAGGGATAGCTAAGCTAGAGCCAATAAAAGTCAAAGCTACCATTTACATGGGTATATGGCCCATTTCTGACAATCCTCAAGACCATAGCATGATATTTATTTTTTAAACATCTATTTTATATGTACATTTAAGTTGCTCATTCCAAACTAAATAAATATGAAATTCCAAGGAAATTATCCCTATGTGACTATACACAAGAACATTCAAATGGATTTCTCATGGCTGAGGTCATAAGTATATAATTGGATGACTGATATTTATTAAGGACAAAGGGACTCTCCAAGAGACTGTGGCAAGTTACAAAGGGTATAACCTCTAAGGGCAAGACCTGCTCATTCACCTTCACCAAGAAGATTTCCACTTAATTTATTGGAATGCATTTTTGCGTATTTTAAGTATGCATGCTTGTCCTCCGCTAGGCACAAAGGATACAGGGAGAAACTTAATAGGGTTTGGCTTATTTAAGAGAATGGAAGAGTATCATGTTTCAGGACTCATTGCATATAGTCTTTACCAGCAACCTGATGACTCTGGCATTCGGGTGGTTAGATTATCCTTACTCAATCTCCAGCATTTTCTTCCTTCTGAAAATTTTTAGCTCTGCCTGTAGGTTGTGCACTCTCTATGCTTGATATATCCTGATGACATACTGCTCCTATTCTAACTGGGCTGAAACAAAATGTCATCAAATGCCGAATAGCATCTCAGCTAGGCTGGAAGGAGCATAGGCTCTGTAGCCCAGTGACCCCAGAATGGAAAACTGACTGTGCACTTCACTAGCCTTTGACTTTGGGAAATTCACTTAATTTGTCTGAACCTCAGTGTTACCATCTGTCACATGAGTCTAACCTTACCAGCAACAGTAATGGCACTAATTCCCAGTTCATCAGGTTGATGTGACCCTAAAATGAGAAAACCTTTAAAAATCATGTAGCACCTGCCATATTGCTGGCAGCCAGAAATATTCCTTCTCTAGGTGAAGGAAAGCCTTGTCATTTTTCATAATTTTGTTAGGCTTTACCTTAACCCGAGTTTTGAATGGTGTGACAACATTGCTCCAAAGAATTCCTATTGCAATTGCCTTGTAGATGCAGTTTTATAAAAGGGGACATTTTTGCACTGAATCAAAGAAAAAAATCAGAAGGGGAAAAGCAAATCTTCAAAGCAAAAACCTCCTGGTTAGCCATACCCTGATTTTATTCACTTAAACTGCTAAATCTGAAGCAGCAAACAACCAAGGGCAAGAAGTCCCAAACAGGCTCTTAAATCAAATAAAACAATCACCAAAGTATGGCTTCTCCTCCTCTCTTCTCAACGGACATGGGGGAAATGTTAAATGTGATATTAATATATTACAGGTAACATTTCTTATGTTACCTTGTTTCTAAAAAATATGGCCGTATTTTCTGTAAGAAAATTACCAAGAGGGGCACCTGCATGGCTCAGTGGGTTAACGCCTCTGCCTTCAGCTCTGGTCATGATCCCAGGGTCCTGGGATCAAGCCCTGCATCAGGCTCTCTGCTTAGTGGGGAGCTTGCTTCCTCCTCTCTCTCTGCCTGCCTCTCTGCTTACTTGTGATCTCTGTCAAATAAATAAAATAAAATCTTTAAAAAATAAAAGAAAGTTACCAAGAAATTCAGCCCAGCCCTCAACAAAATTAAACAGACATTCTGAAAAGAATATTTTGAATTGATGATTTTGAAATTCAAGTTTTAAAAAAAAGTTTCCCAACATATATAACTCCCACTTCTTCACATGTATGTTAGGACTTCTTTCTGTCTCTTTTGAATATCATTCCCCGGACCACAATAACATCCTGAACTTTTCCTTCATAATATTGACCATCACGATAATGGATTAATTGTTGATATAGTTATTTAAAATATAACTTACTAACTAAAGGGCAAGATCTCTAAGAGTAGAAGTTAAGCCTATTCACTATGTTATCTGCAAATCCAGAAAGGAGCTGGGTTTGTAGTAGGCCCTCAAGAAAAGTTTGGAGCATCAGAACAGACCATTGTAAGGAGCCAGCTTTAGACTTAGAAAGGCCTGGATCTGAATTTGAACATAACCCTATACTCTGCATACTTGGGCAAATTTGTTAACTTCCCCAATAGGTTTCCTCTTTGCCTCAGAATTATACTTATGTTGCAGAGCTATTATAAAGTGTAAAAGAATAATGTATATAAAACACATAGGGTTTTACTTGCCAAGTGTTTCAAAATCATTGCTGGGAATATCATGATTATAACATCTTAGATACATGTAGAATTAATTGGTTAATGTGAGGATGAGGATAAGGCCTGGTACTATTGAAATCTTTCAGAGGCACCTCCCCCACCCCACTGCACAACTCCATCCAAATGCCTTTTTCCACAGTACAGCTTGTTTCTTAGTCCCTTTGAAAATTTAACATAAATCATCCTTCAGTGTCAAATATAATGTCAATGAAATGTTACATTGCTAAGAGTCTATGCCCGCATATGATTCCACTCCTGTTATCAATTAATATTTTGAAGGACAAAATATATAGTTGTTAGCAGCCATTTATGTCCATCAGGAATATAAAACTATTCAGCTTTGTAATGATTATTGCAGTAATTATTCAGGTTGATAAAAGCTGCATTCAAATCTCAGAGCTCTAGCAAAACACTGGGTTCAGGGAATTCACTTTCCCCCTCATTTTAGTTCTGAAGTTTGCATCCTTTTTGTTTTTTATGGCCTTAGCTCCACCAGTGAGGCTTTACCATCAAATCACTTGTGTGGCTGAGCATCTATAACTTTGTCGTTCAATTCCATTCCTGTGTTTAAAAGTTAAAAAAAATATATATATATAATGTAGTCTTTCTAAGGAAATAGGATTCTTAAGATATATGAGAAAAAAATGTTAAAGAAGATTTCACACCTCTGAACACAAATTTTGCTCATTCTAAAACTGCAGGTTTCTCAGTAAGAGGACAAACAGGAGGAGGACTTTGGCTTGTTCTTGTTACTTTTTATGGTTATATTGTTAAAACCAGTATAAGTACTATCTACTAAATAATCCTGGGGCATGGGAATTACAGATCTCATGCCCCCTCCTTCACCTAACTGTGGGGAACATGGAATTTAATCTCTCTTTGGTTGCAATGGTTAACAGGATTTCAGGTATGTAGGAAGGCACTGCCCACTCAGAATACAATGTGTGACCAGGTGCCTGTGTGGCTCAGTTGGTTGAGTACCCAACTCTTGGTTTTGACTCATCAGGATCTCAGAGTTATGGGATCAAGCTCTGTGTCAGACTCCCTGCTCAGTGTGGAGGCTGCTTGAGGACTCCCCCGCAACTTCTTTGCCCCCCCCCATGCACTCTCTCTCAAATAAATAAGTAAATCCTAAGAATGCAGCATCGTATGCCACACTCCTCTTACCATTTTGAACTAAGTGCAATTTCTCTTTGTTTCTTTTGGGGGAAGCTGGGGGTGGGCAGGCAAATTCCATGTTCCAGACTTGGGATCAGGTGCTGGAGATTCAATGATAAACCAGGAAAGATGAACAGTAACCAAAAGTAAAAGGTTAGCAAACAGTTATCCACCAGCATCCTAAACTCCACAGGCTTAAAAAGTAAACCTAAGGACATTGTACTTTATTTGACATTCCAAGAAAAAAAAAAAAAAAAGAGAGAGAGAGAGAGAGAGAGAAAAGAAAAAAAAAAAAGGAAAAAAGAAGAAAAATCCCAATAGCCAACAAAGATAAGAATCTATTTAAATATTCTTCCACCTAACCAAGTCCCATGCAAATTAAATGTGTAATTACGTTTAGCTGGTGCAGCTGCTGTTACTCCTTCCTCACAGCGCTTATTTGTGAGTTTCAAAGGTTTTATAAGGAAATCTTAAAAGGAAAAAGTAAATGTTTTGAAAAGGAGTTACAGTTTGTCAGCAGTAATCCTTCCCTGGATAGGGAAAGAAAGGTAAATCCTGGTAGATAAGAGAATTGTGGCTTTCAAAAATAATAGCATTGCCCTGAAATTCAATCTGCTAGTATCATTTTTCCAAGCAATACTTCCATGAATTCAATTTCTTTGTCATTTATTATAGTAAAAAGCAAAATGGTTCAAAAGAGAATTGCTTGCAGTAAGCACAAAGATATTCTGAACAAAGGTAGAACTGGATAGCATGCAAAAACATGGAGGGACAAATATTATTTGTCTGGCATTCTGAATCACCTTCTCATCTGAGAGCTTTGTGTATCTGATAGCAGAGGAAGAAGAAATCAGGAAATGTTAAGATGTATGATAGGGTGGACATGACTTTTCAAAGGACTTTGAGACCAGCACCTTGTGCTTCCACACTTGGAGCCTGAAAAGAATTCATAAATGATCAGTTGTATGCATGCAGCTTAATTATGGAAGGTGGACACAGGTCTTCTGACACTGTTTATGCTACAAGGAAACCATGAATGTGGCTTTGCCAGTGTGTTTTTCTGATACCATACAATCCCCTTTCTGAGCACATCAGGGAGATGATCCCTAGTGCTGAAGGATGGTGGTCACTGTGCAATAACAGAACGCTAGTTAGCTGGGAAATGAGAACCAGAGATCTACATTTTCTACAGCCAGTGCACCTGGTAATGAAACACGGCTGTATTGCTCTTGGAACGTGAACAATCCCTTATGGAGGAAACAGATTTTTCCAGGATCAGTGTAGACTCCTAAATGATGGATGAAACCAATTTAAAGGTGGCAGGGTTAGTCTCAAATAATATGACTGAAAATACTCAAAAGGAAACAGTGTTATTATTCCTGATTTTCAGTTCCATTATGCCCTCTTCCTTGACCACTTGGCTATGTGGATGACAGATGGGCCATAGCCTGGCACATAGTAGGCATATTACTGAATGGTAGATATCCTTATTTTTACCACCATTACGATCCTTTTTCTTTACTACAGTGACATGACCTCAACAAATGATTCATTTTTATGCTTCTAGATAGAGATCTTAATTCATTGCTCTCCCCAATATTTATCCATTTTGCATTGTTTTAAATCATTCTTAGAGATAAAAAATTAATTTTAAATCCTTTTCTCGAGACTTATAACTTACAAGCAGCCATCCAATTATGCTCTGAGGGGAAATTTATTACAGTTCAGAAAAGAAATTTAACTGTGGAATTTCTACCAGGAGGAAATATCAGCACTTTCGTACAGGTAAGTAATTACATCAAAATATTGTATTGCTTTAGTTCTGGGATCACATCAGTTTTCGATCACATCATCAGATTAGTCTCAAGTTGTTTTTTTTTTTTCTCCTGAGAAAAACATTTCATTCAATATACAGATTAATTATAAATCATCTGGTATTAGAAATAAACTCAGATAAACTATGAACTTTTTTTTTTTTTTACACTGAGGAAACTGATAGTTACTCATGAGTATAAAATAGATATACAGAGGCACCTGGGTGGCTCAGTGGGTTAAACCTCTGCCTTTGGCTCAGGTCATGATCTCAGGGTCCAGGGATTGAGCCCTGCATTGGGCTCTCTACTCAGCAGGGAGATTGCTTCCCCCTGCAAATCGGCCTGCCTCTCTGCCTACTTGTGATCTCTGTCTGTCAAATAATAAATAAAAGCTTTAAAAAAATAAGTATACAGAATGACATGCTTTTATGTTCTGTTAATATGGACTTAAAATTACAATATCAAAGGAAAACACAGAGCCTATCAGCACCCATTTTATTAATGATAGCTCTCATCTTCAACCATTTTCAGTTCACTTTTGTCTTTGTCTACTCAGGCTGCCGTAACAAAATAACACACACTTCTTATAGGATCCTCACACTGTGAAGAGAGAGAAAGGGCTGTCTTTCTATCCTTATAAGAATGGGAATACCATCATGGAGGCTCCACTTCCTTATAATTACCTCCCAAAAGTTCCACCTCCAATTAGCATCATATTAAGGCTTCAACATATGAATTTTGGAAGAGATACAAAAATGTTGGAGTTCCTTTTCCCTTTCCTTGAAAAAGCAGCCATTTGCAGCTTTCCTTCCTTATGTCCCATCACTTTCCTCCTCAGTTCAAATTGGGAGTTTCCTGCTGGAGTGGCTGATTAATTCTGTGGTTCACACCCACAGGAATCTCTCTGACAAATGGTCGGTTCTTCCATACCTTCAGTGTTGTCTTCCAAGCACACATTCTCATTTTTTTGTAATGTGGACAGGCTGAGCATTTTCCAAATCTTTAAGTTCTGCCTTTTTGCTTAGTGATTCAGTCTTCAATTCATTTCTCTCATCTCTTACTAAGCTGCTTCTTCAACATTCCACTTAGAAATCTCAGCTGAGTGTCCAGTGTGTTCATTTACCAGTTCTATCTTCCACAGTCAGTGTGATCTCTGCTTTCCCATAAGTTGGCTTCTTGGGCTATATACCTTTCTTCTGGAACTGTGCATGGTTTTAGGGACAAAGATGAGTCTGATGCCAATGTTGCCAGTGTCTGTTCTTTTTCTTCTTCATTTAAAAAATCTGTTTTATTGTGGCAAAATATACATGACAGAAAATGTACCATTTTAACCTTTTTAAGTGTACAATTCAGTAGCATTAGTACATTCACAATGTTGTGTAGCCGTCAGCACCATAAGTTTCCAGAAGATTCCCACCATCCAAAGGAACAGCTCCATGCTCCTAAAGTGATAATCCCTTCCCCTCTTCTCCTTAGACCCTGGTAATTTCTTCTACTTTCTGTCTTTATGAATTTGACTATACCTGTTTCTATAAGTCGAATCATATTTGTCTTTTTCTTTAAATGTTTACTTCACTCACCATCACATTTTCAAGGTTCATCCACATTGTAGCATGTGTCAGAATCTTATTCCTTTTTATAGCTGAATAGATATCCCTTTGTGTGCATACAATACATTTTGGGCCTGTTGAAGAACACTTGGGTATTTCTCCTTGTGGGCTACTATGAAGAATGTTGCTATGAACATCAGTGTACACCTACGTGAATCCTTGTGTTCAGTTTTCTTGGGTGTACACCTAGGAATGGGATGACTAGATCACATGGTAATTTTTGAAAAACCACCAAACTATTTTCTTCTCAATGCTTCTTTCAATGTCCTTTCAGTCTCCATCTTTCTTATTCTCTGTAGAACCTTATCTTGTCCTGTCTTGCCTTCTCAATCTTATGGTTTTCTGTCCCCTCTCCCGCTTTCCTCCATTCCTAAATAAGAGCACCAGGTGGATTCACCATAGTCACTGAAGAGACTTCCATGAAGCTGTTTTCGCTCTGAGGCAGATAAATGTGAGAATTCTTTATTTAAAAAGGAGATGAATTTCTCCCCTTGTTGGTCTACATTCTGTTTGTGTTGTTAATGGAGAGGGCTCCAAACTCTTTGGACAGGTAATTTTTTCTTCTGTTCTCAAGTGGTTCAGGGTGTATGCCAGAGGTTGACAAACTCTTTCTGTTAAGGTCAGAGTAAATAGGCTTTGCAGGGTGAACAGTCTGTGTGGGAACTACTCAGCCCTGCCTCCATTTTACAAAAGTAGACCTTGATATGATGGAAATGAATGGGCACAGCTGTGTTCTAGTAAATCTTTACTTAACAAAATAGGTGAGCTTGATTTAGCCTTGGGGCTGCAGCTGTGGACTCAGTTTTTATTCTCAGATTTTTTGCCAAATAATTATGATTAGACCAAAAGCAGTTTTTAAAGGTCCATTCGCTTATTTATTCATTTATTCAACAAGTGCTTAGAGGTAGCAGTCCCTGTGTTTCATCTGTCCTTAAAGAGATAGTGGAAACCAAGAGAGACCCAGTTCTTGCCCTGATGGAGCTTGCATTTTGGAGACAAGACACAGGACATGGCAATTCAACATGTTTAAATTAAAATCATAATCAGAGCAGGAATATAAAGTAAGGCAGTGGAGGAGTGGCTGCCGGGGGATATTTGAGTCAGTAGTGGCCAGGGAAGGGCTCTGTGAGGAAGAAAGGTTTGAGGCAAGACCTAAAAGGTTTACAGAACTCTATGGTTTTGCTGGGGAAGTGCGAAGCCCCTGAGAAGGCCCTGAGACAAACTGAATATTCAGTAAGACAAGTAAGGTTCCAGGATAGCAAGGTAGAGGGAAGGAGCTGATGTCACCATAGAAGCTGAAAATTCCAGGTTAAATAATGCCTTGCACATCCCAATATGTAATGCTACCAGGCCAGGCAGGCACTAGGGTATTAGAGAGAACAGGGCACATAGGCTCCTGCTCTGTGCAGCTTTACCTTTATGGGGAATGACAGCAGCAATACCAAGGTGAGGCTATGAACAGAACCAGCCTTATGACTGGCCAATCCTTATGATACCACAGAGCTCCCTGCTCTGATGGCCTCCAGGCTAGGTCTCATGATCTTGATGTGGCCATTTTAAAATTCCTAATCGTTCTTCAGCGCAGGCCCTGCATTCTTATTTTTCACTAGACATGGAAGTTATTTAGCCAGTTCCTTCTATGATGGAGCCTAACCAGAGGCTGCAAGCCCATAACACGTGTCTAAACAGATTCTTTGGAAGAAGATGAGGAGGGGAAGATTTCCCATACAAGCCATGGTTCATCAGGTTGACATAGGAGGACTGGAGAGAGGAGATGTCCAGGTCACCAGAACCAGGAAAGAGACACAGTTGACAGTAACTGTAAGAAGGTCCAAGAGTTTGAAATATTAGTGAAAATTTGTTTGCAGATTTTTAAAATCTATCTATCTATCTATCTATTTATTTATTTATTTATTTATTTATTTATTTTGGTTTGGTTGCTTTTTGCAGAGGAATAACAATGAAGACACATCTGTGATCATAGACTAGGCTGTCTCACAAAGTGGCTGCAAATATACTGTTGGTGTTGTGTAAGCTATTTTTTTCAGGATCAATTAGTTAATTGCTTGTTGTTTTAATTACTCACACTTCTTTTAAATCTTTCTTCATGTGTCACAACTGAGCCAAGTCTTTGGAAGTAAAGATAGCAGAGAAATTTTTTCAATGTCAATGTAAAATAAGCTAGGGTGATTGGTGTGGTGTTTAAATGGGGTCCTGCTTGTTCTTAGAAAAGTGTTTTATCAGCTGCCTGACTCCAAACAGTCAAAAATATGGAAAAATATATTTTCCTCTGCTTGGGTGATGTCTGGGTCTGTAAATCTCTCTCAAGCAACCATTCAGAATTGATCACACACTGCAATTTGAAAAAGTATTTTAAAACTACAAGAGAGGAATGGTAAAAATCATTACATGTTTCCTAACATCTTACTTGACAATTAGTAAAGCAAATCGAACACCTGAGTTTTTCAGGGCATAAAAGAGGAGGCTGATGTGCAGCAATTTGAATGACTACGCCTGGGACATCTAAAAGCACAGAACAATTTGGAAGGATGGAACAATGGAATTTCATTAAAGATACTGTCACAGTATCTTTAGTTTATCAAGTGCTTTTTTAAAGATTTTTTAAAAATTTATTTATTTGACAGACAGAAATCACAAATAGGCAGAGCAGCTGGCAGAGAGAGAGGAGGAAGCAGGCTCCCCACCGGGCTGGGAGCCTTATGTGGGACTCGATCCCAGTATCCTGAGACCATGACCTGAGCTGAAGGCAGACGCCCAACCCACTGAACCACTCAGGAATCCCTTCAAGTGCTTTTTTTTTTTTTTTTTAAAGATTTTATTTGTTTATTTATTTGACAGAGAGAAATCACAAGTAGATGGAGAGGCAGACAGAGAGAGACAGAGGGAAGCAGGCTCCCCGCTGAGCATAGAGCCCGATGAGGGACTCGATCCCAGCACCCCGAGATCATGACCTGAGCCGAAGGCAGCGGCTTAAACCACTGAGCCACCCAGGCGCCCCTCAAGTGCTTTTTTAAATGAATTCTCTACTTTAAAACTTCATCCCTAATTCTGCTTGTTTTGTGTTCATAAGAATTTTATTGAAGTATCAATGAGCAATTACAGCTTTCTCCTTAAATGATTATCCAAAATGTAAAATGAAAAAAAAAAAAAAGTTTGTCCGTGTCTCTTATGACATTTCTGTTTACAACCTGTCCACCTTATTAATCTCTGTATGAAAATGCGGTTTCTTGACCAATCGTGTAGTGTAATGTAGGCACCTGGTAAATGTTCAGGAAATAAGTGGATGAAAGAGTGAATAAATGAGTAAAGGAATAAGCCTATATCTTAACTCAGCCACTGTAGTAAGTAATCTTGGAGTCTAATGGTCTCAGTTATAATCTGTGAAGCTTCTGACCTATGAATTATTTTCTAAAAACTTCAACTCCTCCATAGATTTGACCATCCATTGTGACATTCCCAAGACAGGGTAATTGGAAACTAAGTGGAAATGTTATATGGCTTTTCCAGACCTCTCCACACCAGCTCCTCCAGGCTTTTTCTCTGACCTTCTGCAGCTGGATTGTCAATGCACAAAATCACATCAAAGGTCAAATACTCGAGATGGTAGAATCTCTGTCAGCCAGGGTTCCTGAGGGACTGTGTGATACAGTGCCCCCTGCTACAGCTTGCACTATGGAAACAAGGAATACATAGCCATTGTGCTAAGGCACTGATATTTCAAGGGTTGTTGTTGTCATTGCTAGAGCAGACATTTTTTTTTGTTGTTGTTGTTAACATATTTTCCCTGTCCACACCAAGCTCCCCACCTCCAAATGCTTTTATTCCTACTGTTCTGATGGTGCCCTGTTCATTTCTACCCAATCTTTAGGTCCTGGCACAAGTATTACTTCTAAAGGGGAGTGAGCTCTTTTCCTGATTGGTGACATCTCTTATATTTTCCTCAGCATCATTTGACTTTTTAGCACTTATCCAAGAATCAACACAATGTCTCCTTCTACAAAGTCACTGATGACTTTGAAGTGGCTCAGGAGCTGTAGGCATCTACCAGGAGGCCAAGGCATAAGTGCAGTAAGTACATATGAAGCACCATACTGGACACACAGAGATGACTGATGGAGCTGGTTGTCAATGCAATATAATTGAGGATAAATTCAGATATTAATATAGGTGTATGAAGAGATACTGCAAGTTTGGTTCCAGAACACCAATAAAGTGAATATCACAATAAAGCAAGTCAAATGAATTTTTTTGGTTTCCCAGTGCATATAAAAGTTGTGGTTATGCTACAGTGTAGTATATTAAGAATGCATTAGCATTATGTGTAAAAATGCACGTAATTTAAAAATACTCTATTGATAAAAAATGCTAACCATCATCTGAGTTTTCAGCGAGTTAGAATCTTTTGGCTGGTGGAGGGTCTTGCCTCAGTGTTGATGACTCCTGAGTTACCAGGATGGTGGTTGCTGAAGGTTGCAGAGGCTGTGGCAATTTCTTAAGATAAGACAATAATGAAATTCACCACTCAACTGACTCTTTTTTTTATGAACAATATCTCTGTAGCAGGCTTTGCTCTTTGATAGCATTTTACCCACTGTAGAACTTCTTTCAAAATGAGTCAATCTTCTCAAAGCCTGCAGAGCCTTTGTCAATTAAGTTTACTACACCTTTTGTTGTCATTTCAACAGTCTTCACAGCATGGTCACCAGAAGCAGATTCCATCTTTGGACACCACTTTCTTTGCTTATCTGTAAGAAGCAACTCCTCCTTCATTCAAGTTTTACCACGAAATGGCAGCAATTCAGTTACAACTTCAGAGTCCACTTCTAATTCTACCCCTCTTGCTCTTCCTACCACATCTGCCATTACTTCTTCCACTTAACTCTTGAGCCTCTCAAGTTATCCATGAAGGCTGGGATCAACTTCTTCCAAACTCTTGCTAATGTTGGTATTTGAACCTCTTCTCATAAATCACAAGCGTCCCTAATGAATGAAAATAGTGAGCCTTTTCCAGACGGTTTTCAATTTACTTTGCCTGACCCATCAGAGGAATCATTATCTATGGCAGCTATAGCCTTACAAAATGTATTTCTTAAATAATAATTCTTGAAAGTTGAAATTACTCTTGGATCCATAGACTACAAAGTGGGTATTGTGTTAGCAGGGATGCAAATGAACTTGATCTCATACATCTCCACCAGAGCTCTTAGGTGACCAGATGCACTGTCAATGAGTGGCCATGTTTTGAAAGGAACCTTTATTTTTTGAGTAACACGTCTCAACAGTGGGCTTAAAATATTCAGTAAACCATATTGTAAACAGATGTGCTGTCATCTACGCTTTGTTTTTCCATTTATAACATACAGGCAGAGTAGATTCAGCATAATTCTTAAGGGTCCCAGAATTTTTGTAATGGTAAATGAGCATTAGTGTTAACTTCAAGTTACCAGGTACATTAGCCCGTAACAAGGGAAACAGCCTTCCCTTTGAAGATTTGAAGCCAGCAGGCATTGACTTTTCTCCAGCTGTGAAAGTCCTTAATGACCTCTGTTTCCAACAGAAGTCTGTTTCATTAATGAAAATCTGTTGTTTAGTGTAGCCTCCTTCATAAATGACCTTAGCTAGATCTTCTGGAGAACTTGGTGCAGCTTCTACATCATCACTTGTTCCTTCATCTTCCACTTTGATACCACAGACATGGCTTATTTCTTAAAACCTCATGAACAAGCCTCTGCTAGCTTCACGCTTTTCTTCTGCAGCTTCCTCACCTCTCTCAGGCTTCATGGATAGAAGAGAGTTAGGACTTTGCCCCAGGTTAAGCTTTTTGGCATAGGGGAATATTCTGGCTGGTTTGATCTCCTAATGAGACCACTAAAACCTCCTTCATATTAGCAATCAGGCTGTTTGGCTTTCTTATCATTTGTGTGTTCACTGGAGTAGCACTTCTAAGTTCCTTCAAGAAGTTTTCCCTCTGCATTCATACCTTGGTTAAGTGCTGCAAGAGACCTAGCTTTCAGCCACAGCTTTCAACATGCCTTCTTCACTAAGCTTAAACATGTTTTAATCATTCCTTTGAATTAACGTGAGAAATATGCACCTCTTCATTTCACATGAACACTTAGAGGCCACTGTAAGGTTATTAATTGGCCTATATTTAACATCATTGTGTCTCAGGGAAGAGAAAGTCTCCAGAATGGGGAAGGGAGGATCATTTGGTTCATGGAGCAGTCAGAATACACACACGCATTGATTAAGTTTGCTGTCTTACACAAATGCAATTTGTGGCACCCCATGCAATTACAATAGTAACATCAAAGATCACTGATCCCAGATCACCATAACGAATATAATGATAATGAAAAAATTTGACATACTGTGAGAAGTACCAAAACATGACACAGATAAATGAAACAAACAAATGCTACTGGAAAAATTGGACTAATAGATTTGCTTATCATAGCGTTGATACAAGGCCTCAGTGTGTTTTAAAAAATGCAATATCTGTGAAACACAATAAAGCAAAGCACAATAAAACAACACACGCCTGTACAAATAAAGTCTCATTTATACTGGCAGCCTTGTAAACTTGTGGAAACTTCGTCTTAACAGTGTCTGTGAATGAAAGATTCACTAACAATCTAGCCATCTATGAGAATGTTATGAAGATGTTTATAAAATGTCTTAAGAACCCACATTCATTTGTGGACCCATGCAGCTCAGAGTGACCACACTTTAATTTGAATGGAGTACCTGCCTTCAGCCACTAGATTTTCAAAAAGTCCTTACTAGAGCTGTGTAGTGGGAAGCAAGGCATTGATATAAGTGGGGGCATTAGTTTTCATTCAAGAAACCAATAACAGCTATGGTAGTCTGGTTTAGTTTTCTCCTGTGTTATTCCTCAACATTAACAGTTATTTCTTCTCTTTAAGACAACTTTCTTTACTTGGATTCCGGCTCAGAACAGCCTGTGCAATGCCACTCACACACACACACACACACACACACACACACACTCACAGATAAATATGTGAAGTGGTTGACGTGTTAACTAACTAGATGGGCAGAATACTTCCATAGTGTAGGTGTATATCAAATCACCAAAATGTATACTTTAAATTAAAAAATTAAATAAAAAAAAAAGAATATTATGACCTTTTTCTGCTCAGGTAGACTCTTACTTTCTAGTGTTCTGAACCCTGGTGCTAATTGTAGAGATTCTGTCTCTGAAAGGCAGGGGACTGCCTGATGATGCTGGCTGGCTAGCTCTTGCTCTATAAGAAGAGAACAAAACCCTATAAGGAAACAAAATCCTTGTCCAGCTACCTGGGCATCCCCAAACCGCCCAGCCTCCCCTTTGCTTCTGTCCTCTGTTTTCACGATCTTGTCTTCTTGTTCTCATATGTCAAATACTTCACCTGAAGCCATGAATTTCTCAAAGAAATCTGGTGTACTTAATGATTAAAGTAATATAAATACAGCATCAAGTGTTCACAATCAGGCAGCACTAGCCCGCGCACTCTTCTAGATTATTAGCGCTGCACCACTTCGGCATTTTCCTCCTGGCATAGAGATCATTGCATGTTTCACTTTAATAGAACATGGATTTCTATTCGCAACTCTGATGTAGATTTTCTTCTTTTAATTAAGGCATTGTATCTAATTTCCATTTTAGTGTGTTTTCCCATAATGAGTATTTATCCTGTTGCCTTTTCCATAGAGTAGAAACATGTCTTAGTCATCCACCTCAATGGGACACAACCTCTTTAACCCAAAACCATGTTTTTCCTGCAAAACCAGGATTTTACACCATGTAGATGCTTGAGCTTAGCAAACCTTCCTGGAGGATTCTGAGGCTATCTTCTGAGTATCTCTCTGTAGGCCTTGTGACATAGGTGTGCAGTAGAACCTTTTGCTTAGAAGGTTCCCACACTCCGTTTAATGTTCTGCCACTGCCATCATAGAAATCTTCATATTTAAAAAAAGAAATAGTATTTTTATTTTACAACAGTCTTATCTCTATGCAAATACTTACAATAAAGCAAAAATACAGGTCCACATGTCAGATAATGCTCATTATTCAGGAAAAAAAGATACAGTCTTGTCTCTTTATTCCATGTGAAATAGAGGTAGAAAATATATAAGGTACACAAATCTTAACTGTATACCTGACAAATTTTTGAATACACATACAAAATGAAAACACACATGTAAGCACCACCCGTCTCAAGATGCTGAACATTTTAAAACCATCATATATCCCTTATATTTCTACCTAGTCAATATCTGCCTATACCAGGAGGAACCACTATTCTTTTTTTTTTTTTAATGATTTTATTTATTTGAGAGGGAGCAAGAGAAAGAGAGAGAGAAAGAGAGAGAAAGAGACTGCACAAGCAAGAGTAGGGGCAGAGGGAGAGTGAGACTCCCTACTGAGCAGGGAGCCCAATGCTGTGCTTGATCCCAGTCCCCTGGGATCATGACCAGAGCCAAAGACAGGTGCTTAACCACCTGAGCCATCCAGGTGCCCACTATTCTGACATATCACCCAAGTATTAGTTTCGCTTGTTTTTGAACTTCATATTAATGGAATCATACACAATGTAGTTTATTAAACTTATTTTTTTTTCCTTTCACCATTATATATGTGTGATTCATCCATGATCTGGCAGTAGTGTATGTTTCTTTTATTGCTGTATTCTTCTCCATTATGTGAATACATCCATTTTACTATTGTGGTTATCTGGGCTGATTCCAATACTTGATGATTATGAACACAGCTGTCACAAACATCCTTCCACATGTCTTTTGGTAGTTGTATGCACTTTTCTTTTGGATAGATACCCGAAGTGAAATTGCTAGTTCACACTGTATACTCATGTTTCTTATTGGTAGATACAAGTACTGATTTTTTCATACTCAAAGTGATAACCTTCCATAGTGCTCTATCCATGCCTTCATCACTTAGAACATATTTTAATTCCAGGGCAATATGTTGAATTCTATCACATATTTTAGATCTTTTAAACTCTTTGAGATATATCACCCTTTGAGTTAAAAAAACTACTCTCAATTTTTTTTTCCATGTTGAGATTTAGAAAATCCACAACCCGACCAAGGTCTGAGTTAGTCAATAGCATTAGATCTAGATACGAAACTAGTTTAGTTTCTATTGATATGCAACACATCAGACAGAATTTATTGCACTTATATGTTAAAGAGTAGTCATAACAAGAAAGTCATAGTAAGGTTCAGGAGAGCACCAATTCAAATCCCTAGCACATAATAAATGCTTAATAAATATTCCATAAATATGTATTGAACTGTGACTATCCTACCAGTTAGAAACAAAAATCTTCTTAGCAATCTGTATTTTTCTGAACATTTTTCCTTTCAGTTCCTTATCACTCACAGCTCTAAAAATATCTTAACTTTGGATTCAATGATCCCAGGGACACAAATGTGCTTGAATTTCACCAATAAGGAAAGAAAATCTCAGTATGTTGTTTCAAATCTTGGGATGAGGAATCAACTTCAACCTCATCATTTAAAAAGTCAAGATGTTCTTTCAAAAAAATTTAAAAGAAGTATTAACAATGATAAGTGGAACTCTATAGAAACTTCCTGACCCCTCTCCTTCCCTAGACTTTCCCCATACTCTTCTCCTATCAACTTTTACTATGTCACATCATTTCACTAGAGAATGTGGTTTGAGGATTTACATAAAGCTGCAGATGTCTGTATTACAGGCTCCATGAAGGTCTCTGTTCTAGCAACATCTATTCATGCCCACTATGCTTTTAACCTGAGGCACTAATGTAGTGTAAGCAACTCGCATCTTTTAATTACTGCAGTCCAGAGGTTGGCATGCTTTAAAAACATTCAAGTTAAAAGGACAAAAAAAGGATGATGAAAGAGAAAGATATTAAAAAAGGGGAATGGAAAACATGATTAACTATCAGGTAAGAATTCAGAAGTGATGCCCACAAGACCCCAAAGGGCTCACACACTTTCATTAATCATACAGCAACACAATACTATGAATTATGGACATCCATTGTCCGCTTATTACGGTCTTTTTAAATGAGTAAAATGCTTTTTACTTAATGTTGGCAAATCAATTTTCTCAGCACAGAAATATCTATTCTTTTTGACATTCAGTACATGTCATCTTCCAATTAGTATATAACTTTTTAAGGTCAATAACCTCCACTTCATCCTAGGTTTTTTTTTTTCCCTGAATTGCAAAATCTACTTCCTTATACTTCCTCTACCTCCTTCACACCTATAAATAACTACCTTTATAAGATGCCTACTATGTGGGTGATGAATCCTAAGGTATGTTATTCACATCTATACCTGCCATTATAATTCTAGAAAGTAGGTAAAAATTTCTTTTTTAAAAGCTTTACTTACTTATTTTGAGAGAGGGAGGGAGAGAGAGAGAAAGACAGAGAGACAGAACATGTGGTGGGTAGCAGCAGGGGGCAAGGGAGAGAGAGAATCTCAATTAGGCTTCGCACTGAGCAGGGAGCCCGATGCAGGCATCAATCCCATCACCCTGAGATTATGACCTGACCCAAAACTAAGAGTCTGACGCTTAACTGTCAGAACTGCCCAGGCACGCCTGGTAGGTAAAATTGTAAGCCTCATTTTAGAGATGTGATTCAGAGAGCTGAAGTAATTTGCACAAGGTCTCAATCTAAGAAGTGTCAGGTTAGAATCTGGTGGTCAGAGCTTTCTCATTTGAACCTTGTTCTTCCTGCTTGTTTATATCCCTTCTTCCACCATATTTGTTCACACTCCCTATGCATCTACTCATAAATCCTCTAACGGGTTAAGTATGTGCCCTGTTTGCTACTACTTCCCTACAATTTAAGGAAGGTGCTTGCTTCTTCACTAGATACAAAATGAAGGGGCAAAATCTAAAAGAGCTTTTGGGTCCACACCTTAAATTTGTGAGCCATGACAAGAATACAATGGAAGTTCTTGGCTGGACCTGTTCTCTTCTAGTCTCATCTCTAGTTCAGTTCTGTACAATAAGGAGCCCTGCATACATAATTGTGGATACTCCAGGCCCTAAGTCCAACCTCACTCCACACCCTCCACAAATAACCAACACTGGCTATTCTTTCAGGCTAGAACAGAACACACTTTTGTGCAGTTGACCCCTTATAAGTTGAACTCAGGAAAGTAGCTCATGCAGGTCCTAAGAACAGACTCCGGTTACTTGGGTAAGAGATTCTGAGGTGCTGGGTACTCAGAATGTGGAGCAGAAGGCAGAGTGTGGATTCCAGGTGACCAGGTCTTCTTGGTCCTATGGGTAAGGGCACAGCTGGAAGAGACCATCTGGAAGAGACCCTTCAAATTCATGGTGCCTTTGGATCTTCAAATGGTATTTACTGACTAGCTGCTTTAGAAAAGCGGAGCATTGCAAGAAATGGGATCATTCCAAAAATCAAAGACAAGAGCCCTAATCATAGTTTCACTTTATTCCTTGGAGTTGCTAATTATTCACCATCTACAAGACAACTTCAGCTTACTTGACTTTGATTCCAACTGAGAACAGCCAAGTTGCAACGCCTCATTAAGAATGTTGTGATTTCTTTCTGCCTGGGCAGGCACATATCTCCAGCTTGCTGAACCTGCATGCTAGCTCTAGAGCTCCTGCCTCTGAGAGGCAGGGAACTGCCCTGTTCACACCCCTGCTGGCTCTCACTCTGTAGGGAGCAGGCACTGCTTCTGGGGAAGTGAGGTAAGTAATCATGCATCCTTCTAAGAACCTTATGTCAAATAGTATATCTATGAGGCAACCTCATCTGTATTTCTTCTGATTGTCTTAAAGAATTCTCATGTATTTTCAGGTTACAAGGGATATGTAAGATAACAGGAAATGCAAGGTGGTGGATTGATCTAAATTCACTAATAGATATATGTCAATTTTCTTTTTTGGTAAGAAAAATTATCCAAAGTTCAACTCCCTGCAAGGGTTGGTTCTCTTTTTTTCCTGTTTCTATCCCAAGATGGCCCCAAGATAGAGAGAAATAGTGCATTTTTTTCTCATGCAGTAAGTAAGGGGGAAACTTGCTTAATGCTCACCCTTGCACTGGTTTCCATTGTGGAGCTCAGCTCTTTTAATCCCCAGAATTGTCCAGTTGGCATCTAATGATGGGAGTGGGCAAGAAATCCATTTGATTTTGACGTCACCACCCACTTTGGATACACCTTTATTTTCTCCACACTTCCCATTTTAAAGAAATCTGTATTTTTATATACATTTCTTTGGTTTGGCCCAATAGAAGAAAAAACTGAGCTGAATCTGGGTTCTCTGATGGGTTTACTACTCCCCTGATGCATGAAGTCCTTGGACCTCTTTGAGCCTTCGTTTTCCTATCTCTCTGAAACATAACAGCATACTGTGTCTTGCTACAGCATAGATTTAAGGGTCAAAAGCTATATGGATTAAAGAAACTTTGCCAATTATTAAATGTTTACAGAATCACATGGTAGAAAAAATGTGGGATTAAGAGTCATGTGACTTAGCCTTAAGCCGGGCTTTGCTGATGATTGGTTTTGGATTCACAATATGCAAAATGATTAGACAATTTTGGCTTTCCTTAGAGGTCTAATAATCCATGAAATTAAAATGTCAAGTATTAAAAAAATCTAAATTTAACCCTTGAATCAGGAAATAAAAACTGATCTCTTGGGGGTTTTAAGATTTTATACATAAACAGAAGGAGAGATTGGATTTCGAAGCTATTTCACTTAAAATAAGCTACCTTCTCAGAAAGAGAAACATCATATGGGATCCCTAATGATTTAATTCACTTGCTCATCAAATATTTTCTGAGGATCTACTAGGGGCATAGGAATATTCTATACATAGCAGGGAGGTTGAAAAATGAGAAAGTTGGTGATCTTTATGCTTTCTCTTAAGGGACTTAGCATTCAATGATGGAGACAGGCTCAAAATGAAACAGCAATAATGAAACTTTGTCTTGGTTACCAAAAAGAGCTATTTTTAAAAGTTCCACTGGGGTATAAGAGAAAAGGGAATATAACTGCTCTATGAAAGACATGATTATGGATTATTGGAAGTTTTAGTGAGAAGCTGTAGACCATCTGTCAAGGACACAAGAGAGAGTATCGATGTGCTCTGTGATGACTAGATCAAACCTCATTGCTTTATAATTCTCTGAGTACAATTCCATGTATACCTTGTATATCTTAGTGTGTGTCTGTGTGATGGTTTTCTGAGGGCATGTTCTAACTTTGGGCATGAATGTGTTTGTTACATGTATATAAAGTATTTTATCTGGGTTTTTGTATCTTTTTGCTATTTTTACATACATTAATGAGGAAAGCCTTGAGGTGGACCCAAAGAAGAACATGACAGAACATTTGCTTCAGGGAACTTTTGGTCTAGTTGGTGAAATCAAAACTATGCCAGTAATTCTTCAATCGGTGTATGCCAGGGGCCATGCGTACCTGATCTCATTTAGCTTTCCCAAACGGGTAAGCCAGGAACTGTGATTAGACTCATTTTCCAGATGATGCATCTGAGGCTTAGAAAGTATAAGTGACTTCTATTAGAGTGTAGCAAGTAAATGGGGGCAAGGCGTCAGGACCATATTTAATACACACTTATATAATGCTTACCCTGTGTTTTAACAATAGTAACTTCTTTTTAAATCTTTAACTACCTGAGTAGGTATTAGTTTGATCCCCACTTTATAAAAGAGGAGAAAGAAAGGGACAGAGACTCGGTGACTTGCCCGAGGTCACACATTTAATAATCGGTACATAGCTGGTGTCTGAAGCCAAGTGGTCTGGCTCCCAACCCTTAGGGAAAACCACTCTGTGAGCTGCTTCTCAAATCCAACAAGGTCTGAAAGCCCTATCAGTTAACCACCCCACCAAATGGCCTTTCTCTTGTGTGCTCTTCTCTGAAGATGAACAAACATCAGTGACACCAAGAGAGCTGTGAATTCAATGGTCCGCATACAGATTCTGCCCATTTGTGCTCAGCCAGTCTGCTTCGTTCAGGCACCAACACACCATTATTTCCAGCGCCGACCCACAGACCCACACAGGGCCATTTTTCCCTAGTGGCTTTAATTAAATGTTAACATTCATTTGCCCTTTTCTGTTGTATTCAAGATAACCTTTGCTTCCTGTTGCCTCTAGATAAGCTTCACTCCATGACAGGTACCAAACAGGTTTATCTTGATAGAAAGTAAAGAATAGGGACTCTTTGATCTGCTCCACCGACATATTTTAAAATGCCAGCTGGGATATTTGTTTTGTACTTACTTCTTTTACGTAATGTCAGCATAATAAATTATTTCTGGATACTGCAGTAACTAAAAGATTTGAGTCCAAATTAGTCATACTAAGTGGCTGTGACCTTTCTGAACAGTCAGACTATGTTGAGAGGTTTTTTTTTTTTTAATCGTTGTTGTTGTTATGTTTTGCTTTTTGCTTGAGCTAGTTGTGAATACTTCATGGAGAGAGGTCCCCAGTGGGATGTTGAGTCTCACAGTTCACTGACCTTTGGGAAAGCCATAACGAGGTCCTCTGAATGTCTCCTGGAACATTCTCTCCCTCTATTGGGAATGGAAGGGCTTCCTGCTAAAGTAGGAGAGGTGGACTGAAAGCCAGGCCTCGACATGCCTGGCTTTTGCCACTGATATCTTATGTGACCTTGAACATGTTTCTCACTTTCTCTGAAGCTCACACACCTTACTGCTCTAATACTGCATGAACACTGCATCATTGTTCAAAATTACTGAAGGGTGATATTGTGGCAGGCACATAACATTGCTGATTTATTTTGCAGAACAAACCTGTGAGATAGATATTTTATTCACACTTGATGGAAAAGATAACTGGTCCTTAGAGAAGTTAAGCAATAGGATCCTATTCCCAACCCAGCTGAGAAAAGGTGGAGCCAGGACTGCTTACCAGGGCTTGTCCTGTTGGGAAACCAGTGGCAGTCAGCTCTACACCTCACTGATTACTCATGGTCCCTTTGGACTTACTGCATTTTGGTGTTCCCATTTCTTCACATTTCTCTCCTGAAAATATCAAATGTTTATGGTTTTTGGTAGCCCACTGCAAGTTTGAGATGGGGAAACTGCAGGACTCCACAAAAATCTGCTTTCTGTTCCTTTTCCTGTTTTTATTCTTGCTGGGACCTCCATCCTCAGGACCTGCATCCTCACCCTACTTAACACAGGCCTCATCATGTCCTCCTTGTTAGGGACAAGGAGTTAATGATTATCTAATATAGATAATATCTGAGGAGGACCAGTTGAGAATGACCAAAGGCAGCCATCATATGTGCATTCCAGACCACCTGTGCTGGACAACTCCACAAGGCCCTTGCTCCAAGAAATTACCCCTGGGCCCTCATCTTCCTTCTGACCAGTTCCTGGATGCCTAAGGGGGACACATATACCAGACCACCATCCACAATAAAAACCTTCAGGCAAAAAGCCCCAAAACAAGATTCATACTCTTTTCCTTTCTAAGTCTCCCAGACACTCTGTCTGTATCTGCTCTCTCTATAACTTCAATAAACTCTGCTTTTACATCCTGCTTGCTTGCATTTGATTTCCATCCAATGCATAGCCAAGGACACTCTTGGCTGGTCCTATGGGGACCCCTCTGGGTCCCTAGATAGGCCTGATGCCATCAACTTGAGTTACTACTTCCTTGACATCATCCGCTTGCCCAGACTGAAAATTCAACATATTTCTGGTTAGCCTGATTAGCACAGGCTGTGTTTATGAAGGTCTCTTAAATTTTACAGAAAATAGGGGATTCTGTATTTCCATACTGTGAAGCTAAGAGACATGTTGAATTTTATTTTTATAAGTTAGATTTAGAATAAGTGTATTTAAAAATAAAAGAGACAAAAAGAGACACCAAGAACTGAAGGTGAACCAAACAGACATTACTCTTAGCAATGCTTCTTGCAATAAGCAAATGTATTACATAGAGGAGCTACAAGAAGAAAATACTCCAAAACATTGTCAATATTCACCTGTGTGTGGTGGGATTGCAGAATCTCTCATTTCTTTTCTCTTTTTAAACTTTGTTGGCTTTTCTACCATAAAAAAAATGTGTTATTTGTGTTCTTAAAAAAATGAATACATACACAAAACATATCCACGGCTTGTTGCAAGTATATCACAAACCGTCAAGCAATCTTGGGCTAGCTAACATCCCAGACAGCAATTTACATTGTGGCCAATATCTAGAGTAGGCTAACTTCACAGGCAATGGAGGCATCAAACAATTTATGTCTTTTTATTAATATCTCCAATGCTATCCATTATTTTCAGCCTTCTTCCATACAAATCATCAGTGTGATGTTTTCCTAAAGTAATGTACCTCTTAAATAACTATCTGACAGGAAGTCTTCAGAGGAAGGTCCTATTTCAATCACTTAATTAATTCCATTTTAAAAAGTTCTATTGACTTTTTACCAATTTAAATGGATCAACTAAAAAACATTGAACTTGTAAAGTGCATCCTCTTTTATTTATTCTTGTTTTGTCCTCTATGCTGTATGCCTAGACCTCTTCTCCCCATTTTTGGATTTTTATACAGTTTCCTAAATGCCCTCCCTCCTCTTGATCTCATGATTCTTAAGGACAGACACAGTGTCACTACACTGCTTTCTAAGAAAGAGGTAAGTCAATGCAGTTTTTGAGTACAGATCGCAACTTCCCCATGAGCTATAGATTCTTTCCAAAATTGTTAACGAAGTAATCTCTTGGTAATCTGGTTCTGTTTCTTTGACACCAAACCACATTTCCCTGGGGTTTTAACATATAGTGACCTTCTCCATCTTTCTGCCCCACGGTCATACCTTGCTTGGTCTCTGGTCTTGTGCTTTGATTCTTATTTTTTCTGGTTGATGCAGTCTTTGTTTTCTCTTCTGCTTATCTTCTTTCCAGTGGGATCTTTTCCTAAAGCTTTCTACAAATACCATGAATACTGAACTCACTCTTTTAAATTATCCTTTAATAATGCCAGCCATTATCATATATTTTAATCACTTAATAAGATTTATTGTATTATTAGAAAATATTCTTTATTTCACATGTGTGTATGTGTGCGTGCAGGTGTGCACTTTGGCTCCCTAACAAAACTGTAAACTTTTGAAAGTCAGGGAAGTAATCTAAATTTCCTTTATGTCCCTATCAGTGTCTTGTATGGTTTTGAGAATATAGCAGGTGCTTGATATAATTTCCCTAGATTATATCAAGGTTCATGTTGATTAAATGAATTTAATCCTCCATTAAATAAATACTATTCCATCATTTGTAAACTGATTTTAAGTACAAGATTTTTTCAAATTAAACAAAGTTTAATAATAAATGTCCCCTCTATTTTGTTTCCTCTATAAACAGAGTATTGTGGATGCCCAAATGTTTAACTAGTTGAAATAAACTCTTCCTCTGACAGCTTCCTGTCAAATGGTTATTTAAAACTCTCCTGTATAATGCTTTAGGAGACTGACATGCTGGTAATTTAATATGGAATGATGCCTAAATAATGGGTGACAGAAGAGCTATTAATAAAGGAACTTATACTGTGGTGCCCTCAAGAACTTGTGAATAATGGGAAAGTTAGCTTAAGTCAACTAGATGCCTGGTAAAGACTGCTCGCTCATTAAGATTTGTTTCCTCTTTTCTTTTATGGCTCTAAATATTTCTGGACAGTTTTGTACTTAGCTTCCACTCTTATTAAACTGCCATATCCAATATGGAAGGAGAGTTGTGCTTTTGGAATTTAGTATTCTGAAATGCATTCTCTCTTGATTTTCCACCATCAACATAGTCTAGAAAATTAATGTACAGATTGAAACTAAACTCAATGCCGTTGAGAGCTAGAAATCTATTATTTGCATAGATCCAAACACAGAAAGAAAGACATTCTATATAACATAATTACCAGTTACAATATAATTAGCATTGTCTTTGAAAATAAAAGTATTTTTAAAGGCATTCACAGAAAATAGAGATAGGCTTTGTTGAATAACTTACATGATATTTAAAAAAATAAATTCATTATTATTGCCCTGAATTGCATCTCATGTGCAAAACTTTTAAGTATTGTTGTAAAACATTTCTTTTATAGTTTGGCTATTGTGGACATTGCTGCTATAAACATTCGGGTGCATGTGCCCCTTTGGATCACTATGTTTGTATGAATGGATCAAGAAGATGTGGTATATATACACAATGGAATACTATGCAGCCATCAAAAGAAATGAAATCTTGCCATTTGCGACAACATGGATGGAACTAGAGCGTATCATGCTTAGCGAAATAAGTCAAGCAGAGAAAGACAACTATCACATGATCTCCCTGATATGAGGAAGTGGTGATGCAACATGGGGGCTTAAGTGGGTAGGAGAAGAATCAATGAAACAAGATGGGATTGGGAGGGAGACAAACCATAAGTGACTCTTAATCTCACAAAACAAACTGAGGGTTGCTGGGGGGAGGGGGTTTGGGAGAAGGGGGTGGGATTATGGACATTGGGGAGGGTATGTGCTTTGGTGAGTGCTGTGAAATGTGTAAACCTGGTGATTCACAGACCTGTACCCCTGGGGATAAAAAAAAAAAAAATATATATATATATATATATATATATATATATGTTTATAAAAAATAAAAAATTAAAAAAAAAATTTCTTTTAGTATTTCTTTTAAGTACCAGCCAAAAGGCCTACAATTTTCAATCCTTCCACCTTAAGCCCATGAAAAGAGATATTGTGTTTTCAAATCCTTTCTTAAATGGAGAATTAAACTGAATTTCAAACATTATTCAAAAGAGATCTCAATGAAATTTAGGGATGGGGTCATGTGTAAAATGCATAAAAATCTAACATTTACCAATGAAGAATTATTAAAATCAAAACAAAGTGAAACCTACTCATAGACTTTTAAGAATTTTTAAAAATTCACTAGACTTTATGCTTGAGAGGTGAGGATTTATAAGGAATATTTAGCAACAGTGAGGTGTAGCTCTAGATTTAGAACCAGAGAAATTCGATCTGAATCCCAGCTGTATAATCTGTTACTATGTGACCTTGGGTTGGTCACATGATATCTGAGTTTTCTAACTTTTAAATTGGAGATAATAATGTCATTCCCACTTATTTCACCAAGTGATCTTGAAGAATATGAATGCAATAATATTTTATATCTATGAAGTACTCTAGAAATGTAAGCTATTATTATCCTCATATTTATTGTTATATAAAGTATGCATTTTTAATCCTTTTTGTATATGAAATATTGTACCATATGGCATCTCAGAAAGCAAAGCTGCTTGGACAGAAGAAAACAGAGTAAATGATAATGGGTTCTAACTACCTGCTAGGCATTATTCTCAAAATAATCCTCTAACTCAGGCATTCATTTTAAATCCAGTTTACAGATCAGGAAATGTTTAAAATATTCTCTAGGTCAGAGTAAAAATACCACAGGTAACTTGAGCCTGGATTTTCTTTGAATAGCGTTCTTTCTTCAGCACACAGCAATGGAGGGCTTCTCTTCCCTGGCAGGATTAATAAAAGTGAGAGTCTACTTGGAGTACACACCCTCATGACAAAGGCTTGGATGGAACCTATTCATCAATGTAGAAACAGAGGACTCAAAATATTCCTTGTTTAGACAACCCTGAGGGTACACCTGCTCGGAAAGTTCCCCAGGGAGGCTTTTGCTACTTCTTCTATGTAAGAAATCCTTCTGGGGTAATTCTGCCTTCTTGCTTCTATCCACTTGAACAAGAGGGCAAATCAGCAGATGAAAAGTACATTACAAAGGCAGAGCTTGAAAGAAACTGTGCATTGGAAACAGGAGAAAGTTATATATTCTATTTATGTCTTTGCTCCTGATTTTCTCATTTAATCTGTTAATATAACTCCTTAGGTACATATTATTGCTATCATTTTTTCACAGAAGAAATTTGTATGAAGGTAGGTTAGGGAACTTGTCTTGGAAGCTAGTTTGATTCCAAGTTGTCTGTTTTCAACATTCCCCTTGTCCCAATAGTATCAGAATGCACAATAGGTGACCAGGTATTATGTAAGTCATTCATTATCATTGGGGGCTTTAATCAGTCCCAAGGGGATGCAAATTGGCTCATGACCAAAAAAAAAAAAAAAAAAAATCTTACTCTTTTTTATGTATAATGCATAGATTTGCATACAGTGCATGAATACACAACATATATCTGGGTATTAAAATTTTATTGGTAGCAATTAGACAAAATATTATAAAAAGGCTTCTTAGAAGAACAGTAGTGAAAAACAATGGAGAAACATCAGCATAGGAAGAGAAAAACTATAGTGAACTACATTCATAATACCTTTGGTGGTCACTGAGGTCAGAATCAAGTAAAAACCATTGTTTCTCAGCTGCTTCAGCCACAGAGGATGGTATCAGAATCACATATTACTCTAGAACTCAAGAACACATAGGGTAGAGTGCAGACAATCCCTGTGCTGGAGTGCTGAAGTGCTCCCCAAACCAAGAAATCAGGAAGGAGGGGCAAGATCAAACCACTAATTCTCTAAACAGAGGGACCTGGTTTGGCCCCCATAAGAGGAATTCATGTCTTCAGCGTGCCCATCTTACCCCACAAAATGCCCTATCATCACACTTTGCCTTCCTTTCTTCCATCTGCCAGGAGTCAGTCCTATTTTATACTTCCAAGAAATCTTTGACCTTCCCAATTTACATCTACCCTCTCCTCCAGGAAGGTCTCACATCTCTGTACAGGGCCCATTACAAGGCAGGAATTGCATTTGCAAGGACCTGGATCTGAATGTTGACCTTAAAACTTATGATTGGGTATAACCAATTATCCTCTTGTTGTATTTCAGTTTTTCTATCTGTAAAATGGGAATGCTGATGTAAGCTCTCACCATGGCCATGAGGAAAAAATAGGTAAAATATTTCACACTGTGCCTGGCTGTTAGTAAGTGTTTGTTTGATGAGAACATAACCATTTCAACAACCAACTTATTTTCTCTTTAGATCTGGAACAATTACAAAGTGTGTGATACATTAAAAATCATTAATTCCAGCTCATATGTCATCTCCTGCAAAAAGTCCCACCTGCATTCCTGCCTCTTCCAATTTGACTCCGCTCTTGGCTCCTGCTTCTTTTTTTGTGTTATTTACACAGTGTAATAAACCAATCATTTATTTGACCCTCTCTTTTGCTCTACTAACTTCCTTATGAACAAGGAAGGATTTTGTTTTACATAATTTTCTATTTTCAGTATTTCAAGATTTTTGACAATTTTTTAAAAATTATATTTTATATTTATTTATATTTGTGAAAGAGAGAGCCAGCACAAGCAGGGGGAGGGACAGAGGGAGAAGTAGACTGCCCGCTGAACCAGAGCTTGATGCTGGACTTGATCCTAGGATCCTGGGATCATGACCTGAAATGAAGGTAGACACTTAACGGAGTTACCCAGGTGCTCAAGATTTTTGATAATTTCTGTTACATCATGAATAAAGAGTGTTTCCACGAATTAGATTACTTGTGTTACAAGAATATAGTTCATTTTCTCGACTGTATAGAAAAAATGAGGGGCCCCTGGGTGGCTCAATTGGTTAAGCCTCCCACTTTTTTTTTTTTTTTTTTCTTTTAAGCAAAGCACAGAGAAGTTTTATTTTGGGGAGAAGACTCTGACTCTAAATTTTAGCTCAGGTTCTGATCTCAGGGTCATGAGACTGAGCCTCACGTTGGGCTCTGTGCTCAGTGCAGAGTCCACATGAGATTCTCTCCCTCTGCCCTCCCACTGCTCTCTCTCTCTCTCTCAAGCAAATAAATAAAATCTTTTTTAAAAACTGACACAGCATTCTCTCCCCTTATCTTGAAGCTAAGACCTAAATCTTTGCCATTGTATATAAATGTATCTTCCATTAATTTAAAACTCAAATACCTTGTAACCATGCAGATACATACAGATACATACACAAAAGCTACTTTACACATGAAAACTCTACCAGTCTTCCAGTCTATACTTGTTGCTTTCCTCATGCTGTTTTCTTATTTATTATCAGCTATTTTCACAAATGGAAGTTGAGCTCTGGGGACAAGCAGGAGGTGATTCATTTACATAGTCTTTCCAGTGCCCTGGGGCTAATTTTTAGTAAATGCACTGGGTGGACTTTTTCAAAAGATTTATAGTATTTATCTTGTAACCTTCTGTTATGAGTCTCAAGAGCACCAGCATCCCAGTGTCAATGAGAAGAGTGTACTTGATAGCCAGCCATGCAGTGTGCACTCATGGCCCTTATCCACAGAATTGTAATAGTGCTTAATCCTATATGTACATATTGACAGCCAATTTATCTAATTACTCACGTTCACAAATTAACTGAGTGATAACAGAATACATTATCTTCATTCTGGCCTGTTTTTAGAGATCTTCAGGGAGACCTATCTGATCATTTCGAGGAGGACCTTGAAACACTGGAAACATTTTTGAGTAGTTTTAAAGAATCTGATTTATAAAACCTGGCTTATCAAGTATCTTCATTCCCTTGGTGTATTTTCTTTTTCCCAAATAATGAGCATAATTCAATTAGCAAGTGGTTCTGCTTTGAGCTAATAAAAAAGTGTGAGCCTTTTCATACTTAAGTTCAATAGCCAATGTTATAATCTCCATTTCTTTGAGATTTAACTAAAAGACACATTCATTCATTCAACCAAATGAGTGTTCTTTTCTTGGCACAGCTTTTATTCCTCCCTCATTTTTTTTTTTTTTTTTTTTTTTTTGAAACTCAATGCATGCATCGCTTCCTCAGAAAGCCTTCCTGGGATCCTTAACTATGTGGGAGGCTCCTTCTCCACGCTCACCTGAAACTCCATGCATGCCAGAGGCATAATTATACTTTATCACCATCTCCTATCTTCTCAGTGCCTTGAGGATGAAGGCCTGCTCTCTGGTACATTCTACAGACTAAGTGCTGTGTCAGGGACTACAGTTGAAAGACAAATAAGAGGGGAGCCTCTCCTTGAGAGATTGTAGTTCAGTAGGAAAAATGGAAATGTAAATTAACAGTTATAAGTCAAGGGCTAAAATCTATGACCAAGGTATCTCCAACGTGCAATGAATACAGAGATTAGAGAAAAGATATTTCACAGTGGTGATGATTTCACACAAATCAATTCTCCAGACTAGTGGTTTGTAAGAGAGCTTGCGATAGATAACCCCAGGGATAATTCTGCATATGCAGTTATTAAATCATAGTAAGAAGATAACGTTTCTGTAATCATGTGTGCAGCTAAGAATACTGTGATATTGTGATGTGTCCTCACAGTTTATATTCCCCTTTGCTATCACCGGATTAACAATTACTTAGTTTAATTGGTAATTTTCTAAGCACCCAGTATTTGTAAGACCATGTGTGAACTGCTATGGAAACTATGAGGCTTTGTGATAGTATTCTTTTGACTAGAGTATAAGAGGAGAATTTATTCTGAACTGAACCCTGTCTCCATGCCAGACATTATACTAGGTGCTCTTCCTATACTGATCTATTAATTTTCACAAACACACCAGAAGGAAATATTAGTGTTCCGTTCTAGAGATTAGAAAAGTGAGGAACAGAGAGGCTGAGAAATTTGCTTAATATTTCACCACTGAGAAGAAGCAGAGCCAGCCTTCAAAACCACATCATTTTATTTCAAGCCTTGCTTCTTTCTATTCCAATGCATGGTCTCTTGAAGGAATTACTATCCAATCAAAGAAGATAAAACATATATACAAATATCCCTATTATATGAAGGATACCATAGATCAGGTGTTAATAACAAGTAGTGATATCTAAGGAAGAAAAATCAATTCAAGTCTTTGTGGAGAAGGTTGCAAGGAACCTGCAAAGATTTTTGACATGCTGAGATGGAATGAGGTTATCTAACAAAATAATATGCAATATCTATCCTTCCAGTAAGTCTCATGTAGAAAAAGAGAGAATAAGAACTATTCTGAATACTTGTCATGAATTTTAACATGATACTAACAATCAACATTTACTAAGCGATTCCTGTACACCAGCAAGGCATGAAACTACATGAACTTAACCACCCTCACAACAACCTATAAATTAAATATTATTATATCTCATTCAATAGAGCAAGAAACTGAGGTGTAGAATTTAAGCAACTTGTCCAAGTTAAATAAACTGCAGAGCTGGTGATCCAAGCCCAAATCCTTAGCCCTTTGTAACTTGAACTGCCATTCATAAATGCAAAGTACTTAGCCCAGTGTCAAATCCACAATACATGCTCAATAATAATGATAAGGACCACTATAACTTAAGAGGCGTATTATTGTCAAAGGTATAAAAGTGAGACTACCCAGAACAATGTCAGAGAAGTCTTCACAGAGCCCATGGAGAAGGCTTAGTGTTCGGAGTGCCTGGGGGATTTGTGTACAAAGGCAGGATGGGGGCACAGGGTGTGGACACATTAAGGCCAGAAGAGGCTTGACCTCGATTTGAGAAGCTATCATGAAACAATAAAGGTTTTATAGCATATAACCTAATTAGAACGCAACTTGTAGACTGCATGTTTAAAAGGCACAGTTGGTAGGGAGAGATCATGGACCTAGACTTGGAAAATGATTGCATATGAGCTGTGAGGGAGGCAGGAAGTGCACAAAATAAGTTCTGAAGAATTGAACTTGAAAGGGTAAGTGAGATTCTGGTGGTTGCCTAAATAAAAATAGGAGGGAAAGTAATAAAAATGGGCTGGGGCTTAGTCAAAGGTGTGGAAAGGGGTAATGAGAGGAAAATGTCAACTGTATTCTGGGAAACTGATTTATAGAAGTCAGTGTGACATATACCAGACCGTTTAGCAGGCTGTTAGAAATTTATGTGAATAGGCAAAGCCCACCAGAGGAAAAGACAGGTTGATAGTGCAGATTTTGGAATGATTTGGAACTGTGTAATATTAGCTCATTAATGTTTACTCACTATATCTTAAGTAGCTCTGGTTATTAAAACTTTGCAAAAGGTTATTAACCTTTTGCACAGATAGATAGATAGACAGACATAGATTGATTTGTGGTAGAATTTTCTTTTTTTAATTAAAAAATTATTATTATGTTCAATTGGCCAATATATAGTACATCATTAGTTTTTGATGTAGTATTCAACGACTCATTAACTAACTGCATATAACATGCAGTGCTTATCACAACGTGTGCCCTCCTTAACACCCATCACCTTGTTACCTCATGCCCCTACCCGCCTTGCTTCTGTAACTTTCAGTTTGGTTCTCACAGTCAAGAGTCTCTCAGGGTTTGTCTCCCTCTCTGATTTCTTCCCATTCGGTTTTCCTTCTCTACCCCTATGGTCCTCCATGCCTCTCCTTATGTTCCACCTATGAGTGAAACCATACAATAATTATCTTTCTCTGCTTGACTTATTTCACTTAGCATAAGAAGAACCTTTTGTTTTAAAATGAGAGAGAACATTGGGCATTTCTTAGAAAAAAAAAATTCAGGAGAATGGTAGAGCGAAAATTTTTGAAATGAAGAATGATAACAAATGTACTGAGTGGGGTGCCTGGGTGGCTCAGTGGGTTAAGCCTCTGCCTTCGGCTCGGGTCATGATCTCAGGGTCCTGGGATTGAGCCCCGCATGGGGCTCTCTGCTCAGCAGGGAGCCTGCTTCCCCCTTTCTCTCTACCTGCCTCTCTGACTACTTGTGATTTCTCTCTGTCAAATAAATAAATAAAATCTTTAAAAAAATATATACTGAGTGCTTGTTCTGGGACAAATACTATATCAGGTTTTATTGGGAAAACACAATCTAAAGACAAACATCACGGAGTGAAACCACGTTTGGGTTGAGAATTCCTTCAACAGCATAAGGAGATATTATGGAAAAAAAAAAAACTGTTCAAGAATTATGAGGCTCGGGGGAGGAGTCAAGATGGCGGAGAAGTAGCAAGCTGAGACTGCTTCAGCTAGCCGGAGATCAGCTAGATAGCTTATCTAAAGATTGCAAACACCTGAAAATCCATCGGCAGACCGAAGAGAAGAAGAACAGCAATTCTGGAAACAGAAAAACAACCGCTTTCTGAAAGGTGTTTTCTTTTTTAAAAAAAATTTTTTTTTTCTTTTCTTTTTTTTTCTTTCTTTCTTTTTGAACCTCTTTTTATCCCCTTTCTCCCCACTCACGATTTTGGATCTCTTCTAATTTAGTTAAAGCATATTTTTCTGGGGTTGTTGCCACCCTTTTAGTATTTTACTTGCCCCTTCATTTACTCTTATTTGGCCAAAATGACAAGACGTAAAAATTCAATGCAAAAAAAAGAACAAGAGGCAGTACCGAAGGCTAGGGACCTAATCAATACAGACATCGGTAATATGTCAGATCTAGAGTTCAGAATGACAATTCTCAAGGTTCTAGCCGGGCTCAAAAAAGGCATGGAAGATATTAGAGAAACCCTCTCGAGAGATATAAAAGCCCTTTCTGGAGAAATAAAAGAACTAAAATCTAACCAAGTTGAAATAAAAAAAGCTATTAATGAGGTGCAATCAAAAATGGAGGCTCTAACTGCTAGGATAAATGAGGCAGAAGAAAGAATTAGTGATATAGAAGACCAAATGACAGAGAATAAAGAAGCTGAGCAAAAGAGGGACAAACAGCTACTGGACCACGAGGGGAGAATTCGACAGATAAGTGACACCATAAGACGAAACAACATTAGAATAATTGGGATTCCAGAAGAAGAAGAAAGAGAGAGGGGAGCAGAAGGTATACTGGAGAGAATTATTGGGGAGAATTTCCCCAATATGGCAAAGGGAACGAGCATCAAAATTCAGGAGGTTCAGAGAACGCCCCTCAAAATCAATAAGAATAGGCCCACACCCCGTCACCTAATAGTAAAATTTACAAGTCTCAGTGACAAAGAGAAAATCCTGAAAGCAGCCCAGGAAAAGAAGTCTGTAACATACAATGGTAAAAATATTAGATTGGCAGCTGACTTATCCACAGAGACCTGGCAGGCCAGAAAGAGCTGGCATGATATTTTTAGAGCACTAAACGAGAAAAACATGCAGCCCAGAATACTATATCCAGCTAGGCTATCATTGAAAATAGAAGGAGAGATTAAAAGCTTCCAGGACAAACAACAACTGAAAGAATTTGCAAATACCAAACCAGCTCTACAGGAAATCTTGAAAGGGGTCCTCTAAGCAAAGAGAGAGCCTACAAGTGGTAGATCAGAAAGGAACAGAGACCATATACAGTAACAGTCACCTTACAGGCAATACAATGGCACTAAATTCATATCTCTCAATAGTTACCCTGAATGTGAATGGGCTAAATGCCCCTGTCAAAAGACACAGGGTATCAGAATGGATAAAAAAACAAAACCCATCTATATGTTGCCTCCAAGAAACTCATTTTAAGCCCGAAGACACCTCCAGATTTAAAGTGAGGGGGTGGAAAAGAATTTACCATGCTAATGGACATCAGAAGAAAGCAGGAGTGGCAATCCTTATATCAGATCAATTAGATTTTAAGCCAAAGACTATAATAAGAGATGAGGAAGGACACTATATCATACTCAAAGGGTCTGTCCAACAAGAAGATTTAACAATTTTAAATATCTATGCCCCCAACGTGGGAGCAGCCAACTATATAAACCAATTAATAACAAAATCAAAGAAACACATCAACAACAATACAATAATAGTAGGGGACTTTAACACTCCCCTCACTGAAATGGACAGGTCATCCAAGCAAAAGATCAGCAAGGAAATAAAGGCCTTAAACGACACACTGGACCAGATGGACATCACAGATATATTCAGAACATTTCATCCCAAAGCAACAGAATACACATTCTTCTCTAGTGCACATGGAACATTCTCCAGAATAGATCACATCCTCGGTCCTAAATCAGGACTCAACCGGTATCAAAAGATTGGGATCATTCCCTGCATATTTTCAGACCACAATGCTCTAAAGCTAGAACTCAACCACAAAAGGAAGTTTGGAAAGAACCCAAATACATGGAGACTAAACAGTATCCTTCTAAAGAATGAATGGGTCAACCGGGAAATTAAAGAAGAATTGAAAAAAATCATGGAAACAAATGATAATGAAAATACAACGGTTCAAAATCTGTGGGACACAATAAAGGCAGTCCTGAGAGGAAAATATATAGCGGTACAAGCCTTTCTCAAGAAACAAGAAAGGTCTCAGGTACACAACCTAACACTACACCTAAAGGAGCTGGAGAAAGAACAGGAAAGAAACCCTAAGCCCAGCAGGAGAAGAGAAATAATAAAGATCAGAGCAGAAATCAATGAAATAGAAACCAAAAATACAATAGAAAAAATCAAGGAAAGTAGGAGCTGGTTCTTTGAAAGAATTAATAAAATTGATAAACCCCTGGCCCGACTTATCAAAAAGAAAAGAGAAAGGACCCAAATAAATAAAATCATGAATGAAAGAGGAGAGATCACAACTAACACCAAAGAAATACAAACTATTATAAGAACATACTATGAGCAACTCTACGGCAATAAATTTGACAATCTGGAAGAAATGGATGCATTCCTAGAAACATATAAACTACCACAACTGAACCAGGAAGAAATAGAAAGCCTGAACAGACCCATAACCAGTAAGGAGATTGAAACAGTCATTAAAAATCTCCAAACAAACAAAAGCCCAGGGCCAGATGGCTTCCCGGGGGAATTCTACCAAACATTTAAAGAAGAACTAATTCCTATTCTCCTTAAACTGTTCCAAAAAATAGAAATGGAAGGAAAACTTCCAAACTCATTTTATGAGGCCAGCATCACCTTGATCCCAAAACCAGACAAGGATCCCACCAAAAAAGAGAGCTATAGACCAATATCCTTGATGAACACAGATGCGAAAATACTCAACAAAATACTAGCTAATAGGATTCAACAGTACATTAAAAAGATTATTCACCACGACCAAGTTGGATTTATTCCAGGGCTGCAAGGTTGGTTCAACATCCGCAAATCAGTCAATGTGATAGAACACATCAATAAAAGAAAGAACAAGAACCATATGATACTCTCAATAGATGCTGACAAAGCATTTGACAAAGTACAGCATCCCTTCCTGATCAAAACTCTTCAAAGTGTAGGGATAGAGGGCACATACCTCAATATCATCAAAGCCATCTATGAAAAACCCACCGCAAATATCATTCTCAATGGAGAAAAACTGAAAGCTTTTCCGCTAAGGTCAGGAACACGGCAGGGATGTCCATTATCACCACTGCTATTCAACATAGTACTAGAGGTCCTAGCCTCAGCAATCAGACAACAAAAGGAAATTAAAGGCATCCAAATCGGCAAAGAAGAAGTCAAATTATCACTCTTCGCAGATGATATGATACTATATGTGGAAAACCCAAAAGACTCCACTCCAAAACTGCTAGAACTTATACAGGAATTCAGCAAAGTGTCAGGATATAAAATCAATGCACAGAAATCAGTTGCATTTCTCTACACCAACAGCAAGACAGAAGAAAGAGATATTAAGGAGTCAATCCCATTTACAATTGCATCCAAAACCATAAGATACCTAGGAATAAACCTAACCAAAGAGACACAGAATCTATACTCAGAAAACTATAAAGTACTCATGAAAGAAATTGAGGAAGACACAAAGAAATGGAAAAATGTTCCATGCTCCTGGATTGGAAGAATAAATATTGTGAAAATGTCTATGCTACCTAAAGCAATCTACACATTTAATGCAATTCCTATCAAAGTACCATCCATCTTTTTCAAAGAAATGGAACAAATAATGCTAAAATTTATATGGAACCAGAAAAGACCTCGAATAGCCAAAGGGATATTGGAAAAAAAAAGCCAACGTTGGTGGCATCACAATTCCGGACTTCAAGCTCTATTACAAAGCTGTCATCATCAAGACAGCATGGTACTGGCACAAAAACAGACACATAGATCAATGGAACAGAATAGAGAGCCCAGAAATAGACCCTCAAATCTATGGTCAACTCATCTTCGACAAAGCAGGAAAGAATGTCCAATGGAAAAAAGACAGCCTCTTCAATAAATGGTGCTGGGAAAATTGGACAGCCACATGTAGAAAAATGAAATTGGACCATTTCCTTACACCACACACAAAAATAGACTCAAAATGGATGAATGACCTCAATGTGCGAAAGGAATCCATCAAAATCCTTGAGGAGAACACAGGCAGCAACCTCTTCGACCTCTGCCGCAGCAACATCTTCCTAGGAACAACGCAAAAGGCAAGGGAAGCAAGGGAAAAAATGAACTATTGGGATTTCATCAAGATCAAAAGCTTTTGCACAGCAAAGGAAACAGTTAACAAAATCAAAAGACAACTGACAGAATGGGAGAAGATATTTGCAAATGACATATCAGATAAAGGACTAGTGTCCAGAATCTATAAAGAACTTAGCAAACTCAACACCCAAAGAACAAATAATCCAATCAAGAAATGGGCAGAGGACATGAACAGACATTTCTGCAAAGAAGACATCCAGATGGCCAACAGACACATGAAAAAGTGCTCCATATCACTCGGCATCAGGGAAATACAAATCAAAACCACAATGAGATATCACCTCACACCAGTCAGAATGGCTAAAATCAACAAGTCAGGAAATGACAGATGCTGGCGAGGATGTGGAGAAAGGGGAACCCTCCTACACTGTTGGTGGGAATGCAAGCTGGTGCAGCCACTCTGGAAAACAGCATGGAGGTTCCTCAGAATGTTGAAAATAGAACTGCCCTATGACCAAGCAATTGCACTATTGGGTATTTACCCTAAAGATACAAATGTAGTGATCCAAAGGGGCACATGCACCCGAATGTTTATAGCAGCAATGTCCACAATAGCCAAACTATGGAAAGAACCTAGATGTCCATCCACAGATGAATGGATCAAGAAGATGTGGTATATATACAACAATGGAATACTATGCAGCCATCAAAAGAAATGAAATCTTGCCATTTGCAACAACATGGATGGAACTAGAGCGTATCATGCTTAGCGAAATAAGTCAAGCAGAGAAAGACAACTATCATATGATCTCCCTGATATGAGGAAGTGGTGATGCAACATGGAGGCTTAAGTGGGTAGGAGAAGAATAAATGAAACAAGATGGGATTAGGAGGGAGACAAACCATAAGTGACTCTTAATCTCACAAAACAAACTGAGGGTTGCTGGGGGGAGGGGGTTTGGGAGAAGGGGGTGGGATTATGGACATTGGGGAGGGTATGTGCTTTGGTGAGTGCTGTGAAGTGTGTAAACCTGGTGATTCACAGACCTGTACCCCTGGGGATAAAAATATATGTTTATAAAAAATTAAAAAAAAAAAAAGAATTATGAGGCTCAAAAAGTTATTATTTATTTAGTTTTAAGTCATTCATTCTTTTCCTGTTTATTTATTTTGCTACCCAGTTTATTCACCCACCTTTTGATAAAACAGGACCACACTCTCGCTTTAGGTAAGCACTCTTCCCACATTTTTACTCTGCAGCTAATAAATGACACTACCACCTACTCTAGGGATCACCCCAAATTGGGGTAAAATAATTGATATATTGCTCCAGTGATGATAACTGATTCATGAATGGGGCTGTGGCTCAGTCATGGCAATAAGAATAAGATTCAGAAAAAAAAAAAAAAGAATAAGATTCAGGAATTGTGTTAGACTCCTAAGAAATAAAAGTTTACTTTTTTCTTTTTTTTTTCTTTTCAGTTGGTAAGAGTTGTGGTCTATCACTAAGCCCTTTGTGGCTGCTTGAGGCTGAGAATGGAACAGCCAGAGGTCCTCAGCCTGAAAGGCATAGAGAAAGAGAGGCAAGCCAGGATTCATGTGATACCACTTTAGTTGCTGGATTAAACTTTACGTGAAGCTTCACTCTTAGATAGTTTCTATAAGTACAGAAGTATCTCTAAACCTTCCAGGTACACAAGTTAATATATTATTATTATTGCTTAAAGTAGTAATGATTTAAATTTTCTTAAACTTGCCTTTTTATTAAAAGAAAAAAGCCCTAATGGAGAAAAGTCTTTAGTAGCTCATGGAAAAGGCCAAGGTAGAGATGAAAGTTCCTGAAGGCAAAGGATGGACTAAATCTGGAAAAATTCGAGCTAGAAACAAAGAGCTCTGAGAGATACTCTAATTAGCTAGAGCTTGGGCTTTTAGATAATTCATTATTCATTCCACTGTGCTCTTAAAAACCTGTTCCTTCAACTCCAGTTGTCACTGATGTCATCCAGCCCTGTATTAGAGCTCATTGTTCAAATCTTTCTTTCTTCCACTAGATTGTAAATGAAAACTCCTTGAGTTTTCTTGAGGCAGAAGCTATTTCCTGCTCATGCTAGTAGCCTCATGACCCCTCCCAGAATGTCTGTCACACAGTAAATAGCTGTAGTGTTCCACTGAGTTTCAGAGCAGGGAGAGATGTGGTGAGAGGATGTGGCAGATTACTCTGGCAGCAGTAGGTTGAAAGACTGGAATGGGGTAAGAAGGAATAGGGAGGGAAGCCAATTAGGTATGCATTTCAGTATTCCAGAGCACCATGGATAAGGGCTCGGAGAAATAAATCAACAAAATGTTACGACCTAAATCTAGACAGCCACATGAATAAAATGGACATGGCCACACAGATGAATGTTCATACAGTATCTCTTTGTCTGTTCTCTTTTATTCTTATGAAATTCATAAAACCGTTGCCCATGGTAACATTCAGATCAGCATTTGGATGCATCTCTCAGATCAAACATTGATGAGAGAGGTCTGTGTCTTTGTTCTACTGAGTCAATTGTTCTAAATATAGGCTAAGCAGGTTTCTTAGAGCAATAGAAGTGACTAGAATGGATTCCAAGATCAGCAGTATCCACTCCACACCCCAACTATGAGCTCATTTGAAATGAATACAGCATAATCTGAAAGAAATAAATGTTTAAAACAATTCTGAGTATTTTCCAATTTTTGCTGAATTTTAGAGTGTTGATTTCCTACTTTGTCTCATCATAGCACAGTGTTGAATATAAAGGGAAATGCATAATTTAAGGAAGCATTGGTCTTAAAGAAACTTGAATGTATTTGAATGAGAGACACTTTGGAAACAGGCCCAGTATCTATTTTTATAGATGACTGAGGACATTTTCTCCAGATTCAATCATAAAAAGCAACACATGACCCACCCTTTTCACAAAATAAAATTTCTTTCACTTTTTTCAAAGTTAAAGGTAACATTTCTCATTTAAAAGTTAACCAATTTAGAAATTTTGGAAAAGAGAAAAAACTACACAGAAAAAAGGATAGAATCATGTCTGTGATTTAATCTCAATGTAACTATCAATACCCTCTAATTTTTTTCAAGTATTAATTATATGGGCACATCTAAGCACATTTTTTTTTCATCCTTTTGTGTTTTGCTTAAATGTCCCTTCCTTAGAGAAGTCCTCCTTAACTTCTTATTTGCAATGTGGTTCCTTCCTTGCCTTTGCTATTCTTTTCCATAGCACACTCTGCTCTGTAGAACTTACCATGTTTAAATAGTGGTTGTGTATTTTTAATGCCAGCATTACAGATGAGGGTGGGATCATGACTGTTTTCTTCATTTTCCTACTAAACAAGAGGCAAGTACTTGGCATCTAGCACATTCTCAAGTTTAATTATTTATTAATTTTCAGGTACTATGTTGCAATAGTTTAAGACAGCCAAATGTGTTTGAATCCTGTTGTGGAAGGCAGGATACTATATATTACCTTACATCGTAAGCACAACTTTACTAGGTTAATTGTGTTATCTTGAGATGGGAAAATTATCCTGGATTATTTAGTTAGCCCAGTGGAATCACAAAGGTCATTATAAGAGGAAGGAAAGAGGGTCACGGTCATAAAAAGACAATGTGATGACAGAAGGAGAAAGAGAGGGAGAGAGAGGAGAAAAATATGACCATGAGCCAAGGACTGTAGTAGGCCTCTAGAATCCAGAAAAGACAAAGAAACATCTAGAGCTTCTATAAGGAACCAATCCTGCCAACCCATTTTAGACTTCTGACCAACCAGAACTATATATAAGAACACATTTGTGTTGCTTTAAATCACTGTAGTTGCAGCCATTTGTTCCAGTACCTATGAGAAGCTAATCTACCTGCTTTGCATATGAAAAGCCTCAGGAAAGTAAATCATCTTCTCTGTGCCTCAGTTTCCTCATCTCTAAAATGGAGAAGCAGCACCTGCTACACAGCATAGTTTTAATCTGAAAATATATGCAAAGCATGAAGAAAAGGGCTCAGCATATCCTATGGTCTCCATAAATATTAACTGTTGGTAAAAGTACAAATTACCAAATAAACATGAGATGTGTCAATGACTCTTTTCTTATCAATCTCAGGTAACCAGGTTCTCACACGTGTTGCAGTTTTCTTCAGCCCAACATAATAAAATGATAACAGGGTAGATCTTTTTAACATAACTCTAATGAAACATGGGATGTTAGAGACAGTCCTGTGTTTGAAATCTTTTTTGTATCCACAGGAAGAGAGATACTTGCCCCACTTGCCCAAGACAGTCCTAATTTGTAATTATTGACACAGAATAATTTGTAGTGCCCCTTTAACTCTAATCAGTGTCCTGGTTTGCACAATAAATCATATGCTCACTCCCTCTTGCTCTTTGGATGAGTCACTTAATATATCTGAGACTTTATTACTCTTCTACAAAATGCAATGACTCTACCTCTCCTGTAGGGTGCTGGATGGATTGACATGAATGACGATCACAGCACAGAGTAAATGCTCTCTCTGAACTAGTTTCCACCCTTTTCAGTAATGACTGAGCACCTAAACCCAGGAGAGAGATGCAAACAGAGGGAGATCCACTGATTAATTCTCATTGGAAGAAAGTATTTAAAAGCAGAATTTAGCTGGAGATGGAAACACGGGCTCAATCAACTTGCCAGTGGTCTCAAGCTAGGAAAGACCACCAGAATCACAGAATCTCAAACAGAAAAGATCTTACTTATTATCCAATCCAATCCATGCTACCACCACATGGAAACCCTGCCACATCCCTGACTGGGCTATCTCCTGATAATCGTCAGTGGTTAATGCCATGGAGTGCTTATCAGGTCTGGGACATCATACCTTGCACCTTCCATGTATTACTTTAAATCATCTTTATAAGAGTTCCAGAAGGTAAGTACCATGAACGTCATTTGGAAGATGAGATTTACAAGGTTTTGTAGTCAGGATCTGGTCTCTTGCCTCCTAGTGAGTTTTGGTGGCCACATAGGATTTTGGTGAGAAAATTCTAAACCTAAAACTTGTAGTGAAGAACACAGAGCTCAAAATGTCCTTAAAACTCCTAAATGATTTACAGGGGAGACTCATTGTAAAGGTTCCTTTAGTTTTATGAATCTTATTCTGCAAATGTTCATTCCTATTTGTTAGTGGTTCCTTTCTTAATTATTGTGGAATGGTACAACATCTTAAAACAGAGGAAGGTGTCCCATGGTTCCTAGGCAGTGGTAAAAATCACACATAAGAATTTTTTTTTTCAATCAACTGGTGGTGGGGTCTGGGAGAATTTTTTTTTTTTTTTCTAATGGGAAATCCATGATGCAATGATTGGACAGTTGACAGAGTAGTACTGGGGCGTAGTGCAAAGTGCTGAAAGTTTTGCAGACAAGAAAACTTCATTCCAGTTGGTCTGAAATAACTCATTATGTGAGCATGAACTAGTTATTTTACTATTTTGTGCCTTAGTTACCCTTTCTATAAAATGAAAGCTTGGGGAGATTGTCACTAACAGCCTTTCAAGTTTGACCAGACTCTGATTCTCTGAAATATGGCCTAGATTCCTCACAAATTGTCACTTTGGCAACATAGCCTGGTGCTTAGAAAGCGCTCAGGGCCCTCAGAAGAATTCAGTATCATATTTCACAGATGGAAACTAATTGAAATTCTTTAGGTAGATCAAGTGTAACCACAAAAGCTTGCACAGACCTGTAGCAGACCCTTCGCCCAGAACGGCTTCAGTCTGTCGACAGCTCTGAGCATGTTGCAGTAAAATCAGAAATCATCTGTCTATCTTAGGGTAAGTCATCACCCAGAGCAGAGTTTTGTCAGGTCAAGGACACCAGGTTGCTTACTTGAGCATGGATCATGCTTAGATCTTGAAAATGAGAAGCACTTTTCTGATTCCACAGAAAGCAACAGTCCCAGAAGGGAAATGTATTCATCAACTGGACTCCACAGTGCCCTGCGATTTTGGAGACAGTTTCAGTTTTAGCCTCTGCTCTCTGTCCACATCTCCAGCCCATTCTTCTTTAGAGCCCATGCTTCCTGGGCCCATTCTTTCCCTTAGTTTGAAGCATACAATCATGTACCTTTTCTAGCTCCCTTTCGCTGCTCGTCTCTCTTCTGTGGCATCGATTTTTTTTTTTTAATTTCTACTAAGATTTTATTTTAGTGTGTAAATAAAAGTGTAAATTCATTACTAAATAAGAAAAAATATATGCTAAAAAAAGCTGTCTTAGCATCAAGAGTTTTGTTTTTTTTTCTTTTCTTTTTATCTTGTTATGTTAGTCACCATACAATATATCATTAGTTTTTGATGTAGTGTTCCAACATTGACTGTTTATGTATAAGACCCAGTGCTCCATGCAATACATGCCCTTCTTAACACCGACAACCAGACTCACCCATCCCCCCACCTCAACCCTCCAAAACCCTCAGTTTTTTTTCTCAAAATCCATAGTCTTTCATGGGTCGTCTCACCTTCCAATTTCCCCACTTCTTCTTTCCTTCTCCTAATGTCCTCCATGTAACTCCTTATGTTCCACAAACCAGTGAAACCATGTGATAATTGACTCTCTCTGCTTGACTTATTTTACTCAGCATAATCTCCTCCAGTCCCATCCATGTTGATGCAAAAGTTGGTATTTATCCCTTCTGATGGTTGAGTAATATTCCATTGTCTATATGGACCACATCTTCTCTATCCATTTGTCTGTTGAAGGGCATCTCAGTTCTTTCCATAGTTTGGCTCTTGTGGACATCACTGTTATGAATATTAGGGTACATATGGCCCTTCTTTTCACTACATCAGTATCTTCTGTGGCATCTAATATGGACTCTCCCTTGCCTTGCTTATGTTTCATGGGTTTGGATTTATTCTTGCTTGCGACTCTTCCTGTCTCCTAAATTCCAGTTTGATGACTCTTACTGAGAAGCCAATCTGAAACTGCTCTCTTGACAGCAAAAAATGGCCAACTCATTAGCCAGACCAATCTTATTCTATTTCTTGATCGTTGAGTGTTGTGCTCTGTCCCATGCTTGAAGTCAGGGATCATAGAAGATTCAAATACAAACTTCTACCTTCTACATAGAACTGACAAGCTACTGGAGGAGTAGACAGATAAACTATGCTTCATTTCAGTGAGAATGACTGGTTTTACAGAACAGAGCTTCTCAAATGGTCTACGCTGAAAGATCAATTTTGTGTTTTTTTTTTTCTTTCCAATGCATTGTACATAGATAATCTATTTGTATTGTCAAATACAAAATGGCACTTACGGATGTTGTGGCAATTTCAGATTATTGGAACAGTTTCTAAATGCTTATGTTTAAATTCTGCACTTTGTCTTTGCAAATGGGCAGTCGACAGTTTGCAAAATACTCCCCTTCTACAGACTACAATTTGAGGGGGTACTCTGTTAGAACAGCTTACATAAGATGCTGTTGGAAAACACATGAGTGCTCAGCTCATTTTGGCTGGGGTGTGAGAGCAGTCTCCCAGAGAAACATGAGGACCCACTTTTTAGTTCCCTTCTTCCTCCATCTTTGCTTCCTTGAAGGTCAGTAACTACCTTCATCTTAGAAGTTTAGTTTCCATTTGTTTCCATCAGATTGCCTACTCAGGTTACCTACTCCCTTCTAAAACACACTTCTGTTCTCCTATTTCTATCATTTTTTCCCCCTTCTGTCCCTCACCCAGTCATGGCTGGTCCCTCTGTGGTGTCTTTTCCTTATACGACTCATTGACTTCCATACTTGCTTCTTTAGAGCCTGTGGTGACTGGGCAGTGGAGCTGACAGAGGACAGAACCCACTTTCCTCTGTTATGTTCCTGCAACGTCTCCTCTGCACTGCCACCCAAGACCTCTGCCATTGAATTCCCATCTAACTGTCTAGTTGTTTCCTCACAAAATCTCACCATGCTGGAAGCCCTGCATTGAAGTTGAATTATTGACTTTTTCAGTTGGTCCTGGACTTGCTCACCTTCATCTGCCCTCAGTCATGCTTCTTTTTTCCTTCTGCCTTAAAAATTCTCCTCCTCGGGGTACCTGGGTGGCTCAACAGGTTGATTGAGCTCCGGTCTGGATCTCAGGATCCTGGGATCAAGCCCCAGGTTGGGCTCTGTGCTGAATGTGAGGGCTGCTTGTGATGCTGTCTTTGCTGCCCCCTCCACCCAAGACATACATGTTCTTTCTCTCTAAAAAAAAAATTATCTTCCCTCTCTACTAATTTTCCAGCCCTCTCACCTGCCCCACTGACCCATCTCAAGAAAAAATAGCTATTCTTCAATGCCCAGCTTGAATGTCATACCATACTTGCCATTAAATCTCAGAGATCACACCACAATTGAAACAATTATTCAATCTGCTAATTCCCTAATATATTCCATACTGTCTCTCTTTCAGCACTATCTCAAGACATGGTGGTTTGGATAGCAGGTGGCATGGATAGCAGGCACATCACCTGCTATCCATGCCAGCTCTCGGAGGTCGGACTCAGTGCCTAACTAACTCTCTACTAGGATCCTAGCCTTGATTTGACCTTCAGACAATTATTTACTTTTTCATTTGCCTACACAGAGTTTCTGAACCTTCTAAGTGCTGCCCATACTTTCCCAGCCTTCCAAGAATATACAGTGTATTGGCAGAAAGCAGATACATTCATGGTTAATTGTCAAGCTGATTGGTAAGCACAAAGAGAATGTTTTGCACTAGGCAATACAGAAGGTGGAGGGTGAATGCCCAGCTCAGAATAAAGGTGACCACGGTGCCCAGGGAGTCATTCTTCTGTAAGTAGCAGTTGAGAAGAGAATAAAAAGATAAGCAAGCCCACGAAAGGCGTGCAGGAAGGGAGCCTAGGGAAAGTATCCAGGCTGAGGGGTCAGCTGGACAAAGGTTCCCAGGCCGGGAACAGTGGTCAAGGGTAGCTAGGAGGTATGAACAAGTCACATCACTAAGAATAAAGATTAAAGGGCGGCTACTTAGGAAGGGAAAGTGTATAAACTGACATGGAAAGAAGCAATACTTCTTGCAAACACAACAGTTTTACAAGCAAACATAAACACTAAGAATATTGAGAATGAATGTGAACTTTTTTTTTTTTTTTTTAAGCAGGGCTTTACAGATGAAATGAGTTAAGATGAGCTGATACTGGGTTAAGGTTGGGTTCCAAAATCATTTGGTGTCCCTAGAAGGAGAGGAAGATTTGGAAAGAGAGGCAGACACACACAGAGGGAAGACAGACATGTGGGGAAGAGGCAGAGATTGCAGCGATGCTGCTAAAAGCCATGAAATCCCGAGGTTTGCCAGCAACCACCAAAGGCTTCAAAGCAAGGGGAAATTTCTCCTCCAGAGCCTTCAGAGAGAGCACAGCCTTCATGCCATCTTGATGTTAGACTTGTAGCTTCTAGAACTAAAGAAAAAGGAGATTTCCACAGCATTAGGCCACCCAGCTCATGGTAAAATGTTATAGCCGCCCTAGGATACCAATATAACAATTTAATCAATCAGATAGAAATACTCGCTTTCTTAATTTGGCCTAATCTCAAAAGTATCTTCTCCCTTCCAGGCTTAGACACTTCATTTCCACAAAGCACTCTGCTGAATTTTATATATCAGAGATATTCCCTTAAAGGCCTATGAATTTATTCTTGTTCACTTAATCCACTAAAATTAGGTAAGTGAATCTTTTTAATTAAAAAAAAGAGCTTTGACACATTTTCTAAGTATGAAACTTTGAAGCTTTTGGTACATATGGATCTTCCTCCTATAAAGTAGTTCCACGTTCAGGAGATATTTGTTATATTTGACCCAAGGTGTTATTTCCCAAGGCATACTGCTTAATTGATTAAGAACAAGTATCTTGTGTAGAGAAAATATCCAGGTCTGTGAAAAAAATTATATATATATATAGATATAATTATATGTAAATTATATATAAAACATAAAATTATATATAACATTAAATATATTATATACTTACATATAATATATAAAGATCTATAAAAAATATTAAAAATTATATATAGAAATTATATATGCACATATATATATAATATATTTTACTAGTGTATATTCTTTGGTAGAGTTAAAAGTTCTAATGATCCAGTATATCTCAGAACTGTGCTTCAATACTAATTCACTGTTTCCTAAAAACTAGGTTGTTATGACTTCTCTTTGTGATAATGATAAGTGGCCACTGAGTTCTGCTCAGTGGGCTACCATGTGTATTTACAGGGACATTTGAGATGATTACAGTTTCCTTTAAATGTTTCTGCCTATTTCAGCATTGATTTCACTGACAAATATGGGAAGCCATTTGTCAGAGGGTTAGGGAGAGGGTAGCGTGGCACTTGGAGTTGCAATAATATTAATAATTTGCGGCCTCTCTGGTCCATTTATCCCTAGTGTTCAAACCTTGTGGCACAGATGCCTGACTTTCTCCATTGCGGTCAATGTCAAGACACAGATAAGCACACGCACTCAATCAGAGGGAGAAAGAAAGCTGCCTGATAGACAAGGGCACACTTAAAGAATATGAGCAGGTTAATAATGCTCTCTTCAATGAGATGAAATTACCTGTTCTTTACCCCAATGCTTGTATTTGACAAGGGGCCTTGATCCACCGTTACTGATAAATTGCCAGGTAGAATGAATGTCTGTTCATACCCTGTCATCTGTTGCAGATATTATTTTTGTTCTTTTCCCTGTAAGCACAGGTACAAATTTCCTAACAAAGGCTCTAACTTCAGTGGTGTAAAGCATCAGTCACTTCGGAGGAGCTGTACGCACAGAATAGCAATGTAGTTGACTCGTTGAATTCCACAATTGGACTGACCATGAATGTTTTGATGAAGACAGTATTTTAATCTACTTGTAAAATAGTTCTTTACCAATGACTATATTATAGATAAAGAAGCAGAATTTAGTAAAAAGTATTAGGTGACATTTGGTAATCATGATCGGCTATGGGGTATGAGTCTTATAAGCAAAATATATTCAAATTTTAAAACTATTTCTTATATATAATTCAAGGGGGCACCTAGGGGCTCAGTTGGTAGAGTATGTGACTCTTGGTCTTGGGGTTGTGAGTTCAAGTCCCATGTTGGGTGTAGAGATTACTTAAAAATAAAATCTTAAAAAAAAGATACTCATATCATTCAATAGTTTTTATGCCTAACTATTAAGAGTGAAATATCTTAATCAATAAGTTATTATTAAGAACTTTCTCTATATTTGGCACTGTCCTAGATCTGGAGTTAATTGTTGAAGTGATAAAAGGATTTCTTTCTTTCCTTTTTTTATGAATTCATTCATTCATATAGTCACTCAAAATTGTTCTTGGAGTGTATATTCTGTGCAAAGCTTTGGGTTAAGAGTTATTCTTTGTCTTCAGAGAAACACTCCAGCCTATCACAGAAGGTGCATAAGAAGATAATTGGTTGAAATGCAATATGATAGTGATATATATAATATATGAGGTTTGGTTAGAGAGAATGAGGTAATTATCTCCAGAGGAATGTGGGAAGGAATGAAGGGGCCCGGGAAGGTACAGAAAGGTCACCGAGGAGACAACACTTCACCTGGAATTTGAAAGATAATTAGGAATTTGCTAAAAAGAACATCTAAGACAAAAGACATTTCAGTGAGATGAGGAAATGTGAGGAGTGAAGAAGAAAAAGAAAAGAGAAAATTAGGTAACTAAGTTGTTTGATTTTACTGATAGGAAGGCATGAGCTGAAAAGGCATGGGGAAAAACAAGAACAACAGAGAGATAGGCGAGGGACAAGGAGATAAGAACTGAAAATATTCCAGAGTTTGGGATTAAGGAAGTCGCTAGTTAACCTGACAGGTTATTACAGTGCAGTGGGGGAAGGAAGCTGGAATATATTGGGTTCTGATGTCGTGTGTCCCAGAGAACATCCATGCTTAGCTTGGAGTATGTTTGGGATTCTCTCTTTCCAATCCCCTGCTCATGAATGCTTTCTCTCTTTCTCTCTCTCTCAAATAAATAAATAAGTCTTTTACAAAAATAAATGTGTATGGGGCACTTCTATGTTCTGAGGACTGTAATTCTTCACAGAGATTCACAAATGTAATTCAGAATCTTCCAGTCACTTGTCAATAGGTTTTTAACCTCAATCTTTTAAAAATAATAATAATAATAATTATTATTATTATTTTAGAAAGGAGGGGTGAGAGGGAGCAGCAGAGGGGGAGAGAGAGAATCTTAAGCAGGCTCTGGGACATGGGGGTCCATCTCATGACCCTGGAATCAGGACCTGAGCTGAAATCAAGAGCTTGATGCCTAACAAACTAAGACACCCTGGCACCCCAATCTTTTTAAAATTATGATCCTACAATAAGAAACATATTTTAAATCATGACCCAACACACACACACACACACCCCACACATACACAGACACCTTACACTAAAGTTTTACCAAACTTATACCTAGTATATACTTTTACTTACTTGCATGATAGTAATTATTTGTATCTTTGCTTTTATTTAAATAATCTGGTTCAGACCTATAATACTCACTACTATTTCAAGGGTTATCAAACTTGTTTTATATCATGGCCCTCATGGTAGTCTGGTAAAGCCTATGCATACCTCAGAAACATGTTTGAATATGTAGAATAAGATGTAAGGTTAGAAAGTAAATCAAATCTGTTACAATAGAGTTAACAAAATATTAAAGACACACTAGCAACAGATCTAATAATTACTATGATTTCAAAGTAGTAAAGAACATAAAAAGCATTTCAAGATAGCCACATTATAATGGGATATGAAATACTTTAATGTCTATTGGTTATGAAGTCACAGATGCTGCTAATGATACTGTGGTTTGCTGTTTGCATTCATAATTAAATGAGGGGTGCTTGGTTGGTTCAGTTGGTTGAATGTCCAGCTCTTGATTTCGGCTCAGATCATGATCTCGGCTCAGATCATGATCTCAGGGTCTTGGAATTGCGCTCTGGGCGGGGCTCTGAGCTCCGTGTGGAGTCCCCTTGAAGTTCTTCCTCTCCCTCCCACAGCCTCTTTGCCCTGCCGCACATGCTCTTGTTTTCTCTCTCTCTAAAATAAATACATCTTTAAAAAATGTATAATTAAAAGAAATGTTAGGGGTGCCTGGGTGGCTCAGTGGTTTAAAGCCTCTGCCTTCGGCTCAGGTCATGATCCCAGGGTCCTGGGATCGAGCCCCGCATCGGGCTGTCCGCTCCGCGGAGAGCCTGCTTCCTCCTCTCTCTCTTTCTACCTGCCTCTCTGCCTACTTGTGATCTCTGTCTGTCAAATACATAAATAAACAAAATCTTAAAAACAAAAAAAGAAATGTTAAATTTTTGTTCAGATTAATGAAAATACATATAAAATAATATTCTTTTTATCCCGGTTCATGAAGTCCCTGAATGTTCTGGTCTACCTACTCCAGGTTAAGATCCCTGTGCTAATAATGGTGGTTGGAGAAGAAATGGCTGCTATCCCCCTCTCTCCGTATTTCCTCCATTATTATCCTCACACACACTGCTCTAGTTTTATCAGCCTTCTTGCTTCTTGTCAAACACATGGGGTTGGCATGCTTCTATTCCAGGGCATTTTCCCCGTCCTCCGTCCATAACATTCTCCTCAGATGTTTATAGCTTGCTCCTTCATTGTGCTCAGGTCTCTGATCAAATGCTCCTCCTTCAGAGACCTCATTCTGACACGCTTAGAATGAGCCCATTATCCTCCACTTCTTTACCCTGCTTTATCTATCTATACAACTTTCATTTACCAGGCAATATATCATGGATCTATTTGCCTATTAGAATGTAAGTTCTATGAAATAGTGATTCCTCTGGCTGAACAACTTCACAGTGACTGGCATGCAGCATGCTCAGTTAATATTTGTTGAAACAGATAATTTCAACAATCTGTGGTAGGTGCTTAGACGTGGGGCATATCCAATGTGCTAGGGGCTCAGAGAGGAGGGCAGCTTCAGGAAGGAGACCCTGTCAGCATACTGTCTAATAAAAGCAGAGACTGAAGAAAGAAGAAAATTAAACATTTCACTTGGAAAGATGTTTGGGTTTCAATCCAGATAGTCTAAAGTCATGTTTAATGAAAATAAATGGCCTTTTCAGTCATACTTGTATGGTCTTGATTTTGCAATTTCTCTTTACTTTCTTTTTTAAAAATTTATTTATTTACTTATTTATTTATTTTTTTATAAACATGTATTTTTATCCCCAGGGGTCTCTTTACTTTCTAAGCTCTGCATTAATTAAAGATTTGTTAAGAAACAACACAAAGGAGGCATGATAAATAACACAGATGGCAATGTGGATTTCAAGGGTTTCAGAAGAGGAGTTCTATTATCAAAGAGCTGGGCAGGTAGGACTGTCTTTGTACCTCTATAACCACATTATTTTTCATAAGGCAAATTTGATTCATTTTTCCATTAAAATATATTACAACCATTCAAATCCATCAAAGAGGAAATGTAACATTTGAATCTTAACCAGCAAATCATAGATTGCACTGACTTTTTTCCTCGCTGAAATGGTTTTTCTCCTCATTCAAATTCTTATATTAACCAGACTTGAGACAGGCATGGTTTTATGCTGATTGAAAGAGTGTTTCAAGATAAAATGTCAGCAAGCTTTATCTGAAAATGCCAGATCCAGTAAGTTATATGTGGTTCTGAAAATCAGAAATTGACATAATTTTAATTAGCTTCCAGTTAGCAAAGACATATCTAATAAATGTTCATTAAGTTTGCCCTTTAAGATATGCATATGTTGGTGTAAATTTTTCTCTAAACGATGCCCCTTTGTCCTTCTGGAGCATACGGGAAAACTATGAGGATGGATACATATGCGAAGAAAAATCCCTGATGCCATATACAAGACAAAAACCCAGTACAAAATTTATTACGCACTAAAAATATAGATATTCAAAGGGTCAGATAAAGATAGCAATCCTTTCACTTATGCTACCAATAGTATTTGAGATCAGAACAATGCTCTCTGCTGTGCTGGGTGCTGGAAATATAAAGAGAATGAATTAGACAAGGTACCTGTCTCATGAAGTTTACCTCCTAACAAGGGAATAGATATAAACAAGCACATGAATGAGTTCACATCCTAACAAGTGTTATGAAGACAATAAAATGGATGATAAGGGGATTTGATCCACATAGATCTTCAAAGTCCCTTAGAGTAAAGGCAATTAAAATTTAATTCCTAGTCCTACCAAGCCCTCATACTTCAAAAGTAGCAGCAAGATAAATTCCTACGTTCCTTTACAGAGTCAGGCCAAGTGCAACACATAAGAGATTCCATGGAGCCAAGGTTACTTTCTTTTTTTTTTTTTTTTTTCTTTTTTTTTTAATATAATTTTTTATTTTTTATAAACATATATTTTTATCCCCAGGGGTACAGGTCTGTGAATCACCAGGTTTACACACTTCACAGCACTCACCAAAACACATACCCTCCCCAATGTCCATAATCCCACCCCCTTCTCCCAAACCCCCTCCCCCCAGCAACCCTCAGTTTGTTTTGTGAGATTAAGAGTCACTTATGGTTTGTACTCGAATGTTTATAGCAGCAATGTCCACAATAGCCAAACTATGGAAAGAACCTAGATGTCCATCAACAGATGAATGGATCAAGAAAATGTGGTATATATACACAATGGAATACTATGCAGCCATCAAAAGAAATGAAATCTTGCCATTTGCGACAACATGGATGGAACTAGAGCGTATCATGCTTAGCGAAATAAGTCAAGCCAAGGTTACTTTCTAAATTCCAGTCTCTTCCAGCAAATTACTCTTTCCAATAAAATTCTTCACCAACAAGATTTTCCAAATGTCATATATCCCTCCCTTTTTAACGATTTTTATTTATTTATTTGAGAGAGAGAGAGAGAGAGAGAGAATGATAGAGGGGAGGGGCAGAAGAGAGGCAGAAGCAGACTCTCTGCTGAGCAGGGAACCCAACCTGGGGCTAGATCCTAGGACCCTGAGATCATGACCTAAGCCAATAGCAGATGCTTAACCTACTGAGCCACCAGACATCCTCATTTATCCCTTTTTGTGCATTGCTGCTTTACTGTCTGTAGCCTCAAGTTATATGCTTTGAGAAACCCCAGTTTTGTAAACTGTGGTACAGTAAATTAGGAAAGGCTTCCTGGCTTCCATGCAATTCTGGAAGGTGGTGGTAGGTTAAACAGGAAACTAGGGGCTTCTAAAGGAAGAGCAGCAGGGGACTCAAAGATGAGAGGAGATGAAAAACTTCCCAAAGGAGTAGCCACTTCCAAAATGCCTTCCCCTCAGATCCTCATGGTGCAAGAAAGCATCTTAGAAACAGAAATCCCTGAAATCATTGTTGAGACATTTTTCCCTTAAAATTAAATGCTTGCTTCGATATGATTTTTCTTGTCAAAGTCTACCCAAAGGAAATTAAAACATATGCAATCAGATATGTATCCATAAAGATGTTCCTCTCACTGTTACTTATAATAGTGAAAAATTGAAAATAAGAATCTAAATTGACCAAAATGAGGAACTGGTGAGGTTAAATTAATGTATATACTTAACAGGCTAATGTATGAGGAATACTATAGAGCTATTATAAGCAATGCTGACAAAGAATATTTAATGATGTGAGAGTGTGTTGGTGGTATACAGTTAAATGAAAATCAAAGACAGTTTACATATGGTACATGCTGTGCAATCGAAATTGTATGTATACTCAAAGAAAAATTACTCAGTATATATGTAACCCAAACTTAAAATAGTAAACTGAGTAGTTTGAAAAACACACAACTTTTTATTAATGCCTTTCCAAAATTTTCTAAAGCAAGCATGAGTTACATTTTATAATCAGGAAAATGCATTATTTTATAAAAAGCCTCTCCTTTTGAGTGGTGAATACTTGCTGAAAGAGGTAATAGGTTCATCCCTTGACACTTAAGTGGTGGGTGATAGTGAAGTCATTATGGCTAAGTCTACAGGTCAAAAAAGTAAGGACTAAAGGCAGAAGGCAAAGTATAGAATGGAGCTTCGAGCAAACTCCAGTCATTGCAGAGGAATAAGCCAGATGAGGTAAGAGGGGTTCTCTCAAGAAATGAGATTAAAAAAAAATCAGAGAGGCCTTGGAAATTAGCCAATAGGGCTTTTCTTTGTATGGGAGGAAATCCATGAGGATTTGCCACATTCTGGAATGGGCTGGGGCTTTGTATTCATCTTCATTTCAGCTCCACACAGGACCATAAATTACCAACTGGAAGCCACAAGGATTGAGTTCTAGGCTTCTCGCCACAGATTCAATAAAAGATATGGTGCAGAGCATTTAGCCGCTACAACTGTGGTATGTTACCTATATTGTGGGCATAGGAATGGCTTCCCTGTCTTCTTCATCTCTCAAGATTGTTGGGAGGCCATCACAGATCCAAGGCCAACAACTAACCAAACAGTCCTGTGTAAGAAGAACGTTTGCAATCAATAAACACTATACTTATGTGACCCTGTGAGCAAATACTCTACTGTTTTCGAGACTCTAACCTGTGATATCATCTGTGGAATGGAGATAATGATAGTTACCACCTTACAGGTTGTTAAAAATGATTGAATGTGTTTATACATATAAATTATTGAGCAGAGTATCTAACATGTTTAATGCTTATTACTAGTCATTATTACTGTGGGTTTTTTTTTTTAAGATTTTATTTATTTATTTGAGAGAGAGAGAGACCTCATAGAGGGGAAGCAGTATAGGAAGAGGGAGAAGAAGACTCCCTAATGAGCAAGGAGCCCAACTCGGGGCTCCATCCCAGGACCCTGGGATCATGACTTGAGCCAAAGGCAGATGCTTAATCAACCGAACCACCCAGGCTCCGCAGTCATTATTATTGTTAACCAACATCAATATCATAACCGTTATTTGTGAAGAATGTGTCACCTTCCTCAATGTAATTCACAGAAATAAGTAACTGGTACTTTCCTCAGCTATATTTATTCTCTGAACAAAAATAACACAGCTATATTTATTCTCTGAGCAAAAATAACTGCTTAATAATAGAGACTACTCTATAGGACATAAGGTATAAGGATATTTGCACTAATTAATGGTAATAATAAAAAATATAATGATGATTTTAAAATAGAGATCTATTTAGTTATTTTGGGAACTTTTTATAAATGTAGGCCAAAGAGTTATTTTTACTGTTTATAGATAAAAATAATGGAACAGATTTATGTTTCTGTGGAAATGTCATTATTTACTCACAAATTCTAGGCAAATGGCATTGTGCATAAAGCTTACAAATGAGCTTGCTAAGAAAGCAGGTTGGCTTCCTTGTCACTGGGCCTATCCCCAACACATCCCAGAGTTGTCGGAACCTGGGACTCTCAGAATGTGTTATGGGAGTCATCAATAAACCTATTTATGAAAGCCTCACAGGGACAAATCCAGGAACTAGGAACTCTCCACCTGTAATTAATGGTTGCCTCAAATACTTTCTGCAGTGCAGGAAACAACACACAAGCAAACACCACAGTCAAATCCCTTTCTTACACCGGTCCTTTAGCAACTGATTTTATAAACCTGTTTATATTTTTTTCATTGTCTGAGCATAAACTATTACTGAGGATATAAAACCCAAATCAAAACCAAAACAAAAATCCTGGTCTTTAGAGTGCTTTAGTGCATGAATAACTAGCTTTACTGGTTAGTGAAGAAGACTGGTTGGTTTTGGGGAGGAAATGACATGTGCAAACCTCCTGGACCAGGAGGATAGACTTCACTGCATATTTACTGAATTCACTGACACACGGAGAGCTTTAACAAGTCGTAAAACATGGGTGAATTGCTAGTGAGCAACCACTTGCTGAAATGGCTTTCTATGGCAGAAGGGAACTTTTCACTGGCCCATAGAGTTAGCTCAAAAGTTTTATAAAAAGTTCATCTCAATTTTTCATTCATTTTTCTTAATTGTGGAAGATGACCAAATACTGGCACTTTCCTTTGTACCACTTCCACCCAAACCAGGCTATCCATAGCTAGAGACTGAAGTTACTTCTAAAATAGCTTCCTTATAAATTGGTCAGTAATCTGAATACTTGTCTTTGTTTTTTGGATAGACAAATGTTTACTAGTCATAATATTCTCCCATAATGACCAATAGCTCGCATTTGTATTTCTACTGGTAGAAAGATGGAGCTTGGGAAGAAGTCATTTGTGATCGCCTATGTATCTCTTCTATTTATAATACTGAATATAAACATACTAATCCCACAGAGAGGAAAATGTCTTTCCAATTGAATTTCCTATCAAACTGAGACATAGAGTATTAATTCTGCACCAATGTTGATGAATTCTGATTCTAAAAATATTCCATCTAATGCATCATGAAATACTTAAGTTTTTGAGGTTAGTTGAAACTATTACAATATTTTTCAACTTTTAGAACAAATGCTTTATTAAAATGCACATTTAAATGAGATGCATCTCTGAGACTGTTTCTTTAAGTTGCTAAGTCCTCAATAACAATAATTAAAGCTTCCATCTCATTACTAATAAGAGGACAAATTAAATATTGTTTATACCCACTAAAATTCAAATGTATTTTAGGGAAAGAAGTTCTTGAATGTTACTGAATCAAAAGTTAGTATAGATTGATAATTTGCCCAAATTTATTCCATGAAGACTATTTCCAAATAAAGGATAAGATGGACGGAAAGAGAAATAAACCCCTTCCTCTCCTAAATGAATCATAACATGGGGTACTGATATCAGTGGGATGAAGACTAGGTCTGAAATCTCAGATTTGTGACATGCAAGCTGTTTTACCTTTTTAAAAATTATTAAACATGGCTACTAATATTATTTGTTATGTTTCTCTGAGGTTAAATGAGAAAATAAATGTCTTTTCCTTGCCTTTCTCAAGACAATGAGAGATAGACTGGTTTTCGGAAATTCCCCTCTTCTCCCAGGCCTTTTCTGACTGCCCTGACTACACCACATTGCTTTCACTATACATACTTCACAGCACTTGGATGAATTATAATTACTCATTTGTTTCCATTCATTCCTAATTTAGGTAAGCAAATAGGTATCCCAAATTCATGGAGCTTTAAGTGTAAGCTCTATGAGTGCAATACTTTGCTTTGCTTTGAATTGGCTTCTTATTTCTGCTTATTTTTGTATATTCCATGGTTTTACGACATCCTCATATAGTATGTGCTTAATTAACACTTGTTCCATGAACAAACATGCAAAATCTCTGTTGAACCATGTTTGATAAGTTTTAGAGGAAAGAATAACATCCAAATTGAGTAATAGGGGTCAGATGAGGAGAATTAGAATATGTCAGAGCTGAAGCTGGAAATTCAAAAGAAGCAACTAAGGCCCCACCAAGAATCAAAGAACCTGAAGCAGCATGGGGCAAACAGATGCTTCACGTGGTCTTCCTCGACTCTGATCTGCTAAAATTGGTGTTGGTGTGTAATCCTCTCCCCTGAGTTTGGGTAGAGCTTTTGACTTGATTGTAACCAAGGGGTACAGCAAAGGTGAGGCAATGCATGTGATTATACTGTATAGTACTGTCGTGTTGGTATTGCTAGAGACTCTCTCCCTGTCTCTTTTTCTCTCTCTTTGGCTTTGAAGAAGCAAGCTGCCATGAATTCTATAGTCACAAGGAATCGAACCCTGTCAACAATCATGAGCAGTGAAACAGCTCTTTCCCCAGTCAAGCTCCAGACGAGAACTCACCCTGGCCAACATCCTGATTGCTGCCTTGTGAGACTCTGGGCAGGGGACCTCTCTGAGCTGTCTCAGACAGGTTTTGCAGACATTCATTAATTAGGTTTTTCTGAACATCTGGTGGTTTACTAGTGATTGTCTAGACTGCCCAAAGCCTTGATTTGGAGAATTTCCAAATGTTGTATTTTTTTTTAAGCTAGGCAAATGATATGGTAATGGTATATATGAACTTATATCCTTCTCTCTTTCATAAGAGAGCTTGAGTATCTAATTTACCTTCTGGGATTAATCTACCCCTATTATAGATGTTAACAGAATGGAGCCCAGTTGAGAGGTGGGGAGCTCAGCAGTTCTTGATATCATGCATCATTTTAACAGGCTTAATGTGGCCAGGCACAGTACAAGGAGTATATATATACATATGTGTATATGTGTACACATACATATGTGTATATGTGTACATATACATATGTGTATATGATCTCACTTATGCAAATAGTCACTCTGTGGAATAAGTACTATTATTGTTCAAATCCATTTAGTAAACTGATGTTCCAACAGATTACACAACTTGCAAAATCACACATCCATTACATGGTTGAGAGTGATTAGAACATGAATAAAATAATTTTTTTAAGATTTTATTTACTTATTTGACAGACAGAGATCACAAGTAGGCAGAGAGACAGGCAGAGAGAGAGGGGAAGCGGGCTCCCTGCTTAGCAGAGAACCTGATGTGGGACTCGATCCCAGGACCCTGGGATCATGACCTGAACTGAAGGCAGAGGCTTAACCCACTGAGCCACCCAGGCGCCCCCTGAATAAAGTAATTTTAAAGTCAGTACTTTTGCTATTGTATCACCACCTATGATGCCAATACAAGTGGTCAACAAGGGAAAATTTTAGTAAGTACCACGTACTTTTTCCATACAACGTTGAACAATCTAATGTATAAGTGTTCTTTTCAGCTTAGACTATAAAATTCGATTTTCTTTTAATACTAGGGTAGAAATTGCTAGATTTTCTGGTATATGTAGTAGCCAACTCAATAGAAAGAGGCTAAAAATTTCACTCCTTGTGGGAATTATACTATTAAATTGGGTATGCCTCCAATATGAGAATATATACATGTGTATTAAAAGCAGACTTGGATAAGAGAAAGCTGACAGAAATAGAAAAAAGCCTCTAGTTTGAAATGGAAGTATCAAAGGTCAAAGTAGCAGTCCTTGTCATTACAAATTAGTAATAGTATTGGGGATGCAGTGAGTTGGAGGAAGATGAAGTTAATGGTATGTATGTGAGTATTGAGTCTCTTATTTTCCAACCTTGCAGCTGGACTAAGTTTCAAACACTTGCTTCCTATCCTTTTAACTTTGTGAACTTTGGCAAATAAATACTATTTTAAGGTTTATTTTCTTGATCTTGTAAATACTGGTGAGAAGATTAAATGAAATACTGTATATCAAGTATCTTGCAGAGCGTTTAGAACAGAGTAGGCACCTATAAATATCACCTCCTTCCTTTGCGTCCCTTTTATGCATTCTATACACATAGAGGATTTTTAAACTACAGGGATTAGGGACAAATCTTTTAGGGATAACTAACCACAATGGTCCCAGGGATACATCTAATTGAGGGTGACGATGAATGCCTCCAATGTATTAGACACCTTGCCAAGTACTTTGCATGTCCAATAATAATTAAACCTCCTAGCAAACTTGTGAGGCAATTGCTAATTTAACCATTTTACAGATAATGAAGTTGAACTACAGAAAGATTATGTGACTTGTCCAAGATTAACTTGTCTGATAAATTGTAGTGCTTGAACATGAACATTATTCTGTGATGAGAGACCTTAGCCTCATTACAGTAATAAAGAACAACAGTTAGCCTTAGTCGAGGTAACTATAACCACCCTCAATCCTTGAATTGGTATCCTCCTTCTTGACAGTGAAGCCTGAAATAATCTAGGACTTCTTCTCAGGTAATAATTATCTTCCCCTTTGATCAAATATCCACTCCCCCCATATATGTTATTCTTCACTGAGTTAAATACATTAATATGATAGGGTGTTTTATAAATGTTCATTTATAATATGCATAATATCTTTATTTAAATTTGATCACTCTTCAAATCAGAAAGATGTCTCAAAATGTAGCAAAATTTTGGTAATGAAAAACTGTGTCAATAATTTGGATTATGTTAAGACTTGTGCAATATTTTTCTATAGAAGAATATTTTCCCTTTGAAATATTCAATAAGCCTACAGCCACTGGTTTAATTATTTTATACAAGCATAATAGCTACCCGATAACCGAGAGCACTGCCTGTGACAAAGCTGGTTTCTGTGTATTTTTTTTTTTAATAAGGAAAGGTTCAGAGTGGCGATTTCTTGATATCCCTTAAGGTTTTTTAGTAGAGATTTTATCCAAGCAACACATTTTCTGAAAGTGTAAAGGGAACAGTAAACTGTTTAGAAAAGCTGAAGCATCTCATTATTTTCTTGCATTTTTCTTTTCCAGGAATATCTCTCTGTAAGACAGGTGGTCACAAAAGCATCTAGATTGTTATACTCTTTGTTTAAAATCCCAATACATTAAAAAATTAACGTATGCATAAAAATGTTGATGATCGTAATGAAAACAGCGAACAGCAATTATGCCAACTTGGAAAGTTCTAGGTCATGTGAAACTTCTTCCCTGTAGTTATAATGTGGTTCATTTCTTATTCTGCTCTGAAACTTCCATCTGAGATAATGACAGTGACTGATGTGAGCAGATGGATACCTAATCTTTCCATTAAGTGCTGGACACCAAGCAATGCCTGTCCCGTGAAGCAGCAATCTACTATTTTGCTGAATTTGACCAATGGTTTTCCAGGAGCAATGTGTTAAGACACAAAATTTGATACTGACCTCTCTAACAAGAGTAATAGTTGTATAAAAATAGACCCGGTCTTTATAATTTATAAAAATTAGATTTTTACATAGATTTTAAATGCAAATAGACCCTAATTTTTTGGCTGACAATCTTATGGAATGGAGAATTGATCTGAACTGTGATTCAGAATTAATTGTTTGGCTTTAAAAAGAAAAAAAAAATTGATATTCAGCAAACAGTCTAGGAGATTCTGATCTAGTAGGTACTTTATGCTGGGGCTTGAGAAGTCGTGTTTTTGTTTCAAATTTTCTCAGGAAAAAGGAGCAATATAGATCTAGCATATGTTGGAAATATATGCATATATATAATATGTATTATAAACATGTATTATATTAATATATAGCTATATATTATTAATATATATATTTCAAAATAGGCAGAAAAGCCATAGCCATACTTTATGCTAGAAGTTCCTTTTCTACAATATCCTTTATTTCGACACATAAAATTGCACATATACTGCAATGTTTATTGATCACAGCTTTTTAAAAAAATATTGAAGAATTAGATACAAATGCCTAACACTAAGGAATTTAGTTAGATAAATTATTATATAGCTAAACAGTGGAATACCACATAATAGAAACTAAATGTTATAATTATATAATTGAAATGGATTTTTAAAAATATTTTATTTATTTATTTGAGACAGAGAGTGCACATGCATGTGAGAGAGTTTGAACAGGGGAGAACACTAGTGAGGTAAAAGGGCAGAGGGAGAGGGACAAGCAGATTCCCTGCTGACCAGGGAGCCCCATGCAGGGCTCGATCCCGAAGGCAAACACTTAACCAACTGAACCACCCAGGTGCTTCTAAAATAGATTTTAAAAACTATCCAAGATATATCATTAGAATATAGTATATCACAGTATAATCCAGAATATTTTAAGAAAATGATACAAAGAAAGAGCTATTCACTTTTCCTCTTAAATCCTTCTCTATGAGCTAAATTTTATTCTTTTAATAATTATTTGTATCAATTTTATACTGTAACAGATAAAGCAAATTAAAGGTATATAAAGCACCTCTGATGTTCTGATGTGTGTCCTGTGGTAAGAACACTGTGATCCTCATTTGTTGCTGGGATGCTACACTAAGGTCTAGTGACTGGATTTCCGTCAGGCCAACAATACTACCCAAAATTTTCCCCAGGGGAAGAAATATTTATCTTATTCTCAGGAACAATCACACCTGAGTTATCTTTTAAGGAGACCATGTTCTTGAGGTGGCCTTATAATACCTTTCCTCTCAGAATAAAATAGAGTGTGATTAAAAAAGTGTACCATTTCGGGGCATCTGGGTGGCTTAGATAAATGCCCAACATTCCATTTCAGCTGAGGTCATGATCTTGGGGTCCTGGGATTGAGCCCTGTTTGGGAGTCAGCTTGAGGTTTCTCTCTCTCTCTCCCTTTGTCCCTCCCCTCCACTGGCTCTCTCTTAAAGAAAAGAAGAGGAAGAAAAAGGAGAAGGAGAAGAAGAAAATATATCATTTCACACCCCTCCCAAGGGTGCTACATTATGAAGACTCGGTGAGATACCGACAATGTGAACACAACTGTCTGATTTCCAATAACAATGATAATGAAGGTGAAAAACTCCCTCATGCTATGAATCAATAATGATATTGTGACCCTGGAAGAAAACTCAATTCAGGCAGTTGATGGTACTAAGTAAAAAATACCCATCTTCTCTTGTTGGCAGATACTTTTTTTTTTTTTTTTTTAAAGAGTAACTGTTATATTTTGCCCTTGTGATGAAAGGGTAGGGGGGTATCAGGGTCAACTGTGAGGATGCTGGCAGCCTGGAGCCTTGAGTCCCATCCTAAAAGACTGAAGAATAAGCCTTGAACACACCACTTAACCTCTCTGCATTTTGGCTTTCCTATCATCTGTAAGATGAGAATAACGCTTGCCAACAACCCCACAAAGGGGTTGAAAGGGACTATGAGAAAGTCCACGGAAAGCACTTTGAACTCCTCAAAAGTATACTTGTACTGAAGTACAAAGCCTCGTATCAAAGGAGACGCTCATACCTTTTTGAGACATCAATGAGTGGTTCAGGGATAGGATAATATGTAGGCCTGACACTGAGTGTTCCTTTTCATTAAAATAATTGCCACAGCAATTCCTTTTTTTTACCTGGATATTATTCGCATGCAGCCTTGACAAACCCCAACACCTCTTCTCAGATCACTGTGAGGGGTCTCTGAGGCTCATTTTTGGCTCATTCAGCTGTGTTATTCGGCTGTCGGTAAAAAATGTGTTACCCCATATCTCTCTCTTTAGGCATTGCTAGAAAGCAATCTTCTGAAGAGAGAAAGGTAGAATACATTCCAGGAGGTCATTTATGACTCTTTATGGTATGATCGTATTTGAGGCAGGACAGAGCTAACTCACTCACACCAATTGTTTGCTCTGACCTGTTCTGGAGTCATAGCTCTTTCTCCAGCTATCCCACATACATTACTGAGTACCGTGCACTAAGCCCTTTAGAGGAATGTTTCATAAGTCTTAGAAAAGGAACTTGCCTGCTAAATAGTGCAAAGATTACACAGCAATTCAAATCTTTCTTCAAATCAACATCTTGAACAGAGGTTCTCAGTACTGATTCTATATTACAACTATGTGAGTGATTTCCACTAGGTGGTTAAATTAGAATCTCTGAGGCTGATGCCTCTGCAGAGTACATATGCATGGAAATTTAAGAGTGTACACACATATATGCTCATAGCAGCACTGGTGAGAACACCCCAAACATCTATCAATCAATGAATGGTTAAGCAAACTGTAGTATATGCATCCAGCAAAATAGTATTCAGCCAGAAAAAGGAATCAAGTACCAACACAGGTTTTGACATGGATGAACCTCAGAAACATCATGCTAAGTGAAAGAAACCAGACACAGCATTTTATGTATTGCATGATTCATTTATATGAGATACCCAGAATTGTTACATTCCTAGAGACAGAGTGCAGATTCGTCATTGCCAAGGGCAGGAGAGAAGGGAATATGGGAAATAATATGGTATTTGTTTTCCTTTTGAGGTGATGAAAATATTTGGGGGCTAGGTAGGAATGATGAGTGTTCAACATTGTAAGTGCAAGTGAATGAACCAATGAATGACTAAATGGATGGTTTTCCAGGTATTTACTAATACCCTCGATCTAGAGGGTCAAATATAACTATTAAACCAGTGCTACTGCAAATGTAAAGGGCTGGCTCCCTCCTGTGCAATTCTTATCAATCACCACTCCATTTTCTCAAGGTTCTTCTCAGCAGGACTCAAATATTGCCCATAAAAGCATCAGCTAGAGTGCTGTCATGTTACAAATGCATATCCCCAGACCTCACTGCAGATCTACAGACACAGAATCCCATAGGGAGATAGGGCAGACTTATGTGTTAACAACCATTTTCCCAAGGTAGTCTTATGTTTTAAGTTTCCAAATGATATCTAAGACCCTTTTTGACCTTTCTATACTCATTCCTGTCAATCATTTTTTTGAGCATTTCTCTTATCCAGCTTCTCTGGTAATGGTTGAATATATATTACCTCTTTTAATCTTCACAAGTAACAGCAATCCTCTTTCACAGAAGAGGAGATTAAGGTGGAGAAAAGGGGAATGACTCACTCAAGATTACATGTTCACCAAAGGGTAAAGCCGTAACCAAACTGGTTTATTTATAATATGCAAAGGTTTATTTTTCTTAAAAACTCTTTAAGAATATACTCTGTGACACTCACCTCATCCCTTCCAATTATCAACTCCTGGCCCCTAATTATCCCAGTGCCTCTGCCTTACTGTAGGTCCCTTCAATGCTCTGTACCCCTCACCCACTCCTGGACTCATCAGCAAATGAACCACCATTTCCAATAATCTTCTCCGGAGGCTTCTAGGACTTTCTGATTTCACAGTAAGCCGACCCTTTGCTGTTGCTCTATCACATCTTACTGAAACTGGGCCAGTCTTGGATGAGCTTGTTTCCTCCTGCCCTGTGCAATGCCTTACGTCCTGGCTCCCATCTCTGTCCAGCTTTCCCACAACTATGGAGGAAGAGGCAGCCAGTTTGGGACCCCAGTCTTTTATACAGCTTGGCACTTTCCCTCTCAAACTCGTGTCCCCAACCTGCACTTTTACTCCTCCCACTAGCAATAATCTCACCTTTGCTAAAAAAAAAAAAAAAAAAAAAAAAATTAAATTTCACTTCCATGTCTAAATAATAACATCTGACTTTAGAAAGTTTCATTGCTGTGTTTTTAAGCAATCTCTCCTATACTTATGCTCTTTCTTTTCTCACACCCTTCCCTCAGCTCCATTGTGACACTGTTCTCTTCAAAATTCTCAAAAATCCATCTTCAGGCCAAATCCATTTGTCAATGTTCAGTTCCTCCTCAGCATCTGGTCCTCTGACATTTAGTCTTCTTAAACTCTCCCCTCCCTCAGTCTCTGGGATGATCAGTCTTTATTTTGGTTTGGTTTATTTTCTTATTCTTTGTCTCTACTTAAGCACGTCCCTTCAGCTTTTTTGAACCTCTGAATATTTACCTTTAAAAAAATATCTAATTCAAAATATTGTTAGAGAGGTGTAAGGAAGTGAAATGTCTATTTACTCATCTGACAGATATATGTGAACCCGCTAGTGCATGCACAGTACCATGGCAAATGCTGGGATGTCAACATGAAATAAACACAGTCACTAACATTAAGGAACTTGGAAGTGATCTAAGGAGATGTCTTGACAATTAGTTACAGTGCTTTATTCATTCATTTATTTATTCAAATAATTGTCATTGAGGGCCTATGATATGTTACACACTAACCCAGGCACTGGAGTCATGATGATGAACGAGTGTGAACAAGTCGCTGTCTTCCTTAAGATTATATTTTAGTGATAAATACTCCAGAGCTAGTGAAATAATGTCAGAGAGCAGTAAATGCTGTGATGGAAAAACAAGCAATAAGACACAAAGCTGTGGCAGTGAGGTTTGCTGCAAGTGGTGTCAGGAGCTACTCCTTTATGGAAGAGATATTTGGTCTATGACCTAAATGATCACAAGAGAAACAGATGTTTAGGAAGCCTCTTACCTGAAGGGGGACTGCACGGGCAAAGGCCCTGAGACCTAAGTGAAATTAGCATTCAGAGGGGAAAAAAGAAGACTATAGGAGCTTTTTGAATGGGGAAGAGATCGGGTAAATGAGAGAGTTTGGAAAGATCTTATTTGCCTTGCTAATTTTAGAGTCTGGATGTAACACCAAATGCAAAGGAAAGTCACCAGGAGGTTTTAGATAGGAGAGTACTATAATCTGATAAATACTTCAAAGGATCGTCTAAAAGCTGTGTGGATAATTGTGCTTGGGGAACACCAAGAAGCAAGAGGACTAATTAGGGGTCCATCTCAGTAGACCAGGCACGAGAAGATGGCTGAAATTGGTGTAGTGGCAATAAAGATGCTGTGAAATGCTCATATGTTGCTTATACTATATACTTATGTATTTACTGGGTGTTTTATATTTTACATACCAGAATTGAAATTCTTTGAGTATTGGACACTTAGTTTTCGTCACTGCTCTAACCCTCAGTATCTAGAACAGTCTTGACATACAGTGGGGTGCTAAATAAGTAAATATTTGTTGAATATATTAATAAATGGCTTGGGTGTGGGTGCTGAGATAAACTCTTAAGTGTTTAGCTTGAGCCCTTGGGTTGAGAATATGTCATAAACTGAGGTGGGAAGACCAAAAGAAGAACAGGTTGGTGGGTGGAAGACATTCCATCTTGGGTATGTTAGATCTCACACATCTCTTAGAAAATAAACTCTTTCTTATGTGTATCTGGAGCTTAGGGCTAGAATTCTTCCTCCCTTCCTCCCTCCCTCCCTCTCTCTTTCTTTCTTCCTTCCTTCCTTCCTTCCTTCCTTCCTTTCTTCTTTTCCACACAACCCTTGTCTCCCCATTTGGTTTGCCAGCTGGGCAAGAGTAGGGACCCCTTAACTTCCTCAAGAGTGCTTCCCAGGCCAGCAATATCAGCTTAATCCAAAAAATTACTAGAAATGCAAATTCTTGGCCTCACACCAGACCAGCTGCAGTGATCTGTTTTCATAAGTCTTCCTCATGACTCTTATACATACTCAAGTTGGAGAACCACTGGTCTAAAACACTGTCAGGTAGGGTTTTTCTGAAAGAGTCGAACAGTCTGCAGTGGGTTTGGGTGACCATTCAAGCTGATGAACTATTCTGATATTTCTTGGCTCTCATCAGGTTTCCTTTTACCCATAAGCTTTTCTTAGCTACTTTAATTAGTTTGTCCAGAATCAAATGTTTTTCTCTTCTTTTAAATTACATAGAAATGGTAACGACAGAATTTTCCAAGCATAATTTTAGCATTTCAAGAGTACTAAGAGACACTTAGTTTTAGTTTCAGATTAGTCATAAAATAGTAGAGATGGGAGGTCTAGCCCCACGCCACATATGAAAATATTTTGGCCTGTCCTATTGTGCTGATGTTCATATTACAAGTTTAGGCAGATTTGAGACAAAAATTGATTGTTGGTAAATACAGGATGAATGAACCTCAATCTTGAGTTTTTCTCACAACACTCAGATACTATGTAGTGTTTAACAGATGATCAATTAATATTCATTGACCAAACTAATAATTCTTGAAACAGACACTGCAGGATGCTGGTTCAAAGAAAATTTAGACTCACCTTAGCAAAAAAAAAGACAAAAATAAAAACAACAGGAAGGAAGGAAGGAATTAAGAAAGGAAGGAAGAAATAAAGAAAAAGAAAAAGAGAAAGGGAAAGGGAAATAAACACATATAGCACATTAACCTGCTCTTTTCTTTAATTGGAGACCCACTAACCAGTTTACCACATCTAGCAACACTATTCAGATTCACAGTCCAGAAACATGGAATTTTGGGGGGAGAGATATAAATTAACTTCTGAAGCTATTAACTATCACTCTCTTCCTTACCTCTTTAAGACAATTGATACAGCGTTCTATAATTCTTGATGCCTTTACTCTTCTCATACTGTCAATTAATTGTGAATTTGAATGTGTTTCAATGTTTTTGTATTTTGACCTCTGTTTTGAATTACCTGAGAAATGCAAAAAACTGGCAACATGTCCTTCACACTGAGATTGCTTCTTGCCAATGTTATTCGTCTCTCTTTATTTTAAACCTAAGACACATCCCTTCTCCTACTTGAATTCTTTTAGCCTATCAGATGCAGGGTGATAATGAAACATTCATATATTTGCATAACGCTGTAGCATTTTCAATGTGCTCTCAAAATACACTGACTTAGCTTAGCTTAAAAAGTTCTAGACACAATTGTTTCGTTTTTATCCTTATAGACATTTAAAACCAAAAAAAGGAGCATTGTTTTATTCTTTAGTTACATTCATTCAGGATATTCATTCAGTATATACTGAAACATTAATGATGTTACAATGATAATAATCATAATAGTACACATTTTTTGAGTGCCTCCTATGTCCCAGCTGGTCAGCCACATTTTAACATGGATGGTAACATTTATCCAGCCCATGAGGAAGGTACTATTGTCCTTACTTTACTGGTAGTCAAACTATAGCTCAATGCATTTAAATAACCTCCTAAATCACACTCAACTTAGTAGTTAACCTAAGATTTGAATCCAGAACTGTCAGATTCCAAAACTCATGATATCAACTTGGACTCTTGCCTTCTTAAGACAATTACCACTGCACTGCCAAATGGCTGTCATCAGAATTAACGGTACAGGCAATGAGAAGGCTCCTTTAGTTCACATGGTCAAATGAAATAGGTCTATATTGATTCTACTGAAGCTCTTTTGGGCTACATGAATGTAAATACAAACAGTGAGGAAATGAAAAATGCTTTTGGTTCCCTGATTTAAAGTCTAATCACAGATATACCCAGTTCTTCCATTATGATTGTTGGCAATTTCAAATTTTCGTACCATTTAATCTCACCTCTAATCTTTCACTCCTTTCACTCTCCATCTCATTTTCTGCCTCTGGCTACTAGTTTTGATGTTGAAACTCTTGTTATTTCGCAAACCCATGTTCAAATCCTATTACATAGCGGGCTCATTTTGAACATGAGAGATATCAAAACAAAGAAAAGCAGTCCATTCTGTAAAGGGTTGGGGAGGGGGAGGGACCAATGCAAATAGATAAGGCATCTGGTCTTTCTATATGTCAGCTCTTTGCAACTTATCTTGGCCATCACTCTGGGTGTCAGCTGCCCTGATTCTTTCTGACAAGCCAACAAAACAAAATTCCTGCTTCTATTTCTATCCAAGGGAACACCATCCTGGTGATTGAACATTTAGCATTATCCCTATCTGTCTTGTATGACTGATTTTATTTTTTGCAGTCTTAGTAAATGGTCATCTCACCTTCCCAGAAACTATACCCAGAAACACTGAGAATTACGTTCAGTTACTTTCCTTCTCTCTTCCACACACCCAACTTACCAGCAAGACCTACTGGCTTTCCTTTCACAACGCATGCTACCTCCATCCACTTCCCCCCACCTTCAGTATTCCTCACCGTGGTAGGTGCCACTATTCCCCTCACCTTAACTACAGCAGTTAACTGTAGAATGGCAGCTCTACTTCTGTTCTTTTCCCTCTGCCCCAATCTATATTTTATAGAAAGGTCAGTGAGATTTCTCTAAAACTTGAATAATGTAATGTCACTCCAAGACTGGAAAACTTCAGATGGAAACTCCCTATAAATTTTAGGCCCCTGCAACTTCCTTAATCTTACAACATTCTTCCTCCCACTTATCATGCTGTCAATATACAGATCCTTTCAATTACTTAAACACACCATGCTCCTTTCTATCTCAATGCTCTCCCACAAACAGTTCCTTCTTCTGAAAAGTGTTTCCCTCTTCTTCACAAGGCTGGATCCTTCTCATCATTAAGGTCTTGGTTTTAACATCATCTTGCTGGATGACACTTTCCATAGCAGGTGATGTCAATACTCTGCCCATGTCACTTTGGGCCACCCTTGTATCTTTATGAACATCTTTTTTATCTTTATGAATATCCTTGTATCTTTATGAACATAAACTACTGTGATTTCACTCCCAACTGCCAGTCTCCATGGATCTTTGTCAGTGGATGAATTTCTGTGGCCAAATTTGCTTTGCTTATACTTGTACTTGAACAAGTGCCTATTGATTTCTACCCCCCTTCACCCTGGAGTGCATCCCTAACCAATACCTGCTCCCTCGATTCACGATGGGCCCAACTCTGAAGCTAAACTACATTTCTCTCAGATCTCTCCTGCAGAGTTAAGCCAAAATTACCCTCTGAGAGTCTTGGCTTGATATTTCAGTCTTGTGTGCCCTTCTTCCTTTGCTTTCCCTATTCCCACTTTCCCACCACTTTTCCCTGGTAGAGCCTTCTAATAAATCACTCTGACACAAAACGTCATCTCGGGATCTGCTTCTGGGAAAGCCAGCTATGAAACTATCTCTAGCCAGTTATTCTCCATCAATGCACTCCATTCATTTACTTTCTAGCATGTGTCAAAAGCTGTTATCATACATTGACTTGCTTGTTCCCTTGTTTATTGTCTATATCTCCCATGAGACTGTGGACCAACTGAAAGCAGAGACTACATCCTTCTCTCTAACTAGTTTATCCTTTGCACCTAGGACAGTGTTTGGCCCATAATAGTTGTCTAATTAATATCTGTTTAATGAAAGATTGAATAAATAACAAACATTTCCTGATGCCCCTTATCATCGAGGTGGAATTACCTGTCCTTTCTCTGGTTTCCATCAAATAGCTTCTGATTAGAATCCAGGTTTTCATGGAGTTTAACTATAAAGGTAACATGTCTTGGTGACATGGTTGGGTCATGATGACACGAATATTCTGTCCATGTGAAGATTCTAGTTGATAGAAGACGTCATTATCCTTACAGAGTTTACTATGTACAAGGTAGAACTAAGGTAGAGATACAATATTTTATTAAATTCTAGCAAACACTTTGTTGAGGAAAATATATTATCTATGTATTTTAAAGAGAAAATGGAGATTTAGATCTAAAGTATGCGTTTAAGGTCACCTAGCTTGTCAGTAATGAAGGTTCTATGAGAACTCAAGTCTGACTGCAAAACTCATACTCTTAACTCTCATGATGCTCCTTCTGTCCTAGGTTTGCTTAGTTTCAGTCATTCTCTGGGGAGTTAATCAAGTGAAAACTAGACCTTCAATATAGATGGCCAAATCCTAGAAATCTATGACTCTTTTGAACAACGAACTACTCAGCTCCAATGATAAAGGACATTAAGGGTAAGGAACTTTTTTTTTTGCTTTTTCTGCCCTAGGAACAATTGTGAAAACTCTGAGATTGAATGAAGAGTATGAGTGGGGAGATTTTTAGGACAGTGTTCTGATGTCCAGACTTCCACAAAACAAATGTTGACCTTGCAATCCAAGGATACAGTTGTTTGAAAGGCATGAGAAGTAAAAGGAACAGTGTAGGGATAGCATTTGAATGATTAATGCATTCAATTACTTATATATACACAGCATCTACATATGTCAAGTAGGCACTTGATAAGAAAAAAACACACCAAAATGAGAACCAGAAAGAGTCTTTTGAACACTAATGTGGAGGTAGAGATGGTTAGCAAAATGGTTAAGAACTTTACGTGCAAGTAGAGCATTTGTGTACAGGAGGTTCATGACTGAATCTGGATGTTGGCTCTACCTCTTACTAGTTGTTTTACTTAATTTCTCTGTGCATGAGTTTCCTCATGTGTACAACGAAGTTAAAAATACTACATCCCAGGATGTTTGGGTGACTCAGTTGGTTAAGCATCCGCCTTCAGTTCAGATCATGATCTCAGGGTCCTGGGATGAAACTCCATGTCAGGCTCCCTGTTTCTTCCTTGCCCTCTGCGCCTCCCCATTGTTCCTGTTTTCTATTGCTCTCAAATAAATAACTAAAATCTTAAAAACAAAAGACAAAAAACACTACACCTGCCACCTAGAGTGGTCCTGAAGATTAAATGAGTTAATATTTGTAAAGTTCTTAAAATATTTCCTGACACACAATGAGCGACATTGAAGTTTATACAATAAATAAAGAGATTAGAGCCAGAACAAATGAGACAGAAGGTATTATGAGGTGTTCAGAACAAAAACACTTAACTCAGGCTGGCATGAGGCTATAGGACCAGAAAAGGATCACAGAGATGTCACATTTGAGGTGAGTCTGAAGAGTGGACCCGGGAATCACCCATGAAAGAAATGAGGGACAGAGAAAGACAAGCAAAAGGAACAGCACAGGCAAAAGCAGGGAGATGGGGGGAGGCCTGCTGTATACCTGAGCATGTTTGCACAAGGAGCAACAAGAGAGGAGAGTAAGATATAAGATGCCTGGCTATGAGGAGCCAGGCCTTGAAGGGCCTTGTTATGTAATGTATAAAGTACCATTAGAAAATGTTAAGCAAGAAGCATTTTATGATGAGACTCAAAATCTCCAAAGATCACTCTGACCACAGTGGGGAGGACAGATTTTGTTGAGTGGAGTCAGGAGTATAAAAACCATTTACTGGGCTGCAGGCATAAGCCAGGCAAGAATGGCAAGAGCCTGGAAAAACAGCCACAGACAAACCAATTTTGCTTGCCATGGTCAAGTTGTAGTAGTTTATTTTGAGTGAAGGTATTGACCTCAGTGCTATAGAGATAGAAGCACAATCAAAAATAAGCTTCGTAATCAGAACACGGTGCTCCAAATTAGAAGCTAGCCATCTCCCCCTATTTGGTACATGGAACACAATTGAATACATGCTGCTTGTTTCTTACTTCTAAACTCATGGAATAGACTAACGATTTTTATGTTACCAGGAACAGTAAAGAAACAATTATATGTTTGAAAGGGCTAAGGAAGTATATAAATTCCCTATATAATAAGATCCTTATTTCATAGTTATGGTAATTCCTGTAAATAAGATAATTATTGAGGGAATTCATTCAGTAAGACTAATAATAATTGCTAACATTTCTTGAGCACTTATTTCCACTATACTAAAAAATTTATGTTTACTTAGACTTTACTTAAGACTTACGTAGTCTTGTCAATAACCCAAGGAGGTAGGTGTTAAAAGTCCCATTTTGGAGATGTGGAATAGAGACTTAAAGATATTTCAATACTCACTTAAAGTCACAGAGATATCAGGTAGCAGAGTGAGAACACAAGTTTTTCTGAATGTTAGGGGTCCACATTAATTTATTCTGTGGCATCAGCTCTTGTCATACTTGTATTTGAGCCCAACTGTATCTCTAGAGACATGAACGTGCTATTTCCCAAAGTTTGCTGTGGTTGGTTAAAACATCATTTTTCCTCTTCCAGTATTTTTGTACAAATCATTATCCCTCCATTTTCATATAATGATGTTTTTATTAAGGTCCAGCATCTGAATTGAATTAACAAATTATTACTTAAAAACAGAAGGCCAAGCAAACAAAGTAAGTTAAAAAAGAAATAAAGATGGTCTAGGCTAACCATTTGGTAACAGTTTCCTGTTAACTGGAAGGGGTATAATGCAGTGTTAACATTTGGATGATTCAGAGTCAGCCAGGATGGATTTTGAATCCCAGCCGTAGCCTTTACCATTGCTGAGATGTCGGCCAAGTCACATGGTATCTTTCAGGCTCAATTTCCTTAGCTGTAAAATGGGGTGACAGTTACTACAATGCAGGCTAGTAATGACGTTAAATGTGATGACCCATGCAGAATGACTAGTTCAGCTATTAACACTGTAGGTAGGATGCTAATGGTGATGATTAAAATGATGGACATTGCTTCGGGTTTAGTTTTTTTTTTTTTCTCCAACTATGACTGACTCCAAAAAATGTGTATTAATGAATTTGCCTAGCTAGGATAATATTCATCATGGCTGTTTCCTACTGTTTTATATGTTCTTTTAATTGAATTTGTTTATCGTTGAAGAGTGCACTAAGCTGCCTTTTCCTTCTCTCATAAGGATAATGTCATATAGCCTTATGTTTGACTAATCTCAGGCCCTGAATGGAAAAGGTGAACTTAAAAAATCTCTTCTAGAGTTATTTTTAAACCATCTATCCTGTGTACAACATAACAATCCTGTAGCTAAGTTTGACAACACATTTTAAAAGGTCACTTTTAATAAATTGGGCTTTTCACGTATCAATCTTTCCACATTTACATTTTCTGGAATTTCAACAGCAGAGTTTTCTTAAACTAACTGAATAAATATTCAAGTCTCAGTGTGTATTTTAAAATGACTATTTGCATAATGTTTTTAGATGAAAACAGAGTCTCTGGCCACACATAAACAGGTTTTACTGATCTTTTAATGAGACCAAGTGAAACAGAGTGCTCTCAATGTTTATGAATGTTGTATAGGGATGCCATTCTCCATTTTAATATCTTCTTACTGTAGCAACTGTACTACTATTTTCTTTCACTAATTAGCCATTAGTGTTCCAAAAAATTAATTTGGGGGATTAGATCACTGGGTGGGTTCTAAATTAATGAGCCTGGCTTTTGTTTTGAGGTAGGTAGGGGGACACAGGAAGTTATAAACACATATCAGCTTCTGTTTCAATCAAGGGGAAAAATACTTCTTTCACACATGGTCTTTGAGGCTGTGGGATATTTGAAATAAGGAGTAATTCATTCACCAATACTTTCTGAATACACATTTTATGTCAGATCAATGCTTTAGGCATAGAATAGGGATGGGCAGGCAGCAGATAAGAGAATGCGTAAGATATAATAGTCCCTTCCTTCAGGGGGTTTTAGCCGGATTGGAAAGTATGGAGTCAAGTATGTTCATGATTGTGTTAGGATGGTTTGGGAGCCATAGGAGGACACCTAGTCCAGTCTTGGGGTTGATAGGGAAGGCTTCCTGGACACAAGCCATGGCTAAAATGAAGATATGAAAAATGAAGAAAATTGAGCTGAGAATCTTAGGTGAGTGGTGTTGTGAGTTGTGAGGCACGTCTATCAGGAAGGAGAAACAACATCTGTAAATGTTGTGTACAGGTAGATTCTGTCTTGAATTAGGGCCTATAAGGACCTCAGTATGGCTGGGAAGTATAGGTTATGAGATTGTATATCAAGAGATAAAACCAGAACCATGAGGAGGGGACTTGTCCATCCTATCAAAGATACCAGCTTTGGTTTTATAAAAGAGAATGATATAATCACAACCTGTCTACAGTGAGGAAGAATGACTGGAAAGCTGCTGAGAAAATGGGGACACATCTTAGAATTTTTCCTTAATGATCCAAATGAAACCTGATTTTCTAGTGATAGCAGCTATAGACATGATCTATTGAATAAAAAGATAATTGGGACATCTAACAAATCAGATTTGGTGATTGATTCAGGATCACAAATAAGGACCATGTGGACTGCTACTATGGGGCAGATCCAAGGATTACATCTATAAGTTATTCACTGCATCCTTCATTCCCAGTCCCTTTTTAGAGTGCCCTGGGTGAAGACTGCCATGACCACCATGACTCAAATGAATGAAGTTAGAAATTCCAAGGTGGAAGAGAAAACAGATCCTCAAAATTCTGAGGAGAAGAAAAAAAAAAAAAAAAAAAAAGATTGAGACTGCATGAAAAGAACTGGGACTTTGAGAGTCAGACCTCAAATTCGGAAGCATCCCCAACAGCCGTGTGACTTCTAGAACTATTCTTGGTTTTGGGTGTGACTTAAGAAGAAATATTTGGCAAGAGATCCTAAATGGAAAGTGCCTTAGTTCTATCTTGTTACTGCTCCACTTTTAAGCAAAGCTCATCTGAGTTTACTATGTTGAGTGCCTCACTCAACAATCACATTAGCTGTGTTGGGGTGGAATGTGGAATGTAGCTTGTCATACTCCAGTTAAATACTTTGGCCACCAGGGAGTATCATTGGCACAAAGACGTTTCAAGCTCTGCACAATCTTAAACACTGTCTAGGGCAGTAGTTCTCAACATTTCCTAATAATGGGCTTTTTAGAAAACCAAATTAACACTTACATGGAAATGCAGAATGCCAACTATGAAAAAGAGAAAAAGTGGAGCTGCTTTGGTTGAGGAAGGTCTGAGGGCCCAGACAATGGGCCCATGCTGCTCTTCCAGGAAACAATTCTTTAAGAACCACAGGCAAATACTCATAGACCTATGAGGTGACTTTTTCCTAAGAGAAGGAGAGCAACCCAAATGTACTCCAATGACAGCACCTAGAAACTATGCTGCTAATAGTATAAAAGCCATAGATTTACTCTATCCAATGGGCCATGGTCAATTTTAATTACAGAAAGCAAGAATGTGTCACATACAAAAATTGCTTATATGCATGAAGAAATCCTAAGATCAAAATAGGATCTGATATTCTTTCTTACTTTCTCCATTAATAGATGCTTGCTGTTCCCTCATTCAATGTATCTTCATCCAGGGCCTTCTAGCAGATACCAATAATTTAAGGATAGATTATAGAAGAAAGCTTAAAATTATAAAAGTTCTATCCAATATTTTTTTCCTTAAAAATGAGAAATGGTTGCATGGAAAGAATCATGTTTACTCAGTCTATAGTACTAGTACTTCCCAGGAATATGGGAGAACCTGTGTTTTGAGAACCAGTAATTAATTTGAGAACCAGTGTTTTAATCTATTCATTTGATTTTAATGTATAAAATCCAAAGCATACAAGAGGTCCTTCTATGAAGCCACTAACCAAAGTTTCTTTCTTTCTTTCTTTCTTTCTTTCTTTCTTTCTTTCTTTCTTTCTTTCTTTCTTTCTTTCTTTGTTTTTCCCAAGCAGTGTCAGGTTATGGTCATACATTACAGACAGAATTTTTAGGCTGGAAGAATCATGGCATAACACTTCATCCTTGCTTTGATAGATCAGATGAATCTGAGACATTTTGATGAGTATCTGTTTTACTCTCATCTTTCCCAGTGGAATGGAGACAATCAGAGAAGGGGGAAAAAAAGCTGTTTCTTATCTAAATATTGAGTTTGCCATCTAGACAAAGTGCAAGCTTTTGGTAAGTCAGTCCATAAAACTGATTTCATGCTCTGAGATGTTGAATTTCTGAAATGTGACATTACTCATGCAACTGTGATATTTATGATTCTGTGTTTTTAACACGTGATATTTATGATTCTGAGGGTGCCGGTATTTATAAATACTTCCTGGAAGCAACTATATGAACACTGTCCAAAGGGCTGACAGAGCCAAAAGGAGAGGCCTGGATGGGGACTTCCCATCTTTGGTCACCAGCGTATAGGGAGAAGGAAGGAGTCCACATGGTAGTGGTCTTGGCCTCATCATCACTGCATGGTGCTTTTGACCAGCATCTCTAGAAGGCTGGGATCAATAGGAGAAACAGAATCTTTCTGTAAATGAAGCAGCAGGTTGCTAAAAGATTCACAATGGAAGAAAATAGAACACCAACTATTGGTGAAAACAGGAAAGGAAAAGAGTTATCAAGTAGTTTGGCAGTAATTTATCAAGGATGGGAAAGCAAATCATTAACAATCACAAAAAGCTCTTAGGATAGGGCAAGGCAAAGAGGTAAAACTATTAGAAGCACTCACAAAGTCTGCTTATGGTCTTTCTCCATCAGCAGCTCATATGTTTGTCTCATTTTGCTATTTTATTTAAAGAACAGTCATTACCTAGAAAAAAATTGCAGATCTGAAGAATACCTCTTCTTAGTCAAATAGCAGTATTATTTGTGGTGACTGCATTACTGGCAATTTATCTTGAAGCCGTTAGCATCTAGTGGTCAGGCACATAGCCTCAAAGACAGACTGCTGGGCTCTATTCTCAGCTAGGGATTTTTTGGACATTTTCCTTAACCTCTCTGGGCCATTGTTTCATCACCTATAATTCAGGATAATAACAGTGCCCACTGTCTATGTTGTTGGAAAGCTACTTCATGAAAAGCACTGAGAATAGCAGTTGGCATTTAATAACTATTATATAGAGTTAGCTATTCTTATTTATTCATATATAAAAACAACACAAAACTATGATAACAACTAATATTTATCGAGTGCTTTTTAAGAGTCAGATATCATGCCGAGGATTCTGTATGCATGTATATCAGCATGGCAACCTATTCAGCAGAATTATTATTATCCCCACTTTACAGATCAAAAAACTGAGTGGGAAATGCCAGCCCTCTCACTCTTTATCATTACTCTTTACCACCTCTTAAATATGAATTCTGAAATCTTTTTTCCAGTACTTTCAAATATCTCCTTCATCTTATAGAGCACTTAAAGAAATGAATGTATTTCACTAAAAAAAAAAAAAAAAAAAAAAAAAAAAAAAGTGGTTAAGCCAAGGAAAGAAGATTAAAGGCAGACTATTCTTATTTAATTCAGCTCAACAATCCATACCTCTATAAGCCATGACACTGCTCTCTCTGTATTCTGCTTTAGTATCATTAGTTTACCAGGCAACTTGTACATATAAATATTTTTTCAGACCCTTCTTTTGTGCCATTAGGATGATGAAAAGCGTGTATGCTAATGAAGTCCTGAGAGTCTCTGATTTTTCTTTAAAGTCAATTGTCAATTATCTGCAGGAGTCATTCTATGACTAAGAAATCTCACTTCTATATTTTCCTAATGGTATCATCTTTGTTTAAATGAAGCATTCTAGTGGCAACAGCCTTATGAATACCATAATCAGTCTACAGTGTCTCCTTTCATTGCAGAGGACGACACAGGCAGATTCTTAAAGTGCTGCTTTGTTGTCAATACAGTTGCCACTATTTATTGCTACTCTTAATTATTAGTTAGAGTACATTGAAAGTTGAAAAGAGAAGAGTTTGGTCCCTCTGACTCCATCAGTGTCTCCTAAGTGCCCACCCACTACACCTCAAGGGCTCATCTAATGAGTACATTTATAGACCTAATTCCAGAGAAGTCCCCATCTGTTGTGGGTTGTTACTGATGGAATGCATGTTGGGCGGAGGCAATATTGGGTAATGGAGAGGCTGCTGCTGAATGATCGCCCATAGAAAAGCTGACTTTCTTCCCATATCACCCTATCTCCATGAAAGCCATTTCTGTTCAAGCAGTCACTCGGGTCAAGAATCCTAGAGGCATCTTTAGACATGGATGCCTACTGGCATCATTGTATTCTGTGTCTACAGCAAGAAGGATAATTGACATTTCCCCAATCTTATATAAATTCTATCTTGACATATTTAAGATAAACAATGTAACATCTACTTCTGCAAACTGCAGATCTCCTAAGCAGTACTACTCCTGACAGCCAAAGCTGCTACACATTGTCTCACTTTTCTCTTACTAAAACCTCAGGGGAGTGGATCACATGTTTCCATATTCTACAGGTATACCTCAAACATCCTTCTACTGTTGCACTTTCTACCCAGTGTGTTTGCATACATACATGCATGCATATGGGTGTGTATTTGCATGCATGTGGGTATGTGTGTGTTTCCATTTGACTGGAGCTCTTCATGGACAAGATCCTATTCATATCTGAACCCCAAATGTGCAGCACAGTCTCTGTCCACATGGTCTGACAGGAGGACAGGATATATTCAATAAACTCTTGCAGAGTAAACACATGATGGATAAAAAAGTAGACTAAGATTTTGCTTACAGGTCTCACATGACCTTAGAGAAATCATTTAATTTCTCTCTACTTAAATTAAATCTTTCATTAATTAAAAAAAAAAAAAACAGAGTAATGTATACCCAGTGAAAAAGATGTTCATAAAAATCATACTAAAGAACATTGGTAGAAAACATCTATATGCTGTGAATCCCCATGGGTGAGAGACTAAAATATGTTGGACCCAATAAAGGAAAAACAAAGAAGAAAAAACTTCCCTTAAAGGACTTCTCAAGATGTGTACTTTTTGGAAACCATGTCTCCATTCACAATCAACAATTTAAGGAAGAGTTTAATATTCTGATCACAAAAAGAAGAATCTTTATCTCTCCCTTTGGAATATGACATTTAACAAATTAATTTAGAATCCTTTAAGACCAACATAGCTAAGAGGAAATTGAGAACACTTGTACTAATCACTTCCAACTTCAATGTAGAAGGTCATATATCTAAAAGGTTACTACAATGGAAAAATTCAATTACTAGGGACTCCTAATGGGCTTTACTTAAAATAGCACAGAACTATAATATCTTCAATTGTAATGAAAATCATCGTATTTCTTCAAATATAGGCAAACATCACTTTATTGCACTCTACAGACATTGCATTTTTCATAAATTGACGGTTTGTGGCTTTGTTTTTCAAAGATCGTTTGTTCACTTCATATCTCTGCATCACATTTTGGTAATTTTCACAGTATTTCCAACTTTTTTATTATTATTATATGTCTAATGGTGATCTGTGTTTAGTGATCCTTGATGTTACTACTATAATTGTTTTCGGCCCCCATGAACTGTTTCTATATAAGATGGTGAATTTAATTGACAAATGTGTGTGCTCTGCTCCACTGAGGAGCCATTCCCTCATCTCTCACTGCCCCAGCCTCCCTGAGACATAACAGTATTGAAACTAATCCAGTTAAGTGGACCTGGGTGGATCAGTCAGTTAAATGTCTGAATCCTGGTTTTGGCTAAGGCTGTGAGATTGAGTCCTGCGTTGGGCTCTATGCTCAGCATGGAGTCAGCTTGAGATCCCCCCCTGCTTCTCCCCTCTACTCGTGCTCTCTCTCTCTCTCTCAAATAAGCAAATAAATCTAAAAAAAAAAAAAAAAAAAGGAATTAAACCTGTTAACCCTACAATGGCCTCTAAGTATTCAAGTGAAAGGAAGTCACATGTCTCTCACTGTAAATCAAAAGCTAGAAATGATTAAGCTTAATGAGGAGGCATTTTGGTAGCTGAGACAGGTAAAAGGCTGGACTTTTTGCACCAAACAGCCACACCATGAATGCAAAGGAAATGACTTGAAATAAATTTAAAGTGCTACTCCAGTGAACACACAAATGATAAGAAAGTGAAACAGCCTTATTGCTTAAATGGAGAAAGTTTGAGTGGTGTAGATAAAGTAAAATAGCCACAACATTCTCTCAAGCCAAAGTCATATGCAGGGCAAGGCCCTGACTCTCAATTCTGTGAAGGCTGAGAGAGATGAAGAAGCTGTAGAAGAAAAGCCAGAAGCTAGCAGAGGTAGTTTCATGGGGTTTAAGGAAAGAAGACTTCTCCATAACATCAAAACTTAAGCTGAAGCAGCAAGTGTTGATAGAGAAGCTGCAGCAAGTTCTCCAGAATTTCTAGCTAAGAACATTCATGAAGGGACTACACTAAACAACAGATTTTCGGTGTACATGAAACAGCCTTCTGTTGGGGAAAGATGCCATCTAGGACTTTCGTGGCTAGAGAGAAGTCCATGCCTGGTTTCATACCTTCAAAGGACAGGACAGGCTGATTCTCTTGTCAGGGGCTAATACTGTTGAATCCAATGCTCATTTACCATTCCAAAAATTCTAGGGCTCTTAAGAATTATGCTATATTCAGCTTGTGCTTTATAAATGGAACAACAAAGCCTAGATGACAGTACATCTGTTTACAACATGGTTTACTGAACATTTTAAGACCACTGTTGAGGGTGCCTGGGTGGCTCAGTGGGTTAAGCCACTGCCTTCGGCTCAGGTCATGATCTCAGTCCTGGGATCAAGTCTCGCATTGGGCTCTCTGCTCAGCAGGGAGCCTGCTTCCTCCTCTCTCTCTCTCTGCCTGCCTCTCTGCTTACTTGTGATCTCTCTCTGTCGAATAAATAAATAAAATCTTAAAAAAAAAAAAAGACTACTGTTGAGACCAACTTCTCAGAAAAACAGATTTCTTTCAAAATATAACTGCTCATGGACAGTGCACCTGGTCGCCCAAGAGCTCTGCTGGAGCTGGACATGAGCTTCATGAAGTTTTCATGCCTATGAACACAGCATCCCTTTTGTAGCCCAGGCATCAAGGAATCATTTTGAAATTAAAGGCTTATTATTTAAGATATCCATTTCATAAGGGCTATGGCTGCCATAGATAGTGATTCCTCTGATGGATCAGGCAAAGAAAACTGAAAACCTTCTGGAAAAGATTAACCATTCTGGATGCCATTCTGAACAGTCATGAGTCATGGAAAAAGCTCCAAATATCAACATTAACAGAAGTTTGGAAAAATTGATTCCAACCCTCACGGATGACTTTAAGGGGTTCCAGACTTCAGTGGAAGCATAGCTGCAGGTATGACAAAAATAGCAAGAAAACTCAAGTGGAGCCAAAAGATATAACTGAATGGTTTCCATCTCGTGATAGAACTTCACCAGATGTGGAGTTGCTTCTTTTGGGTAAAGAAAGTAGTTTCTTGAGATGGAATATACTCCTCGTTAACATGCTGTGGAAACCACTGAAATGACAACAAAGGACTTAGAATATTACATAAATGGAGTTGATAAAGAAAAAACAGGGTTTGAGAGGATTGCCTCCAATTTTGAAAGAAGTTCTACTGCAGATAAGATGGTGTCAAACAGCATCACATGCTACAGGGAACGTGTTCATGAAAGGAAGAATCGATGGAGGTGGCAAACTTCATTGTTGTCTTATTGTAAGAAGTTGCTACAGGCCCCCTGTCCTGCGCCAGCCTGCAGCAGCCACCATCCTGATCAGTCAGCAGCCATCAATATCAAGGCAAGACCCTTCACCAGCAAAAAGATTGTGACTTGGTTAAAGGCTCATATGATGTTTAGTATTTTTTAGCAATACGGTATTTTTAAATTAAGGTATGTCTATTGTTTTTAAGTCATAATAATATTTCACATTGAATAGACTATATAACGTGAACTTAACTTCTACATGCACTGGGAAACCAAAAAATTCATTCTACTCACTTTATTGTGGTATCTGCTTTATTGCAGTGGCCTGGGAATAAACCCCTATCTCCAAGGTATGCCAGAACTGGGAGTGATTTGGTAAGTACATATATTCTCTGTAAGCACAAGTTCTTGACATCTGCAGAATGTAGAGACCAAAGTCCTAATATTTATATATTGCAACAAGAGGTCTAAATTTTTTGACCCAAACAAATTCACTCAGCTGGTGTTTCTACACTGGATGTCCTTTTTCTGTTCTATTTCTAGAACAGAGGGAGAGGATCTTGCTTCAAAATCACTATAAACATTGTTAATTTAATTTGTTCCCGCCCTTAACAAATGAGTTTTTAAAGAACTTTATAAAAAGGGAATGTGACAGGGATGTCTGGGTGGCTCAGGCAGTTAAGCACCTGTCTTCGGCTCAGGTCATGATCCCAGGATCCTGGGAATGAGTCCCACATTGGGCTTCTTGCTCAGTAGGGAGCCTGCTTTTCTCTCTGTCTGCTTCTCCCCCTGTTTGTGTGCTCTCTTCCCCTCTCTTTCTGACAAATAAATAAAATCTTAAAAAAAAAAGTGAATTTGACGATATAGATTCATAGAATGACAAAATTTAAAAGAAACCGATCATTGAATCCAATTATACTCAAACCTGGGGCAATTTCTGAAAGAGAACTAATCTAGGTCCTGCTGTTCATATTCGAATCCTGTGGGTCTAGAAAAATGAAGCCCAAGATCTAGTATGTTTAATAGAAACACATTGATTTTGATATGCTGACTCATGAATCTATATTTCATCCATGCAATTCTAAGTGAGATTTTTCACTTTATATATGAAAACATTTATTATCTTGAGAGGAAAAATGCTTTTCCAGACCCTTTGGACTCTCACAGCTGACTCATGAAAAAGCCACGGTCATTATCCAAACCTCTAACTTTTGGTCCAGTGGTCCTCATATTATGAGACACTGCAACCTAGAAGGTCACACACCTGGACATCCATGTTGAACATATAATTTCAGCCCACACTGAAGGCCACTGACCACGTTAGATCACAGTGATAGACAGATATATAAAACAGAAAACCTGAACTCACAGAATTCAGCCTCATGGGGCAGAATGACCAAACGGACATTCAGCTCATGCAAATGTTCATACTTCCAGTTATGACACCTGTTAAAACAACTCTCATTTATTAATAATCTGAGTGCAGGCAGGTCCAAACGAAACACAAGTGTCCCTGTAATCCTCTCAAAAATCCTACCAGAAGTCGCCGTTGCTATTCGCATTTTATAAATAAAAGGGGCTTTGAGCAGGCAACATTAACACAACTTGATATATAATACGTGATTGGAACAGGATTCCAACTTTGTTCTGTCACTTTGTCTTCTCCCTTCCTGATATGAGAAAAGAAGCTAATTTGGGGTTGGGCATTTTTATGAACCCTGTAGAATGCTGGGTGCTTATACCTGTTCTTCATGCATAGGGTGAGGGGCTAGGGGAGTAGGAGGCAGGAAGCACGACTTTATGACTGCTGGCCTTCCCTTGTCATAAGTGGTGCCACTATATGAAACCTAACTGGAGTGACACAACACCTCAGGAAAATAGTAATCACTATTAACAACATACTGCCACCCTCCACCATCATCCTCAGGAAGCAGGGAGGTATTAGCATAACCACTTCCCAACTGTCCCAGTGACAGCTGGGTCCTTTATTTAGACTCCTTAGCTCTTCTGGATACCAACAATGAAGATAGGGTAAGGAATATACAAGACCATGATATCCTATCCTATCCAAAAAAATTTGTCCAAGTTGCAATTACCAAACAAAAAGAAGATGCCATTTATAATGAACAAATATTGGTTAGGTCTTTATAGTAGCCTAACAATCCCATGAGTGAGAAAGATTTTTTTTTTCCTATCCATTGACTGTAAAAGATGTTTATGTTTCTTCAAATATTATCTCAAATGAGAATAAATCAGACCTGAAAGAACTAGAAGGAGCACAGAACAGAGGCTGGGAACTGAACGTGCTTGAGTTTGATGGCCTTGGGGAAGAGTCGGATTATAAGGAGCTTCCCTCCTCCCTCTGCTCCATTTGAGTAACTGCTCTGGGAGATTTTATGATCTGGAGCCACACAGACGTGGACCCCAGTCCTTAGTAGGCATGAGCATGTCTCTAAAACCTAGAATAGGATTATGGCAAGGGTTAAATAAAATATAATGTGCTTGATATGCATTTACTTCCCAGAAGTCAGTAGTATTCTTTTCATTATTATGTTATAATAATTATGTATCAGAGAGCATTAACTATAGCATATGAAAATACTTTTATATTAATATGCAATTTAAGATTTTAAATATAAAATGTACAAGTGTTTTTTTTTTTTAAATAAATAGTATTTCTTAAGCAAATGTAAAATTGATTGCATACATCAACAGTAACTTGGGTCATGAAAGCATATATTTCAAATAAGATAAATAAACAGGAAATAGGATCTGTAATGCCTTTACTGGGTATCAAGCACAGATCAATTCTACACGCATTTACTCATGTAATCCTCTTAATAATCTTAAGAGGTAGGTATATTACTCTAACCTGATTTTACAGATGTGAACACTGAGGCACAGAGGACCTAAATTTTTGAGAGTGTACACTCACTGTTATTCTTTTGCACCATCATTCCAAACAACAACTCTGTCTGTTGCATTGGGGATCTTTAAAATATTTTTGGCCATTGTCATCAGATACTTATGAACTAGAAATCCTGTAAACATGAGACGAAGTGGAAAAAATCCTTAGGCATTTTACAAAAGTTAAAAGGTTTGTTAAAAATTCTTTTTTTTTTTTTTTTCAGGCATGTGGGTGGCACGGGTCTAACTCTTGGTTTCAGCTCAAGTCATGATCTCAGGGTTGTGGGATTGAGCCAGGGATCAAGCCCCACATTGAGCTCCACATTGAGCTCAATGTTCAGTGTGAAGTCTGCTTAAGATTTTCTCTCCCTGCCCCTCATTTTACAGATGAGAAAACTGAGACACAAGAGTATTCAACAACTCGCCTAAGGTCACAAAGCTAGGAAGTGGCCCCACTGGGGCTGTAATCGTGTGGACTGAGGTCAGAGCCTGTATACTCGGACACTATAGGAAACTGGTTTAGTAGGAGTTAAATCAAGTCTTTTCCTGCACTTCCTTCACCTTTAATTCTAAAAGCCTTCAACAAAAGGCAATGAGATGTTAAGATTTCCTTTGTTAAATAAAATCATGCTGGCTGCTGGCGATCAAAGTTCTCCCTTCTCTCCTTCTTCTTTAAATGTTCAATGTAATTTATGCAAAAATTTTATCCATAAGCTATGTATATAGCAAGGTCATATTTAGATGAGTCCATTTCAATAGTTATTAAATAATCTTTGCCAGGAAAAATAATAGGTGCCAAATTTATAATTATAAGTAGGTTTCAGCGACCATACTTAAGAAGATTATAGTTTGCTAACTCTGTGGAGAGCTAGGGAACACAATAAAGCACCAAACATAGTCTTGCCGGACTAAATGCTTCCTAATCTTATTATTAGAAGGTACATGAATAACTCATGTCCTTCAGACCAGATTTCCTCTCATTTGATCCTAAGATGGTAAGAGTGAGTATAGTGCTGTGGGTTAGAAGCTCTTTCACTTTACCTTGGACAATATGTTTCATCTATTTTATTTAATATGGCAAACACTGCTAGTTTTCCTTCTTGATATCCACCCTGTCTCCTTCATTTCTAATAGAAGCCTGATTTTATTCAGGATGACAGTGGTCTAGGTATAAACCTCAACTTTCCAGACTCCCTAATAACCAGAAATAGTTTTATGATATAGTTGTGGCCGAAGGAGGCTGTTAGGGACATGTTGGAATATTTATTTATTATTTTATTCATTCATTTCTGTCAATGTAGGTGTAACCTGTTCCTTCATTATTTCTTTTCCTTTCTGTCTAGAACATAGACATAAGGTTGCAGCTGGAGCAACCATGTGGATACTATGGGTAATAAGTGTGAGTGACAAAAGCCATATGCTAAGTACCATGGATAAAGATACAACTTGATCAAGCCTTCAGCCTTATTATTGAGAGGGAAAAAAAGAAAAGAAAAGAAAAGAAAAAGTTGCATGTGAGTAAGCAACTACAGTTAGATTTCAGTTTCATAGTTCCTCATTCAATGTTCAACTGATGGATGATAGGAAATCAGTTCTAGACTCAGAGAAAAGACCTATAGAGAGGTACATTTCAGGATCTTCTGATGAAATGGCCAGATTTTTAACTCAGCAGCCTAAAATAAAAGCCACTAATAAATAAGGTCTTCTCAGCCACACAGGTGATGCAATCAGCATGTTAGTATCTCACTCTGAAATATTTAGACAGTCCAGGGTGGAAAGGGAGAGACCAAAACAAATAATAATAGGGATTCAGGGGAAACATTTTAGTATAGGGACCAGAGGAAAATAAATTTTAAAAATACATTTGATAGCTTCAGGTAAAATGTTTAAAAAGGTCACAAAAAAGGGAACAGAAACAAGTAGTCATTGTAGAAGACAAAAAGAGTAACAGTAAACTGGGAAATTTTAAAATGTGTTAGCAGACATCAAAAGAAATTCATTGAGGATGACAGAAAATAAATTAGAGGGAGAAATATGGGGAAGAAAGAAGTGAAAATAGGAGAAAAACATTTAGAAAATTTAGAAAATTTCAGGATCAACTCAGAAGACCCAATAGCTTACTAATAGAGGTCACAGAAAGAAAAAGCAGACTCAATGGCAGAGAAATACATTTCTAAACAAAGCAAAATTACCTGAATTTAAGGATTAGGCTTTCAGATTGTAAAGGCCTACTGAAGGCATAAAACAAGTGAAGGGCAAGAAACCACCCTGAGGCACATGATTTGGAATTTCAGAACACTGGGGAAAAGATTAAATGCTAACAGCTTCCTGAAGAGAAAAAAGAAACTGTTTAGATGAAAAGAATGTTAAAGGACCTGCTCCTTCTTTTCCTTCCCTCCTTCCTTCTCTCCTCTTTTTTTTTTTTTTAACTCAAAGATTGGAAATAAAATAAAATAAAATAAAGCTTTAAAATTCTGAGGGAAACTGTTCTTCAACTTAGAATTCCAACATAAATAGAGGTTGCATGTGATGACAATTTTTTTTTTTTTTAATTTGAGAATGAAACTTTTTTTTAACAAATATCCTCTTGGACACATTGGTGGCTCAGTCATTAAGTGTGTGCCTGCAGCTCAGGTCACGATCCCAGAGTCCTGGGATAGAGACCCACATCAGGCTCCCTGCTGGGCGGGAAGCCTGCTTCTCCCTCTCCCATTACCTCTGCTTGTGTTCCCTCTCTTTCAGTCTCTCTCTCTCTCTCTGTGTCAAATAAATAGATAATTTTTTTAATTGCTTCTTTATTTCTTAGGAAGAAATGGGAGACATACTCTATTAACTGGAGGGAGGAGCTAATAAGAAGTGGACATGGGATGTAACCTAAGAGAAAGGCAAAGGAAATCTAAGTGAGTCTTGGGTGGAGGGTTGGGAATAAGCTGTAATTTGGAACAATATAAGAGGGTCAAGGAGGGATATCCCAAGGGAGAAAATGACTTAGGGTATTTTAGTATATGTCTATTTGTACAAAGAAGAAAACCATAGTTTGAAATTGAGAATTGGAAGTCATACATGCATAGAAAAGTTAGCTAACTAAAAACAAAATGCCATTATCAACTCCAAGGAAAACAAGAAAGTAAAGCTCATTGTACACTCTCTTGAAGAGCTTTGAACAATGCTTAATGAAAACATTTGGAAAATGGAGGAGGGGTCTTGGGTATAGAATAAGGTATGTTTTAAGAAAGTGCAATCTTCATCTTCCATAGAAGTAAGACAATAAGTAATATTTGAAATTGAAAGGTGAAGAAATATAAGTAAGAACAAATTTATTATAAAAGTCCATAGTAGAAGAAACAGACCAAAGTTTCCAAGAAATTGCATCTGGGGAACAGAATCCAGAAATAGAGTATTTCCAGTGGCTGTTCTTGATTTTTCATTTTTTTTTTTATGTTTTTCTGTTATGATGGAAGGTAACAAGCTTTGAGATACAATGTTAATTTAGTTTAGTTTATGTACTATTGTGATGAAAGTGGATATGAAATAAAAATATTTGAATTTGCCTTTAGAGAAATGTGATCATTTGGTATTGACCTTACTTTATCATACATAATTTTTTAAAAAACAACATACATATTAGCTATTTTTTCTATCTTACATTACTATGGATATACAGAGCATATTTTCTACACCTTTATCAAGTTATTCCCCTTCTAATATTTTAAGCCAGGTCCTTTTATAATCTTGGTTCTGTGACTTTCATTTATTCACTCATTTAGTCATTCTTTCTCAAATATTTATTCAGCCAGCACCCATCTAGGCACTGGGGATATAGCACTGAACACAACAGACTCTCATAATAGTCACTCTCTGCTGACATCAAGGTTTTATTGTGGGAGTGTTGAGACAAAGTCATGTAATCTATTTGAATTTTGGATTCCTAATCTGTAAAATAGGCATAATTTTACCTACCCATTATTCTAAAATGAATTTTGAGAATGTGTCCAGATTAAAATTTTTCTATTCTAAAGAAAGCATCTCACAAAGCAGTACTTTAATATTCAAAGTGTCAAGTTTATAATTATTTCTAGCACTTACAAACTGAGCTATTGGGGATAAGACCATCAACAGCACAAAATGACCACCACATTTCTCTTTAGTGCTAATAGGCAGATTTCCCAATTCTGCATCTAGTCACTCAGTTTTGTCTAAATATTGATGTTGTTATTTGTAGTATATCCAGTCCATATTCGTTCCATTCTTTTTCTCTACTTATGAAAAAAACAATCTAATAAAACTATTCAAAATCAAAATGCACTCAACTGCATATAATGCAAAAGAATGATTCTGCTGAACACAGCAGCTATAAAATGTACCCCAATTCCCTGCCCATCAGCTTGAATTCTGAGACTATTTTGTAAATATGCAGAGATAAGCCTTTTTTTATATTTATTGGAAGGTCAAAAGTTTTGGAAGTGGGGATATATAAGTCAGACAAGAATATATTATCATATATTTATTAAGCAATTTATTGGAAAGAGAAACATGCCAGGCACATTGCAAAGTACATGGCAAGCACTTGTAACTTCTACCATCCTGGTTTATGGCACTATCACTTCTTAGCTTGTCAGCCACAAAAGCCTCCAGACTGTTTTTTACTACTTCTGCTTTGCCTCCTACTCCATGAAGACATCAGCTAAAGTAACTCATTGAAAATATGAGCCATACCATAACACTCCTCTGCCCCAAACCTCCATTGTCTTCCCCAAAAGTGGAAGTTCCCTGCAATAATCTAGAAAAAGAATTTGTTGAATGCAAGAATCAATCAATCAATCAATCAATCAATCACAAATCACCTGTGAAACTTGGGTCATATATACAACTGGATATTTACTCTCAGTGATTTTTTAGGTGTTAAAATCAGCAACAAACAAACAAACAAAAAACAAAACATATAGAAAATAATTCAGTCTTGGATCCAGGACAAAGAGTGTGAATAAGGACTTTCTGAGAAATTAGAAAAAAGAAGTTCATGTAGGCCATAGTGGTTTGGATTACTTGTATAGCAGACACACACAGGATTGAATTAAGATACTGACTTGATGTGTCAAATTTAGAAGTGACAGGCCCATCTTGAAGGTGGTAGACAAACTTGAGCTCAAGTAAACTCTTATCTGGCATCCAATAAATTGCAACTTGATTAAGTGGTATTTTTGCACATATATAATACAAATCCAATTAATATTCTCATTAGTCTTTCAGACCCTGAATTCAATTGCAATTCAACAAGAAGAGATTAAATTATACATGGCATCAGGAGAGTATTGGTTCTATTTTTATTGCATTCTAATTATTTGAAAATTGGTAATCTGTGTACATATGACAACCTCCCAATGACATGAATATTGGATTAAATGAAACTGCCTGGCATTGACAACTAACTGAGTTGATTTCATCTAATGAGATAGAGATGTGGAAAACACCTATGGGCCTTCCATCACAGGCTGCAATTCTTCTACAGATTTCTTGGCAAAGAAAGAAGGAAAACATACTCTATAAAAGAGTGGTTTTTCGAGCCACATTTGCTTCTTTTACCAGCAAACTTTCAGGTCTAGATGACCGCCTTGTGTTTGTTGGCTGACTTCTGAAAAGGACTGATTGGTTCTCAGGTACCAGAATATTATCACCAAAAAATATAAGACAATTCGTTTAAATATACATATATATATATATATATATATATATATATATATATATATATATATGTGTGTGTGTGTGTGTGTGTGTGTATACACACATATATATATATTTAAAATACATACATGCATATGATATATATATCAGGGAAGTTTTCCTAAGTAAAGGACATTATCAGTTCAAGTAAAACTTAGAATAATGTGTCTGAAATTTCAGTTGTTCACAACCACCTCTAATATCTTTACCAAAAGCCATAATTCATTTATGCTATTGTTATATTTCTTAAATTACTTCATTTGATTTATACTTAAATACATTTTTTAAATACACTATTTTTAAAGGGGATATTTTATCACTACTAAATTGCAAATAAGTATCACTAGCCATAAAGAGGTAACTATAAATATAAACACAATGAAACAACATTGTTTTGAAGTTTGGGGGCTGAACTCAGAATTGTTATCTCTTTTCAAAGAAGAGAAACAAAGAAGTATTTTTGATGTATTCAAGACTTCCACCAAAAGGAGACCATCTCATATCTATAATCAAAGGGTTGAACTAGGATTAGGAAAGGTATAGATATCTCCCTACTAATACTATATTAATAATGATTATCCATATATCACCAAAAAGTATCTTGCGTCATCATGATCCTTTCATTAAACTTTGAGAAACCATGATTTAGAGCAACAACTTTCATTTTCTGTTTAGCTATAACCCACTGTTTGTATGTTCATACATCAGTATAACACACAGATGCCGATACAGAAATACACACATAACTGAAACAAAAGTTTTGTGAAACAATTCTGACCTTACCATATGCAATGCACACTGAAATTCTTTTCTTATTAAAAATGCACAAAATTATTTCTTAATCCAATAATGGCATATGACAAATAGCTTGCAAAACAATTTGGATTGGGGTTAGAGTGATATTATTCCCATTTTAATATTAGGGATGCTACCATAATGCAATTTGCCTTAACAGAAGTATAAATTAGAAGATTGTGAGAAATCAAAGAACTACATTAATTTTAGAAATCCCCACATTATCTTTTATAGAGACTAGTTTTTGTCACAGTTCCTTTCCTTGTCTTTAGGAAGAACCTGCTATGTATCTCTTTTGTATGTATTGACCAAAGTATATCCATAGAACATTAGATTAAATATTAATAGCATAATTAATAAAAATAGATTCCAAAGTGTGTGTGTGTGTGTGTGTGTGTGTGTGTAATGGCAGACTAAACAAAATTTAGATATTTTTAAAATATATTTTATTTTATTGTTATTTTTTTAGAAAGGGAGGGGGTGCAGGAGAGAGAACATGCACAGGGTGGAGGGGCAGAGGAGGAAAGAGAATCTTAAACAGGTTCCATGCTCAACATAAGTCAGCAGTGGGGCTCAATCTCACAACCCTGAGATCATGATCTGAGCCTTAACCAACCGAGCCATCCAGGTCTCCCTTAAAATATATTTTAAGAATTGTTATCTTTACTACAAAACTTTTCATAATTTTTAAAACACTAATGAGCTTTGTTAATTTCCCCAGAGGGGCACGCTATCAAGTGTTTTGTAAATGTTTTGAGCATGACATATTTTCTAGGTAGAACATATTAGAAAATATATATTCTCTTGATGCGTATTGGCAAATTGTGCAATTGTGCTGTTGTTTTATTTTTCCCTATTCTCTATGCCTCTATGGTGCTCTTTGCTTCTGCTAAATGAGTATCCACTCTTTCTTGAACACAATACAAACTTTTCATCTCCATTCCTTACACACAGCACTACGTTCACTGCTAGCTCATGGTTATCTATTAAACTGCATCTACTCTCCACAGAAGGATTTGCACACAAAATAGCCCAAAAGTAGAAACAATCCAAATGCCCATCAACAAATGGATGGCTAAGCAAGATGTGGTACATCCATACAATGCGATACTATTTAGTAATAAAAAAGGATAAATTAGTAATATATGCTACATCAATGGATCTCAAACATTAAATAAAAAAGCCAGATACAAACGGCCACATATCACATGAAAACATTTGTGTAATATTTTCAAAAAAGGAACACCTATAAACACAGAAGGTAGATTACCAGTTCCCTGGAGCTTTGGGCAGGAATGGAGATTAAATATAAGTGGGCAAGAGGGATCCTGTCAAGAATGGAATTGTTCTAATACTGGATGGGTATGTTAGTTGCACAACATGAAGAATTTACTAAAACTACTTAATTGTATACTTAATATAGATAAATGTTGTGTAATGTAAATTATTCCTCAATTAAAGTTATTAACAACCAGCCAGCTGGTTGACCAATCAACCGTCCATCCATTCATTCATTCTTCCTTCCTTCCTTCAAGATTCTTTCATGCCTCAAGCTAAATGTGGCCTTTCCCTATCTTGAAAGAACACATCATTTTGTTTTTACACATCTTGTACCCTTATTGTGTGCCTTCCAACCCTTCTTTGTATTGTTTTTGAGTATTTGCCTAACATCCTTACTGGACTACAAGTTTTTGCAGACACAAAATATACTGGACTGCTCCATGTAAAAATATTGTTGAATCTCAGTATAGGAAACAAATACTACTTAATGAAGGTGAACAGCAATAAAAATACATGTGAAAATGCCCACTGGTGGGTATTCTTAAATTGACTGCTCTGAAATGTGAAATGTATGCTCTGTTATTTGAGTTTAAGAAGTAGTTTAATACCTCTACACATCAGCTACTAATAATTCAAGGAATGATGATAATAATAATAATAACAGCAAAGGCAGCAACCTCGGGAAGAATTACCTTATCAAATGCTCATTTCAGGTGCTTCTCATCCTATGGCTATTATTCCAGAGAAAGAAACTAGACACAGTGAAGTTCAGCCCCTTGTCTTAAGCTGGGTGTCCTGGACGACACAGATCCTGAGGAAGGTTTCTCAGGCAAATGGCTGATGGAGGGACTGCTTTCAAGAGAAACTGAAAATGAGATGTAGGAAGTAAGAAAGAAAGGAGAAAGAGGTAGGGTGTTTCTGGAGAAGTCTAGTTTTAGTCTAATCCATGGGGAACTCTGGAAGATAAATAGGAGAGCAGAGTCTGTCCTGTCTTGAGGCAAGGGACTAAGACTTAAATATACCTACTGTTCCAATCCGTGTGTGTGTGTGTGTGTGTGTGTGTGTGTGTGTGTGAACTCCCTAGTACCCTGGCTACAATCACCCAAGGGTAATCCTCCAGAGAAAGTAACAGTTGTGAGATTTTAGTGAGTGCCCACATTTGGGGGATGGAAACTGCCACCAGAAGAAGGGGCTCAAGAGACTTGAGTAGACATCAGTAGCATCTACTACTGCTCTTGGCTCAAATCACACCCTTAGTAAGAATACCTTGAAGTCACACCCCAATAATTCTGATCTCTACATCAGTGTTTTGAACTCCCTACTTTTTTTTTCCCCTTTAATGTCTCATTTTATTATGTTCTGTCTTTAAAACACACGCACGAGCCCTCCCTGATATGGCCTAGCTCAATCCATTAGCATCTATTTTTAAATTAAATATTAATTCAGATTGGGATAACAAAGTCAACCTATTTGATACCCTTCTTTAATCTTGCTTTTAATGAATAGATAAAAATAATTTTTAATTACATGCATTATTTAAATAACGTCTGAGGAACTTGAATGTTGCTTGAAAACAGTTGACTTCTTCCAGCATTTTAAATATTCCCCACTCCAAATCTTCTTTAGACTAAAACTCTCTGTGAATAAAGATTTGCTCAGAAGCTTGGTTCAGACAATGCCCCAATCACTACACATTCCAAATGAGTCAGTCTGAATTTCAGAAAAATTCTTGTGTATTTTTAAATTTTCTAAATCAGAAATAAAATCATAAAGGCCAGTGAAATCTGGTGTTAGAAACTATAATCTACACAACAAACAAACAAACCCGAAGTATGACAGAATGCCTGCTATCCAGCATTGCACAAAAGAACTGGCTTTGTTCCAACAATGGCATGACTTATTACAATAATACAAAGCACTGTTTATAAAGAATGACAAACTCTAAATGAAAATTGCTCAGTCTGAGCCCCTGGAGCCTACATTCATCCATTTCTGTCCTTCCCCCAATTCAGCATACTTTCCATTCAAATGCAGATATTCAAAGGGATTTCTGTGTCCTCTACTTATCTTGCATACCTCTCCTTTCCCCTTATCTCTCTTATTTTGCCTATACTGAAAGCCAGGCTCAGAGCTCTCAGCTGTTGAATAAGTAGCCGAGAGTTCTGAACATTTAGAGTCAACAGAATGTTTAATTTGTATGCATTTCATGCAAAAGAATAAAATGCTACCCTGGATGCCAGCATGTGATAAGACCACTGTGCCCTGTTGCAATGACTTAGTCATTGGTTGAGTCGTGAGAATTAACAGGACTTGAGCATATTATGTGATAAACGGCACCCCACACTGGCTACATCTTGAGCCATGAAAGTGACAAAATGGAGAGATAAGGTATATTGCTTTGAGGTAAAGGAAATATGAGGCCGAGACCAAGTCCCTGGATGTATTTTTCCTGAAAAGTGAATCTCATAGACTAAGGCATCTTCTATCCTATTTTAAACCATAGCCAGAAACATTTCTCTTCAATGAGCAATTTGCAAAACACTTCCCCAGGGATTCCTGATGTCTGTCAGAAACCTCTCTGTATATTTCTTTCCATTCATTGGAGAGAAGGGAAGGGACGTACCCATTTGTGAAATACGCTTATGCTTTTTATCTGTTATTTAATTTTTACAATGAATCTTTGGGAATAATACTATCCTTATTTTGCTGACAAGAAAACTGAATTACATTCAAAGTAAAACGAAAAGTAAAGGAATTAATACAGATTCACTAAAGAACAGAGCTTAGATTCAAATCCAGACCCTTTTGACCCAGAAGTTCATGTTCTTTCCACTCTTTCAGGCTGCCTATAGCTTAATACAACATTTCCCAAATGTGTCCTGTTGGATACTAATGGTAGGCAAACACTGTTAAGAGGTTACAAGGCCAGTTTGTTTTATAAGACTTTCTAATACTTTTAATATGTCCATGTATAGTCTGTATCTCCACCAGGGACCTACAGTTCAGTGTTTCTAAAACTCCATGACCTTAGAGACCTTTTCCTCCCTGACTCTCAAACTCTATAGAAAATGCTTTAAAACTTATATTACCCCAGGAGTACTCTACGAGAAAAGAAGAGAGAATAAAGACCAAAATGGCCTAAGTTTTTATTTCACAGATTTCTGCATTGCTCAAATTTAAATATATATATATATTTTATTTATTTATTTGAGATCGAGAGAGAGCGAAAGCAAGAGAGAGTGAGAGCAAGAGCGAGAGAGAGAGCAGGAGCAGGAGCAGGGGGAGAGGGAGAAGCAGGCTCCCCACTGAGGAGGGAGCCCAGTGCAAGGCTGAAACTCAGGACCCTAAGATCATGACCTGAGCCTAAGGCAGACACTTAACCAACTGAGCCAACTGGGTGCTCCTGCATTGTCCGAAATTTTATGAACTTGCATTAATTTGGAAAGAAAAAAAACAAAGTATCATTTATATGAACCAGGATAAGATCATTGTTATAATACTAATAATACTATGTATATTCCTATTAGAATGTATTTATAAATATATGAAAGTAAATATGCACTCAACCAAGGTCTGTATCTCTAATAATTACTATGTAAAGGCAGACATAAGAATACATTCATTAAAAAAAAAAAAAAGAGAGAGAGAGAGAATATATTCATGTAATGTGTGATGAGTATTATAATAATAGAGCAATAACAGTGTTATGTAAGACCAGGCACTGTCTTAAGGGCCTGGTATATATTAATCCATTTAATCATCATAACAACCCTCTGAAACCAACGTTAATTTCTCCACATGAGAGATGAGGAACCTCGGGCACAGGAGTTAATTTATTTCTCAGAAGTCTTACTGGTGACTTGCCCAACCAAATGTACAGCAAAACCTGGTGCCAAATGGTCTTCTACTGACTCTATATTGTTATGACCCTCACTTAAGACTATTTTGCAAAGGAATCTAGATGCTTTTGGAAGGCTTCTTTAGCCTATGTCAAAGCCTCCTACTATTATAGTTCCCTTGCGCCCCCATCTTCCCTATAGTCTATCCCTTGTTACTGGAAATTATATATATAATTTATAAAATATAAATATAATAGAAAATATGTGCCATTTACATATATCAATTATATATGATATATAAAATATTTTAGAATAAAAACTATAAAAGTTGATAGAGCAATGTCAAAGTACTACTTAAGAGTCATTTATCTGACTTCCTTATTCATAGCCATTTGCGGAGTATATGCTAAATACTGCAATGAAGGATAGAAGCATTCATTAAAAACCAAGGTGCTAACTGAACTTATACCCGCTTTTTTTTTTCCTTTTTGTTTTCTGTGAAGATTTAACCATGCACAGATATGTACTTAGATTACAAGGAAAACACAGGCAAAAAACAATGCAAAATGAAAGAAATTAAGGTAAAATGGAAGCCATGATCACAAAAAAAGATGATTACAAAAAAATCATGATTACAAAAACCATGATTACAAAAAAAGGAAAAAAAAGAAAAAAATACACTAACAATTTAGACTCAATTTTGAAAAAGGACTGACATTTATTTAAAAAAAAAAAAAAAAAAGAGCAAATGCTTCGACAGAGCTTATCCTGAGCCAGGCACTTCAGGTGTTTTATGCATATTAACTCATTTATCCTCAAAACCCTACCATATCAATACTACTATTATCTTTTCTTTACTGACAAGGAACCTGAGGCACAGAAAAGATAAGGGTTGAACCCAAGATTCCGAAGCAGGTAAGTGTCTGGACTGAGGTTCAAAGTCAGGCCATAAGATCCCAAGCTGCAGGCTCCTAACACCATCAGGGCACCTGTGATACAAGGTGTAGCAAGTATGTGTAAGTGGCCCTTCTCGACTGGCTACTGCACTTGATGTTGTACCTACATCAGCTCATTATTCTTCATGGGAATGCGCTGAGGTTGGTCTGATCTCCTCTTCTTGGAAAAGAAGTAACTGGTAGATAACTAGTACTGATTGAATCTGGATGAAAACAGAAGACTGAAAAAAGAAAGAATGAAGGAAGGAAGGAAACACAGACTGTTTGCAACCGATGCTGTGTTCTTTCCATAGCACCAAGATTTTTGGGGAATCGCTCTTGGACTTACATTATGTGAAAGCACTGATCATATCTTACTTTGTATCCCCAGATTATGGCCTAGATCCTCAAAGTAGTTTTTTTTTGTTTTGTTTTGTTGTTATTGTTGTTGTTGTTTTGTTGTTGTTGTTTGAATGCCCCAAATTGCATCAATTTGAATAAATGTCAACCTAGTCCTCCTCACATTCATTATTCAAGAAAAGATAAATCTAGTAATGAAAAAGGAAAATTATAGGGATCATCCCTATGGCTGAATTTATAAAGTACTTTTGAAAGAAACAAACAAAAAATGTGTGAGAACTACTTAAAATTCCTTGCTGGAGAACCATACCTAATGGAATCTTTGCATGGGTCTCAAATGCTTCCTTGCACTTCTTGAAGCTCCTTTCTGTCATCTTTTCCTTTTAATCTGCTGCCCATATTAAATAACTCGTACCTAGGCTTGAGCATGAATGGTGCACACTCAGATGCGAGCAAGCGGCTATTCAGGAAAGAAAATTACTGAGGAGCTCAGGAGAGCAGAGAACGGCCAGGCTGGAGCAACCAGCATCCTCTGCACCCTCTGCTCTACCTCACCCCATTCCATATTACACACCCAGTTCAATTTCCCCTTTCGGAGGAAATGAAGCAGAATACATCAATAGAATGAACTGGTTTATTCCTAAGAGTCATAAAAAACTGCAGCTCCTCATAAAAGGTATAGAAAATGAGCTCCTCTTTCACGTAAGTGAGGCTCTTAGGCAAAATATCAATATCCTAGTCCCCTGATAACTTCCTTGACATAGGAATATTTACAGAGACAGCTTTTTATCAACTACTGAGGACACTGTTTGGCTTGAAGTTGAAAAATGTCTTCGAGGTATGAAAATCTGTCCTTAGTTCCCAGATGTTTCTTTTGAGTTATCGTATTTCTAAAGATAAAACAAACATACATAGAACCCTTCATTTTAAATATGTTTCTGCATCCCCCAAAAAAGTGTTTTTCATTTTAAATTGATAAATGACTGTGCTCCAATGGGCACTGTGTTTCTCCCATTGGAAAAACAAATAATGTGCATTTTGTATTGATATATTTTTCCTTTTAAAAGTAACCTCTAGAAATTATATAGAAACATGTCAAGGGGCACCTGGGTGGCTCAGTGGGTTAAAGCCTCTGCCTCCGGCTCGGGTCATGATCCCAGGGTCCTGGGATCGAGCCCTGCATCGGGCTCTCTGCTAGGCAGGGAGCCTGCTTCCCTTCCTCTCTCTCTGCCTGCCTCTCTGCCTACTTGTGATCTCTCTCTCTCTGTCAAATAAATAAATAAAATCTTAAAAAAAAAAACAACAAACATGTCAAAATGTACACGTCAAAGAAAAAATGAAAAAATGCTTGTGTTCATTCTCCCTCCACTATCTATATATATATATTTAAAAAAAAACTGGGATTATTATTTTGCATTCTGTTTTGAAACTTACTCTTTTAACTTAAGAAATATATTCTGAATGAATTTTCAACATGGTGGTATTTGCCAGTCTCATGGGACACATGCTAGGTAAATGCGGGAATTAATTCACATGCAGACAAAATGAGGCTCTTGCCCCAAATTCAGAATTGAAGGATGGCCAAGGGAAATGTCACTGAGCAGGTGAGGGAGGAGCCCAAGCTTAGGAAGACCAGCAAAGGGGAACACAGAAGAGGCAGCCAGGACAGACAGGGCCTTTCCAAACTCAAGGAGGGAGGTACACAGTGGCCTGGTGACCAAGAACCAGGCAAAGGTAAGAACACTCACCTGGGCACTTATTAAGGACCAGAATTAGTCATTTAAGCACTTTGTCTATTAATATGTGTTTGTTTCAGGTAATAGTCTGTGAGCTATGTCCATTGGAGGATTTTATAGAAGGAACAGAGGATCAGAAAGTTTAGATAACTTAGCTAAGATCACACGACTAGTTAGAGTAGAGATTGCAGTTAGGATTTTTTCACTCAAAGGCATAGCGTGCTTCAACACAGTCCACACTTGTTAGATTATCCCTCTGCTGCTCTTTTCCATGCCACCCCCTCCTCCTTTGCACTTAGACACATGCTTAAATATAAATCTATGTCCTAAGGAATCTGCACAGGTCTTGTTCAAAAGAATCAAGAATCTGTTTCTTCAGTGAGCTCAATGGCTTATTCTTTTAATTAATAAACTTCATAACTTATGTTCTTGGAATGTGTATATGTGTGTGTGTAGTATGTAAGTATATGCACTCATGAGTCTAATATATATTAACACAACTATATTTGTGCACAATGTGTATGTGTACATGAACACACAAAATCACATACCTCACTGGTTTTGATAGCCATTGAACACACATTTTTGAAGGTAAGGCATCAGATTTGTGGCTCATAGACACTAAATTTTCTAAAAGTTAGTAAAAGACTATGGGCTAAAAAAAAGGCACAAACTCATCATCATTAAAAATATCTTTTAAAAAACCCATCTAGTGAATAAAGTTTTATTTTTGAAATTCAGAATTTAATCAGAAATCCCCTTTCTATATATTTGAATTTTACAACATTTATGAAGGCACAGTACCTATACAACTTTATGGAATTCATCAACTGTTTGAAGAGCAGTCTGAAGGTATTTTCTCAAGCATTTTCACAATGTATTTGTAATTTCACAAGTATTTGTAAATGCTTTGTTAGAACCCCATCGCAAACAATTTTACTAGTTATTTTGATGTATGGCCATGCAACTGAGAGATGAGATTTTCAGTCACTAGCCTCTGCCTCATCATACAAATGGAGAACACAATTCCCAGCTTGTTCAATTTCAAGTCTCCTGTAGCCTCTATATCTGTTTTTGTGTATTCAGAGCTTGTATTAAGCATTTTCTCTCTAATTTCCTTGCAATTTTCCCCATTCTCCTGTTAACCCTGTTCTGCCCTTCTCTTTGAATGTATCTAGAAAGACTGATCTTGTAGCAATGTATTCTTGAAAGTGCTTACTTCATCCAAGCCAGGGCACATCTTTTAAAATTATGACCACGGACCTCAAATGGGCACTAAGTACTGCCCAGTAATCTTCTCACATTTGCTTGGTAAATTCACTTCCCCAGGCTCTGAAAGACATACTGCACTTTCTTTAAAACATTCATTACTTGCCACCTCACAAATGCTTTTCACTTCACCCCATTTCATAAGAATAGAAGAAAGCAATCAGACGCAATGTCTCTCAACTTCCAATTACGAATGTATGCACACTGATACCAATATTCTCTGCCTTTTCCAATACATAATACAGGGAAGGAAACTCTGCTGCCACCAAGACCAGCTCCTCTACCAAAGCAAGGATCTCTCTTTTGTTCCCTGTCATTTGCCCAGTCCCTAGACTAGCATCTAGTAAGAGGTTGGTAAATACAGGTTGAATGAATGAATGAACGAATGAATGCATGCTTATGAATACAAGAGGGTCCATCTGCCCTAAATAAAGAGGAGGATAGTGCAAACAAAGATTTCTAGGGTGGTACTCCAAATCTGTAGCATATATCTAGATATGCAAATAAGATAAATGATAAATAATAGATGATGTTTGCTTGTGCTTCATTTCCTTTGTCTTTATCCTATTTGGTTTTTGCATGGGTTCTAACAACTAATAGCCACATTCATAGAGCACAGTAATAGAGCCAGGCACTGTCCACTCATTGTGATTAGTCCTTACAACAATGACAAACTTAAATGCATTGAAAATGAGGCTCAGATCGATCAAGTAAGATCTCCAAGGTCAACTAGTAAGTGAAGGAGGTAGGACTCAAATCCATATCTATCTGATGTAAAAGTCAATGCTCTCTCCCCTCAGCCATGTTGCTAATTGGGCTCTGAAACCTGAAACCTTCCAGGTTTAAGCCCAACTAGCTTGTGAGTCAGTTCTGTGGGGAACAGAGCTGCATTCCCTTCACCATCAGCAAGGCCTAGAAACTTCATGCTGCCGAATAATCTTTTCTTCTCTCAGTCAGTCAGTCAGGAAGTCTGAGTAGACACAGAAATAGGCAGAGACATAAGAATGCCTAATGGGAACTTCATATCCAGCTTCCTGTCTTGCAGAATGGATCTAAATTTCTATATCCCCAGCCATGAACTCTAATCATGGCAAGAAAGGCAAGACCTTCTAAGCTCACAATAGGGTTGGTTCTTGGTTTTGTGGGGCCTAAATCTTATATAATTGAAGGAGAAAATTCTATAAGGAAAGATTAAAAACATCACGTATACAAAATTTGGCAGGGAAGTTGATCTTTAATTGAAATATGAATGGGAAGGGACCCACACACTTGGGGGACTTTGTACTTTAAGCTTCATTTATCCCAAGATAATTCCGTCTTTGACTATGACCAAGCTCTGAGAGACAGGTACGTGCTAGTTTAAAGATTTTTTTTTTTATTTATTTATTTGACAGAGAGAGATCACAAGTAGGCAGAGAGACAGGCAGAGAGAGAGAGAGGAGGAAGCAGGCTCCCTGCTGAGCAGAGAGCCCGATGCGGGACTCGATCCCAGGACCCTGAGATCATGACCTGAGCTGAAGGCAGCGGCTTAACCCACTGAGCCACCCAGGCACCCAGGTACGTGCTAGTTTAGAACCTGTGTTCTCAGATTGACAACATGGATTTGTTTTTTGTTTTTAATGATTTTGTTTATTTATTTGAGAGAGAGAGAGAAAGGGAGAGAGAGAGAGCTTAAGTAGGGGGAGGGGCAGAAAGAGAAGCAGACTCCCTCTTGAGCAGGGAGACTCAGACTCAGGGTCTATTCCAGGACCCAGATGCTTAACTGACTGAGTCACTCAGGAGCCCTGACAGCACAGATTTGAATCCCAGATTCACTTTTACATCTTAGACCAGGATCAAAGCTTCTTGAACGCTTTCTCTTTTATTAAGTCGTCAATTAAATAATTGGTTCCCAAAAATTATTGTCAACATGAATAATGCGAACAAAACACAAGCAATAGTGCCTAGCAGACACTCAACAAAGTGCTCATTCAGGTATCGCTGGTAGTTCTTAGCTACTGATGCCATCTTCTTCCTCACCTCACCTGGACTTATCTACCTGAGGTCCATTCTTACGTTCATTTGATGGCTTACTCAATGCCTCAGCACCAGGCACTTGGATTTAATCCTGTGTCTGCACCATTGTGGACCACATTTTGGCATATCTCACGAGTTTTTTTCAGGAGCCTTTTTGCTACCTGTACACTGGAAAATCCCTCATCTTCCTGGGCATAACCCAATAAAACTAGAAAATAGTAATAGGATGAAAAAGTTCATAATATATTCTTAAGTAAACAAAGAGCCAGAATTCCTATAATTTTGGCTAATGAGATTATTCTTACAGGGTTTTATAAAAATTGAACACCATAAGTATGTAAAACTAGAATATGATTTATCACTCGATCACAGATGATGTACTTATTATGCTATCTAAGGCTACCAATTAATTTTGTCATTTCTAACAAGTCAATTAACCTTCCTGGGACTCAAATTTCCTCATAAAATGAGGTGGTTGGGCTATAGTCTCTATGATTCTTGCTAGTTCCTTCCCAAAATATTAGTAGTACAAATATCTGAGATAAAAATGCATTATTCTCATCTCAATGTGAGCTATGCCAATTTGAATATTTATCTTTGAAGTTAATATGTGGGGGAGGAGGAGTTACTTAAAGGAAAACAACATGACATCTTTTTTGTGAATTTTGCCTTTTTGCTTTCACTGTCATAAAACTCTCACTGCAGCAAGTGCTCAAGGAATATTATTTGATTTTTTAAAAATGCTTTTCTAGTTAAGTCTTATTTAGATAATATACAGTGGTTCTGTAGATATGATTAAGAGTGGGCTTTATGTCCCAGGATCTTGAAGCAGCCTGATAAGGAGAAATGAAGACAACTTACTCACTTGCCCTAGGTGGCTGATAGAAGGGCAGATCTAGCTTCAACACAAGCAATGAGTAGTTTAGCCTGAGCATATGTAAAAGACCTGTCATGAGAAGTACAGGACATATTTCCAGGTAAAAGAGTTTTGACAAGGGGGTGGGATTATGGACATTGGGGAGGGTATGTGCTTTGGTGAGTGCTGTGAAGTGTGTAAACCTGGTGATTCACAGACCTGTACCCCTGGGGATAAAAATATATGTTTATAAAAAAAAATTTAAAAAAATAATAAATAAATTTTAAAAAAAAGAATATACAACTTAAACTTTTCACAGTCTCCCTAAAGTTAATATGTATTGTGCTATTCCACATAAAATACAATCGTTTTCAACCCCCCCTCCCCCCAAAAAAAAGAGTTTTGACAAAAGGTAATGAATCAGGGGTGCCTGGGTGGCTCAGTTGTTAAGTGTCTTTCTTCGTTCGGCTCAGGTCATGATCCCATGGTCCTGGGATCAAGCTCCACAGCGGGCTCCCTGCTCAGCAGGAAGCCTGCTACTCCCTCTCCCATTCCCCCTGTTTGTGTTCCTGCTCTTACTGTCTCTCTCTCTCTCTTTTTCTGTCAAATAAATAAATAAAATCTTTAAAAAAGAAAAAAAGGTAATGAATCAGTGTCTTGGCAGGTGTCTAAAGAAGGGCAAAGGTGTTTCTGTCTAGCCCATGCTGAGATTGGCATAGGCAGATATGGTCTATAAACTGATTCAGGGCCTATAAAAAAAGCTTGAAAGGAAGACTTGGAGACCCTTCCTACACTAATCTCTCAGTAACCTCCCAGTAAAAATAAATAAATAAATAAATCTCAGTGTTCTCATAATTGTCTAGTATGACATGACCTTGCATCCCTCTACTGAGTCTCCTACCCTCACTAGCTCACCCTGCTTCAGTTTCGTTAGACTTCCAGGGCTCCATGAACAGAAGAAACACACTTCCAACCAAAGACTCTTGTACTTGGTCATCTTTTTGCCCGGAATCCTGTTGTTCTAGACTACTGATCTCACACACTCATTTCTCTTAGTGTTGGCAGAAAAGTTATTTCTTCAGAAAGGCCTTCTCTGACTACTCTATTTTTAAAAATGTATTTCTTTGAGAGAAAGAGAGTGAAAGTGAGCACAAGCAGGGGCTGAAGAAGATGGTGAAGCAGATTCCCTGTTACATGGGGCTGAATCCCAGGTCCCTGAGATCATGACCTCAGTCAGACACTTAACAGACTGAGCCACCCAGGTAGCCCTGGCCATTCTATGATAAATAACACCCATGTTTCTGACCCCCTATTGTATTTTGTGCTTGTCTCTATTAAATATCAGATTATATATCCCTTGTTTCTTTATTTTGTTGTCTTCCTTCTTCAATAGTACATAAATTCCTCAAGAACCTGGACTGTGCTCATTCCCGTTCCTAGAACAATGTATGGAGCAAAGTAGAGGCATATATATTTAGTGAATGAATGAATGAATTATCCTATAACTATGCTGTCTTACATACAGTTTTGTAGTATTTATCGTTTGTATCTCAAAATTTAGCAGATTCACTGAGAAAGAAAACTTTGTGTTTTTGCTTAAGGCTGCATCCCCTGTGTCTAGAACAGTGACTGACACTTAGGAGTAGCTTAATAAATAATCTTAAATATTATTTATCATGAAAAATGAAAAGTTCCTGCACTGTAGTTTCAAGAAAGAACACAAATGGTTTTTGATTAGAGTAACAAGTAGCACCAGAATCAGTTTTAAATCCAACCAAATCGATTAACAACAACTTCCTAGTAGTAGACACCTCTCTTTGGAAAACCTAAAACCCTGTATAATATCAGCAGTTTGTTGCTCTGAGCTACTGTGCCTAACAAGTGCAGTTCTCCCTTGCTTAGCAAGCAATGAATTCAGCCTCTATTTTCAGATACTGAGTGGTTGCCTCCTTTCTTTGGAAGAAAAGATGGTGCCTGGCCATAATGGCCAAACACACAAACCATTCATAACACCCTAAACAGGGTTCTGCACTGACACAAATACAAACTCAGGTCAATTCACACAACAAACAGAAGAGGGAGGTGCTATGATTATTCCCAATTAAAATGTAAAGAATCTGAGGTGTAGAAGGTTGGGGCACTTAACCTCAAGGCAACTAATACATAGAAGAGCTGAGATTTTAGTATTATTAAATACAATTATTTTGGCTTCAGAGTCTGTGCTTTTAGCATCTCTACTCCAAGATCTCTCTGTAAAAACTGAAACCTGTAATTGGTACTGTGTCAGCAGTAAGATCTGTTTTGATGATGAGTCTCATGACCTGCTCAAAGGCTTTTCAAATAATTACATCCAAAAGCCTGGATGGTGGGGGTGAATTTCAAACAGAGAGGCCAAGGTAGGCCTCTGTGAGATGGTATGAGCAGTGGATGAAGTAAGCTTCCTGTTTTTAATAACCAAAGTGATAAACAATGAGGATAACTGCCCTTGTGATTTATATATACATCTACTGGGTATTAAGCGTAGGCCTTCCTGACATTGAATGGCTATCAGGAGGTAGCGATTCTCTTACAATTAACTTACTCAGACAAATCATCAAGGTGGAAAACAGTTTACATCTTCAGCTTAAGGGTTCTTTGTGGTAGTACCTACTGCCAATGAAAAAAACCATGCCAGAAATCAACTTACCGTCAACCAAATCTTACAATCCTTGAATTTTATGGTTATTGGTCCACTAGCAAAATAACTTAAGAGAGCTATTCTTATTTTGGGTAAATATATTGTGGATCTTAGATCACATCTGAAGTTTATTTTCTGAGTGTAATGAATGAGATTTTTTTTTTCTCTGCAGAGAAAAGTCTGTCAAAAACAAGTCATTTCATAGTAATCTAATGTCTCTAGAATTCAATGTATTCATTGATAAAAGGATTGTTTTGGATTTTGCAAATTTCTGAAAAACTTTCCATTTTACAATGCCATGATAAGCCAGAACTTCAATTATGTGATCTATAGATGTATCTTTCCTTTTCTTCCCTCTTCCTTTGTTTGTTTGTTTGTTTTGGTTCATTATCACAACTGCGTTTTTACACAGGTGCCTCTACATAGAAGTAAAAATTTTTAAAGTAAGTAAAATTTTTAAAATAAGTCAAATTTTTAAAGAGGAACTTTTTAAAAAAATTTTTTAGTCTATAGAAAGTTTGAATATTAGGTGTGGCTTCTATTATCTGTGTACATTTTATCCTATCTTTGCATATTAACCTTCTGTAGTCATGGTGAACACCATCTGGACCACTGCCACCATGAAGATACAGGAACTAATACAGATTCCTTCATTTATTATCTTGTGAGTTTGAACAAAGTCTTAACCTCTCTGAATCTCCAGATTATCTACAGGCAAACCAGAAATAACACCTGCAAACTGGTCTGGTTGGTATGATCATTCCAGGGCATGGCATAGATAACCCTCCTTTCACCTTTTTGGTCCAAAAGATTCTCAACTGAGGAAAGCTTTCTTCCCCTGTTGCTCTCTGTTCCCCATAACTAGAATGATCTGTGTCCCCTCTGCTCTATACCTATGGATAAATGCTGGAGTGTGTTTTCTGTTGACAAACATCCTGATCAAGCTTAAAATCCCATTGAGCCTTGTTATGCTCTAAATCACTGGTGGTACATCTACTCCAAAATCCTACTCCATTATAAATCATCTTATTTTTGTTTGTTTGTCCTCCAATCCATTCCCTCCATAAACCTCAGACCCTTCCATAAATAATTCCTTTCCTGGATTCTTTACACAGTAGCATCTTATGTTGAATTTTCTCCTTTCTCCAAAATCACCAGCCCTTCCGTGTCCCATCTATTTCCAGCTGTCCCACCTGTTACCCACAAACGAATCAAAAACTGGGCTCAGTCTGCAAACAAATATGTATATCTACTTTCTTCTCAATTTTACCCCAGGACCTAAATGAAGACTGTACTTGATTTGGCTGGAATTCAACGCAGATTCATTTACATTAAGAGATTTTGTTTTATAAGATAGGGGGTATAGAATCTTCTTTATGTTGTAGTTAGACTAGTACAGTCAGTATGTCAGCATGGATATTTATGCTTATTTATTTTAGAGATAAGCACACACACACACATTGGGGGGAGGGGAGATTGAGGGAGAGAGAGAATCTTAAGGAGGCTCCATGCCCAGCACAAAGACTCAATCTCATGATTCTGAGATCATAATCTGAGCCAAAATCAAGAGTTGGATACTTAACCAACTGAGCAACCTAGGTGCCCCTGGATATTTATGCTTATTAAACAATGTTAATGGCTGAGTGTTCCTCATATGGAATGTGTTCAAGAAAGACTTATAGAAAGAGTTAATGGATACTTGAGCTAACACTCTCTTCTTTTTACCAAACTATCTGCCATTGCCATCTGCTGTAATGTCAAGAAATTAAAATTGTAAGATAGGATATAGGGCCTCATGGTCTGAGTTTGACCTCCAGCTTTATGTCTTACTGGTTGAATAAGCTTGAGCCAAGTTACTTAGCTTCTGCAAGTCTAAGTTTTCTCATCTAGAGTGAGAATAATACCTACCTTAGAGGACCATGGTGAAGATTAAATAAGATAGCCGTATACTAATGCAAAGCTATGTTAACACTTTAATGCACAGTTTAACACTATATTGTGTTTAACACTTGCCTTATTTATAGGCAGTCTTCAAAAAGCCAGATATTGATGTTATCTATCATTATTTAATTTTATGGATTGAAAAAATTAGATCAAGTAATAGCCCCAAGTTACATGATTATTCTGAGACAGAGCTGTGATTGGACTCCAAGCAAAATAACTCTGGATTCTCTAAGTGTGAGAATATACTAAGGTTCTTAATATACTAAATTCTCTTCCTTAATCATTTTTTAGACATTAATATTCTTAAGGTAAAGGAAATATTATCTATAAAAGACCCTAAAGAAATTCAAATAGTATAAATATTCCACTTATTCCATTTCTAAGTGATGTAAAAAGCATTCTTCAGTTTTATAATATCACCATAAATTATGCTTATATTTCTTAAGCATTACAGTTGAGAAAAACTTTTCTGATCATCCAAATACCCATTAGCTTCAGCATCCCATTGCATGTAGGAAAGCAGAATGCCAGGAGAATTAAAAAAAAAAAAAAAAAGACTGCTTTACGACCTTCAAATAAGCTATTTGAGATGGAAATAATAGCTCTCTTCTAGGTATCTCCAGCCCCTTTGTCCTCATGAGACATCAAGAAATGTACACACAGTCAGTACTGTTTTCCAGTTGACCCCATTTATTACCATACCCAACACATCCACACTTATGTCAACAACATAGGAGAATTAAGAACGTTGGTTCCAAAGATCCATCTCTATGTATATAGTTAATACCTTGTTCAGGCCTCTTGAAGAAGCTAGCACTACAGTATTACAGATACCTGATAAATAAAGTGCACTGAATAAATGCAAAAGAGATTCTAATGCATATTCATTCCACTAAAGACTTAGATTATTAGTTGATTTCTTTTTTGTCTTTTTATTGAAGACAATTACCAATAAAAGTGATTTTTTTTCAAGTCATGTGTGTTATTGCGTTCTTGTAAAATCTTGCCTTTTACTAAGGCTGGTAGTAGGGAGAAGGATGGTTCTTTCTTAATTCAGTAACTACCTCAGCATGATTTAAAACATATTTGGATGAAAAGTAGATATTTTCACAGCCCAGTGTTGCATATAGAGATAAAGAAATAGCTTTGCCATTAAAATTTTTATTCAATTTCTCCCTGGAATGCGTTAACAGAAAACCACTTTCATTTTTATAGCTGGAAAAGAAGCAATTTATTGTTGTGAGGTTTTAGGAGTTTTCCAAACCAGCATAACTCTGGAGCTTTCTAAACTCCTCATTAAGAACAGAGAGCTTATGAATTCAAAACTCTTGCATTGTGTGATATCCTCAAAACTTTGCTCAAGTTAAAACTATTATCTGCATACATACTGACCAGGTATTAAGAATACTTTGTTTAAGAAGAAAAAAATTTTGAAATTTAACTGAATTACAAAAAAAAACAAACAAAACCCAAACACCAAAAAAAACCCAAAATAACTGACCTTTGGAATATTAATAAATCATAACATAATGTGTTTGTTATTGAAACTTCATGTAAATTTTGAGAAACTCTATCACAAGGATGCCTAAAATAGCAGTCCCAAATGTCAAAGTCTAGAGATACGGGAAAGGACATTTCTCTATTCTCCTGAAATACAATGAAAATCTCCTTGAGGTATGATGAATTATCCCACTACGGAAGAAGAGGAAAGATCAGTCTCACAGTTGCACTACATATCAATTCCAAAGTAGGCCATTGATATCTATTTTGTAAGAAAGGATATGTATTAGAGAAATGATCAAGTTTTTAATTACCTGATACACTCATAAACTTTTTGAAATGGAAAGTCCCATGGAGATTTTCAAACTCAGTTTTCTCATTTTAGACAACTAAAGACATAAGGTGGCTTAACGGAGGTTAGAAAACAAGAGAGTGGCAGAGGAGGGGTGCGTATCTGTATTCTTACTGTTGTTCTTATTTTTCTCATGTTAAATAACATTACCTGCTAAATGTGACTCTTCTTGTTTATAAATCTGTGTCATGAATCTCCATGTAGTGTTACGTGTTTATGCACATCACACACAGACTGGAACAGAAGAACCCAGGACATCCAAGACCTGATCTCCAGTTCCCCTACAAAGAATGGGAGCTCAAAGTACTCAGAGACAAGCAAAAACAAATATTTTAAACTTTTAATGTTACCAATTTATTTTGAAATCCATTTACTCTCTATATATTTGAAGTCAGATAGTAACTACATTCTGCATAGTATTATATATATGTGCTTGAGAACACAATGCATATTGCATATATAATAATACAAAAAAGAAAAAAAAACTACATTCTGAATGATAGCTACACTGTAGAACAGTTATATGGTTATAAGAAAAGGTTTAATTGTATAGGAAAAAAATTCAAAATCATCCTCACAGGACTTTAACTTTGGTTCACAATTTTCTACTTAATACTCAAATTTCTTTTTTTTTTTTTTTTAAAGATTTTATTTATTTATTTGACAGACAGAGATCACAAGCAGGCAGAGAGGCAGGCAGAGAGAGAGGGGAGGAAGCAGGCTCCCTGCTGAGCAGAGGGCCCGATGTGGGGCACGATCCCAGGACCCCGGGATCATGACCCGAGCCAAAGGCAGAGGCTTTAACCCACTGAGCCACCCAGGCGCCCCAATACTCAAATTTCTTTAGCAGAACCCTTGAAAAGCCAGAACTAAGAAAGGTGAAAGAAGTCATTAGCTTCAACTTAGATATGTAAAATGGTGAGCAAGGAAGAAAATTCCTATGTGAAAATAAATCTGAATGAAATGAACATCAGTGTTTGTTTTTAAGAAAGTTCCAGAAAATCTATGAAGATGCTAATTTTGATATTAAATACTATATACCATTTTCATTAATTAATATTAGGCTAAAACTTCAGAGTGTGCACATTCTGATGTATAGATTCAAACCATATACAATAAAATATAACAATACAGTCTATTCATTTGCTTTATATCTCCAGTAAGCAAAGCATATGGCCAACTTAAATCTTGTTTTGAAGGTTTTCTGACTCCAACATACACTCTGGAGACAAGTCTTATACAAACTTCAAAATGGAAAGCACTACTGCTCTCCATTTCTGTCAACTTTTGCAAATCAAATATAGTTCCTCCTTCATGTGGTTATCAACATTTTATCATTTTAAGATATTTTTAAAAAGCCACTGGAAACAAATAAGATATAAATTTTTACCAAAGTTTGGTAGACAACACAGTCTCTCCACAGTATTAGCACAATATTGCTAGTTGGAAAATGCTGACATTGCAAAATATAAAATACAAGAAAGAAATAGTTCATACATATCAGTACAATTTGCAATATAAGTAATAAGGAAAAGGAAAAAAAGAGTTTCATAAAGGTTAGAAGCCTTTAGAAGAAGGAAACACATGGTCTCATTTGGGAAAGTGAATGTTAGTGTCCCTTAAACTAGTAATACAGTAATAATAACTAATACTAATAATACAGTAGATTTGATTCCAAAATCCAGAGATAAAACCCTCAACAAAAGAGTTTAAAGAATGACCACACACCATCGATGAAATTAGCTAAAACAAGTCCCTCTACATGGCTAGAAATAATGACACTATTCCATGTTACTTTCAGACTCAGGAAAAACAAAACAAAACAAAACAACAACAACAACAACAACAACACTGAAAACCAAAACCAAACAAAACCCTAAAACTAGTCCATTAAATGGGAGGTCCCTGTCAATTTACAAGGTAAAATAACACAGTCAAGAACAGCAAAGCCAAACCAAGTTACTGGTTTAATGACAATGAACAAGATAAAGTCAATTTTAAAGAACAGTCATTACTTTCAGAATTTAGAATTTATCTTTTTTTTTAGCATGATACATGTTTTCATCACTGAGGGCTCTAAAAGAGCATTCTGCAAACTTACTTTAACAAACCTAGCTTTCCACCATCCCTTACCCCACAAGGAGTTACGAATGTAGGTTTCTGATAATGTACATCAGAGTGACACACTTAACTGCAATTTGGTATTTGCTATTTGTAAAAGCCATCATGTCACATGTGATAGTCTTTCTCTGGAGGACTGGATTTGCTGTGAATGTAAATACATTTAAAACATATTTGCATTTTTTACTCGTTTAAAATTTGAAGCAACACGAGTATCAAAGCATAAATACATCACATTAAATCTAGGGGTGCTTTTTAAAATTTCTCTGACAACTTTAGAGAAACTACAACTAGCTGTATGCAAACATGCTCTCAAATGTGTTCTGAGCACCAAGAAAATAATAACCTAACTTCATACTGATCCTCAAAGAAACATTTAATTCAGGAAACATACAGGCAAGAATACACCTCATTATTATTATTATTATTATTATTATTGTTATTATTTTAAGAAAGAGATGGTTGCTAAGGAGAATAGGAGACAGCCTCTGATGAACGTAAACAGCAGCACTTGAAATACAACTGGTCATTTGGAATCTATGTTAAAGTCTGTCATGAGTTAGGGACTCTGCCCCTTACACTCTACGTTGAAATGCGAAAAGGTAATATTCTAAATACCTTATAAGAGAACCTTACAAAAAGCCTGTCATCCTTAGGCACTAATCTTAAAGCATAAGAAATTATAATAAATGTACATCTATTTCCATTTGACAAATGCATTTGCATAACAACAAACAAATAGACCTTGCAACATATCCAAATAAAATTTGCTGATGCAATAAAAGGGGATATTCAATTAAAAAAAAATCTAACATCAACATGGACTAGATGCTCTCAACATAACAGACACACCGATGATTAACCTTTAATATCCTCAGTTTTGGTTCTCACATTTTGATTCAAAGTGTTTCTCATAGTTTTAATGTTCTGCTCTGAAAACGTTACTAAAACTTACAAAAAGTTTATTTTATTCATCTGTCCTACTCTGACAAACCTGCCTGTCTTCACGTCCACCCCAGAGTAACATTTCTCTGATCTCATTTCAGGTGCCTTTCACATTCACTTAAGAAATCTTTATTGCAAAACAGAGAATTTTTAGAAGTCACTAAAAAGCACTCCCTTACCTTCTAAACCTGCTTCAATCAGCCCAAACTGTTCCAACAATTTAACAAAAAGCACAATGACGATCAGAACTGCTATCATTTCAAGCCCTTCCAAGTTCATGGTCAGCTAGGTCATGGTCCGACCACAGCCAGTGAGAAGTGCTCCTCTGCCTGGCTTTCTTTGCAAAGCCATTAAACTACATTAAGAAGGCTACTGCCAGAGGAGAAGGGGAGGAGGAGAGGTTGAGAGAGAGAGAGAGAGGATGAGAGAGAGAGAGAGAGAGGATGTGAGTGAGAGAGAGGGAGAGAGAGAGAAGGGGAAGGAGAGGAGGAGGAGAAGCTGAGAGAAAGGGCGTGAATAAGAGAAATGCATTCATCCTGTCTAGTGTAGCAGAAGCCAGGAGTGGCAGCCGGATTAAGTGGGGCCTGTCGGAATTATCGGCTTCCTTGTTATCACTCTTACACAGAGAGACAGCCACGCATGAAGTAACGCGCAGATCACCCAAAGACCCCGAGGTCACCAGGACGGTCCCGAGGAAAGACGACGCGCGGCAGTGATGGCTCTGCGGCTCCGGGACCCGCGCGCCCGCCCGTGGCTTCCTTGGGCCGGTCAGTTGCCTTGGAAACGGAAACTAAGCAAGGGCAGGACTCCCGCTGCAGACAGAGACCTGCGGAACACCGCGTCTTGAAATAGGAAGAGAAACCTGAAAATGCCAAGAGAGGCGGAGTGACAGCTTGGATTCGGCTGCTTCAGAAATACTGTTTACTAGGCAGGAAAAGCAAGTGTGTATTTTGCCCCAACTAGCTGAGCGCAGAGAGAAATGAGGCTTTAGAGACTAGTTCAGGATTTATTTTCTTCTCAACCAGTTGCCTTGTCCTAAGGCTGGGTCTGAGTCATTGTGAACTAATATTCTCGTTTGAGTAATATCGATCACACTGCTTCAGAGCAGGAATACAACAAACTAATACATATTCTTAATATCTGTGAATTTTAAAGTTTAGCAGGTATCTTATGCATTAGCTCATTCCCATCGATACACTGAAATATATATTTATTTTCAGTGTGTACTTCCAATGTTTTTTAAAAATAATTTAAGTAAATTTAGAAGCAGAGAAAGTTAAGCAATGACAAAAAAATCAGAAACAAAGCTGGAGTATCTGTCTTTATCCTGCACAATCATTTCATTCACCCCTCCCCCTTTATTGCCCAAATAGATCAGGCCTACATTAAAATACAGAATGGGGGGGGGGGAGAGGGGGAAGACACCAATTAAAAACAAAACAAAAAAACATGGAAACAAAAATAAGAGTTAGAAAGCCTCTCAGAAAGCCAATCCAAGTCTCCTGTTTCATAGATGAACAAACTGAGGGCCAAGAAAAAGCATGAAAGGTCAGAGGAAGGCAAAGCAAGGTAGGAGGCAAGCCTCCCTAACTCCTGGCTGGCTTTGAGGCAATATAGTGTAATGGTTGAGAATATGGGCTCCAGAGCCAGACTGCCTGGATTGAGGTGTAGGATCCCTTACAAGCTGTGTGACCTTGGGTAAGTTACTTAACATCTCCATGACTTAATGTGCTCATCTGTATAAAGGTTGATGATAATAGCACTTTTCTCAATGCACTGTTGAGAGGACTAGTGAGTAATGCTTTTAGAACAGAGTGAGAGCGCTCAGTCACTCCTAGCTCTAATTTCTATCCCAAGTCCCTCCATGCTCTTTTCATACCACACAGGGCTGTCAAACTAGTCATTCCAGGATGTAGTCCTGCCCCTTGTCATTCTCTTAATCAAAAACCTGCCATGACTCTTTATTTTCCTACTGAATAAAGTCCAAATTCCTTTGCAAAGCATCCTAGTCCTTCTCCGATTTGGTACCATCTTAAGAATGGCACCTCATTGTCATTATTTCTGAACATTACTTTACCTGAGAGGTCAGCTTCCTTTTCCCAAACTCAGTCTGAGCTTTGTTGAAAACACTACCTGGAAATCCTTTCCTTACCCTCTTTACCCTTTCCAAAAACTCTCCCAGAAAACTTCTTCAAGCAGAATTGTAGGATTCTCTCTCATTTTTGGGTCTTTACAGTATCTTTTCCTCTTACGATATATTACCACCACTTGAGCACACATCTTCACAACTTAACGAGAAGCTTCTAGAAGTCAGAAATCAAGCCTTTTTCACCTTTATGTTCCCCACATGCCTCCATGAAAGGCACATTACAGTTCATAGATATATGGAATAGATACATGTTGGATAACAATAGTCACCATTAATTGGGTAATTACCATAAGCCAGATCCTTTACATACATTGCGTTTCCCTCCTAACCACTCTGAAAATAGACATAATTAGATAAGATTTACAGAGAAACACTAAGCCTCACAGAGTTTAAAATAGCAGGCTCAAGGTCATACCACTGGTGTGTGATAGGACCAAGTTTCCAACTCTGATTTGTTTAACTCAAAGCCCAATATTTTTTTCCCCATTATGCTACACAGCTTTAAACAAATTAAAATCCAAACATTGGCACAAGTGGTTGTCAGCTGAGGAGTGAAGGTTATACCCCAAATGATCCTCCCCATCAGTTCCGTGACATTTTAATCCATCCACCAACTCCTGTAATTTGCCACATGAGAAGTTTCCAAACTAGTAGCTAAATAAATTCCTGGATCTCCCTTCCTGCCATTTTACAGGATTGTTGTTACTTAAACACATATCACCTCTGGTCTCCAAAGGGGATTGTTCTATGTTTTTCTACTCAAGGGAACTCAGTGGAGCCCTTCAATTTGCCCGGTAAATGAAAGTCAATGGATCAGGTCCTTTGTGTTCCTATTTTTTTTTAATTTTTAATTTTTTATAAACATATATTTTTATCCCCAGGGTACAGGTCTGTGAATCGCCAGGTTTACACACTTCACAGCATTCACCAAAGCACATACCCTCCCCAATGCTTTGTGTTCCTATTTAAAATTGATGTCCTGGCAACAAAATAAAAAATAAACAAGTAGCACTACATCAGACTAAAAATCTTCTGCATCAACAAATTAAAAGGCAGCCTACAGAATGGGAGAAAATATTTGCAAACCATGTATCTGATAAAGGGTTAGCATCTAAAAATATAGGAAATTCATACAACTCAATAGCAAAAAACAAACAAACAAAAAACAAAAACAACGTGGCTAAAAAATGGGGAAGGTTTGTCCAAAGAAGACATACAAATGGTCAATAAGCACATGAAAGGCACTGAACATTATTAATTATCAGGGAAATGAAAATCAAAACTTCAATAAGGTGTTACCTCACACCTGTTAGGGTGCAAATGATCAAAAAGATAAAAGTACTGGCAAGGATGTGGAGAAAAGAGAACTTTTGTGCACTGTTGATGGGAATCCAACTGGTAGTGCCATTACAGAAAACAGTATGAAGTTTCTTCCAAAAATTAAAAACAGAATTACCACATAATTCAGCAATTCTTCTTTAGGGTATATATCCAAAGGAAGCAAAATCAGTACTTCAATATCTGCACTCTCTGCTCTTTGATACATTACTCACAATAGCCAAGATATGGAAACAACCTAAGTGTCTGTGGATAAATAAATGAATGGAGAAATTGTGACACACACACATGCATGCACACAGGCAGGACTTATTATATAGCCTTTAAAAAGAAGGTAGTTTGTGACAATATGGACAAACATGGAGGACATCATGCTAAATGAAACAAGCTGAGCCCTAGAAGATAAAAGCTGGATGATCTCCCTTATATATGGAATTGAAAAAAAGTTGTATCAACAGAAGCAGAGAGTACAACAGTGGTTATCAGGGGCATGGAGGGAGGGTAAACGGGAAGATGCTGGCCAAAAGATACCAAGTGACAGTTTGTAGGATGCATAAATTCTTGATAAATTTACGGTATAGGGTGATGACTATAGTTAATACTGTATTGTATAATTGTATAAGTATTGTATAATACTTAAAATTTGCTAAGAGAGATTTCTGGTGCTTTCATGAAAGTTAACTATGTAAAGAGATGGATGTAATAATTAGATTGACTGTAGTACTAATTTTCCTATGAATACCAAAATATCATACTTTACATCTTAAATACATACAATTTTATTAAAATAAAACAAGGAACAAGGTTGCTGTTCTTGGGCTGAGAACTATTTGTGGATGGGTTGTTAGTAAAATCTTCCAGAGCGAGGATTTTTCCACTGGGTCTGGATATTGTGTTCCCTTGGAACTGTATTGTTCTTCCCAGAGCCTGTAGGTTTCCTTGTACATTGTTTACCTCCTAAACCCAGGTCTTTATTCTTGCAGTTCCCTCTATCAGAATGCTTATTCCCGGATAACTCCATGCCACGAATAAACAACTTTGTTTAGGTCTTGGCTCCAAAATCCCCATTGCAGAGAGGCCCTTGCTGGCTGTATTATGTGGAACACCATACTTCTTCCTAACCCTAGAGTCACCACCCTCTGAAAAGGTGCTATTTTTCTCCAAAGCACTTCCGCCACCTGACATGTATGTTTGTTTGCTCATCTAATATCTCCTCCTGCTAGAACATAATCTCCTGCCTATGAAGGCAGAGGTTTTTTTGTTTGTTTGTTTGTTTTTTGTTTCTTTTTTTCCATCTTGTTCACTAGAAAACCCTTGAACTTAGAATAGTGCCAGGCACATAAAAGGCAGTGACTAGCTGTTGAATGGAGCATGTAACTGATACTCTCACCTTCCTTAAAAAATCCCCCTGCTCTCTGACTTATCTCCCAGGACCCCTTTCCCTATTACCTAGAGGGCTAGGTCTGCCTGTGGACACTTGTGAAGTTTCTGTAAACTCTCCTCAGAGGGCTCATACTGAGGAACGTACCCATAGCATGGTATACTCCTGGTCCCTCTCTTTAAGATGAGTCATGAGTATTGCACACTGGAGTATCTTGACCATGTTCTTTTCTCAATATTTAATGTGAGTGGAATTTGTGGTTCCTGATGATGTGACCATGGAAAGCCATATAATGATGCCATCAGAGAAGGTATCCCTGTGCCAAATACCTAAACACCACTGGTACAGTGGGTGTGAAATATCTGGAGAGCATCCACTCCCATCCTTTGATTTTCAGCTGAAAGAACAGCACAGTCTAAATATGTAAAGTGGCTTTGTCAATAACTCTTAGTTTCAAGTCTTAGCTTAGACTCAGATTTAAGCATTTGGCCAATATCTTTTATTCCTATTTAGCCTGACATTCCTTTTTAAGAGAGAAATATTAGAGTGACCAATAGAAAGAAGAGACCCGGTTCCTGACTCCAGATCATTCATTCAAGTTAGACTCTGAAACTCAGTTTGCTATTCTTCAAAATGGAACCAATATACCTCCCTTGGGAGTATTGTAAAGATTAAATGCTGTACCAGTTGTCACACTTAAGCTCCATGAGCATGTACTTTGCCAAGCATGAGGCTAAGCACACTGCGGGGCGGGTGGGGGGCGGGTGTCCTCATGTCCACTTTTTGGAAAAGATAAAAATTTTGTTCTCACAGATGAAGGCATGAAGGCTTGAGAAGAGTTGCTAAATCACTCCACATCCCAAAGCTTCAGAAGCCAGTGAGCCTGGTAGTTATGTACTGACTTTCAGGATATTCCCCATGTGAAGAACCAGGTATACACTAAGCATTCAATAAATGCTTCCCTGCATGAACATATACACATCATCAAGGTAAGTATCCGACACCTTATTAAGACTTTTAGAAAGGTGGTTTGCCCTTTTAGGATGGATGCAATTTTAGATGCAGATGCCCCTGCTCTGGAGTGGATGGATGGGGAAAGGGATGAGTATGAGGTCGAAGTGAGAGAAAAGAATGTTCTGATGACACTTTGCCAAAAGCTTCTACATGGCAATCTCTCAAGAAATTAATGAGAATGGTTAGAGGCAGATCCAGGTCTCACTGCTTAAAAGCAGGTTCAACAAAACAATTTGGGGAGTCACTCAATCTCTACGGCCACATGCAGGTTTCCTTGGCCTATCCCCAGAAAAATAAACACACTTAATTACAGACAATTTTACTCTTGTACTTCAGAGCATATCACGAAAGTGCAGTTTATTCAAAATCACCAGTTGTGGGCAGAAAGTTCTCAGCAATATGGCTTTTGGAAGGAAAATAATGTTTCCTTCCAAAATGAGAGATTAGGCTACCCTTTGATGAACTGAGGTAGAGAAGAAAGGGATTTTGCTTATTTGTGTCTTTTTGATTGCAGGTTAGGGATGGTATTAACTGGAGAGGATGGGAAGAAAGGCTTCTCCTTACCCTAGTCTCAAAGGCTCGATCAGTGGCCTGGTCAAAAATGAAACTTGATTCCATTTATTTCTGATCAATCATCATTTGTTAGATTTTTGGTCCAAGTACCATACAAGGAGTGTGGCTAATAACAATCTTTTCCCTTGTCTTTGCAAAGTGTAAAATCTATTAAAACAAAATTTGATGGTTATAGCTCGTATTTTTAGGATAATCACTATTTGACAGAAGAGTGGACTGTGTACTTTGTATGAACTCTTTCACGGCATCCTAACATAAACCCTAAGAGTTGGGTGCCCTCTCCTTTCCGCTGTCCAAGGTGAAACTGAAGAACAGAGTTTCATAGATCACACCAGGAAATATCCAACCCAGGATCTGAATTCAGCTCTGACCCCAAAGATCATGAACAGATAGTGTTTTAGGTACAACTCTAAATAACATAATCCATGGTGGCATCTGGTGGAAACCTTGAAACTAATATGGAAAGTACCCACTTGGGCTTGAGTGGCAGTGGGAGGTAAGAGAATGGAACGAAGATCGACTTTATTGTTTGGGGCTTATACTGTACAGATATTAGGCAGTGATTTTTTATTTTTATTTTTTTATCAGAAGGGCAGTCTGCATTGCATGACCACTGGAGAGTAAGACTAAATCTTGGCAGAGAATTCACCCGGAGCCTGGAAAATACTCAAAGCCAGCCAAATCCTTTGCTCCAATGCCTTCATGACATTTTTTCCCTCATTTTTCAGGCTATTTCCCATTCTGACATGCAAAATGAGCACCATTTGCCTACCTCTAACTCATTTCCCTCCTTTGGTGTTACTTGATCCAAAAGAAGCCTGGCTAAATCCCATGATTGAGTGACTAGGGAACACATTTGGATTTCCAAAATGAACTGAACTAAACCCATGCAGCAAGGCATCAGATAAGGAATTTATTTCAGTAATAATGTGAAGAAATAATGACCTCATTCATGGAAGTAGCAGGATAATGCAGAGGTTAGGAGCACACTGGAGGTTCATATCCCCATTTTGCCGCTTTAGAGCTTCATCACTTTGGGGAACGTGCTGAGAAGCTCTTAGAACAGACACCAGTACCTTGTAAATGTTCAATATATGGTACCCATCATTGTTATTACTTATTGAGCCCTTGCTACATATCAAGTACTGTTCTAATTGTTTTCCATAAATTATCTCATGAAATCCACAGAACAACGCAATTAGCTTAATACTATTATTATTCCCAGTTAACATGTGGATTAAAAAGAAGTAAGGTATTTTCTGTTGAGTTGGGATTCTAGAGAATGCTCACATTCACCCAGCCGGACTATACCCATCTTCACCACAAGTAATATAGGAATAATTTATTCATTTATAATGCCTTGGCTTGTAAATCATTTATCTTAAAAAAATTACTATCAGGTATCTCTCTTGCAAATTATATATATATATATATATATATATATATATATATATATATATGCATGCATGTGTGTGTGTGTATAAACATTGAAATAACTTTCCTGGGCACTGGTTTCTGAGAACATCTTGGTCACCTTCCCTTCTGGAACACTCCACAGAATGAAAGATATAATGATGTGTTAGTGTGTCATCAGACCATAGACTCTACTCAGGTTCAACTGCAGAGCCCTGTCATCTGCTGAGGAAATTCACCTTCAAGGACATAATTCTACTGCTCCATCAGCCTCAACATCGTCACCTGTGTATCACACTGCAGGTTCCATGACAAGAAAATCTCCACAATAGTAAAGAATCAACACTACTTGAAGCTTCATCAGACAACCTTGACCTCAGGATGAATAGCAGTGGCACTCTACTAAGTGTTTTAAGGTAATTAAGTGGAGGAACAATAGACCATGACTCAGAAACACTCTGAAGCTGTACTTTATTATTTTTTTAAAATTTTATTTATTTATTTGACACACAGAGAGAAATCACAAGTAGGCAGAGAGGCAGGCAGAGAAAGAAGGGGAAGCAGGCTCTCTGCTGAGCAGAGAGGCCGATGCGGGACTTGATTCCAAGACCTCGAGATCATGACCTGAGCCGAAGGCAGAGGCTTAACCCACTGAGCCATCCAGGTGCCCTGAAGCTGTACTTTAGTGCATCTCTATAGGACTAAAGAGAAATCGGAGGAGTTGTAGGTAGTAGTGATATTATCCGTTATCTGGCACTGGCAAGAGAGAACAGAGAGCTGCTCTATGTATATATTAACTGGTGGTGCTCAAAATTCAGTGTACATCAGAATTACCTAGAGATTCTCTTAAACGTGAATCCTCAGACCTTCCCCAGAGGTTCTGATTTAGTAGGTCTTGTGTAGAGCCCATGAATCTGCTTTTTAATCAAACATTCCAACAATTCTAGTGCACAGCTTCTCTGGACCACACCATGAGAAACACTGCATTCATCTGCGGCAACACTCTCTCCCAGTAAGGAACATAGCCTCCAGGGAGACGTTTCCCCAGCTTATTAAAAACTAGCCAAGAGTCACACCTATCCCAAACTCGACACGGTTAAGAATAGATAGGAGCTCCATCAGTTTCTCAAACTCTAGAAAGTTTTTTTCTCCTACTAGAAGTAAGATATTTTTAAATCATTTGTGAATAGACACAAGTTTCCATTCCATGTTGTCAAAGTATTTTTTGATGATTCATTCTCTGCGTCCCTTGCGACTTTCTTTCACCAGGGAGCTTCAGATGCAACATAAATGGAGACAGGATTATAAACCTTTCCCCCCATCTCTGTCTTGTTACATAGTCTAGCTCCCTTCTCGAATCTATCCCTGGAACATCTTCCTTTTAGCTCCAAATGCAATCACCTACATGAGGGACAACATCGATATGCAGCCATATTAATAACCCAGCAAAGTGAAATAAATAGCGATTGATGGATGCGAACGTTCGGAAGCGTGAGCTGATTTAGATAAAGTAGATACTTTAGTTGGAGATCTAATAAAAAACAAAACAGCAGCCACATGGAGCCTTTTCCCATTATTCCACCGGGGATAATCTTTATCTACATCAATACTATAAAGTTAACAAAAGACACAAAGTTGTCTGATGCCTAATTCGTTTATTATGAAATTATTTAAAACTCAAATAATTGAAACAGGATTATTTATGTGATCACTAAACCCAGGGCAATTTCTACAGATTTTAGTTCTGCTTAATGGAAATCTTAGCTGCAGATACATATTCAGCCAGATTTCATTCCAAATATTCCTTCCAAAAATTATTCCTCATTATAGTTGATATGTTGTACTTCCTCACAGTAATAGTGAATAAAAATTGTTTATCCTTTTATTTTATTGCACTCAAGAAATAAAAATATGAAAAATAATGCACAACAATTTCCTTGACAATTATTCATTTAACTTCAACATTGTAGTTTAACTACTAACAACTCCAACTTAATCACTTTTTAATAACCTTGCTTTTCAACAAGAATATTTCACATATAATAGGCTTGATATTCATATCATGCTAGAATCAATTGCACAATAATCAAGTATATGTTTTATAAGTATATGTTTTATGTGAAACATACATATGGACTTGCCCTTAGTAAGACCATATTGAAAAGAAAGATCATCAACACAATGGAAATGGAATTTATTAAATAACAGAAAGTAGCCCAAAGAAGGAAAGATTAACTTCTATAGATAATGGAATACATGCTATGCTGATTCATATACAGCCATTGACAGATTAAAGCATATTTGAAGAGTCATCAAGATAAGTCAGTCAAGTGTGACCTGCTGGCTTTTTTTTTTTTTAAAGATTTTATTTATTTATTTGACAGACAGAGATCACAAGTAGGCAGAGAGGCAGGCAGAGAGAGAGAGAGGAAGCAGGCTCCCTGCAGAGCAGAGAGCCCGATGTAGGGCTCGATCCCAGGACCCTGGGATCATGACCTGAGCCGAAGGCAGAGGCTTTAACCCACTGAACCACCCAGGTGCCCTGTGACCTGCTGTTTTTTTTTTTTTTTTTTTTTTATTTTTATTTTTTTTTTTTAATTTATTTTTTATTTTCAGCATAACAGTATTCATTATTTTTCACCACACCCCTGCTGTTTTTGAGGACAGCACCTCTCTAGACTGTGACGTAAGTACACAGAGTAGTTTCCTACTGCTGAATGGTCAATGATTACAAACTGAGGGACTTAGAACAAGACAAATTTATATCTCACAGTTTCAATGGATAAAGAGTGATAATGGGTGAGTTGAGCCCTCTACTCAGGGTTAAGTCAAAGTGCAGGCTGAGGCTATGGTCATATCTGAGGCTCTGGTGGGTCTGCTTTGAAACCGCTGGTTGCTCACAGAATTCATTTCCTTATGGATGTATGAGTGAGATCCCTATTTTCTCATAAGCCATAGGAAAGGGACCGCTCTCAGTTCCCCAAAACTGCTTTGGGTTCTTTGCTCTCTCTACAACATGGCAATTTTCTCTGTCACTGCCAGGGGGAGAATCTCTTTTAGATTTCTAATTTCACTGGCTTCTTTCCAGGAACTACTGGATTAGATTAGGCTCACCCAGCATGGTCTCTCTTAGGATGAGAAAACTCTGTTGAGCCTCTCTTTCTCTCCCAACCAACCCTCTACGTTGTTGTCAGAGTGCTAGAGTCATGTGATTCTCCCACTTTGATTTTTAGTGGTTTCTCACTGACTGTAGAATGTAATCCCCAAAGGCACACAAGGTCCCTCCCACCCCTCTGAGGAGCTCTCCAGCCTCATATCCTGACAATCTATCTTCATACCCCGTGTTCAAATCAGGCTGAACTATCGCTTCAGCAGAACTGTGAGGCCGATTTCTACAACTGCTTCCTTTCCCTTCTGGGAAATTCCAATCCAACATTTAAGAATCAGCTTACAGGGGCACCTGGGTGGCTCAGCGGGATATAGCCTCTGCATTCAGCTTGGGTCCTCATCCCAGGGTCTGGGATTGAGCCCCACATTGGGCTCTCTGCTCAGCAAGGAGCCTGCTTCCTCTTCTCTCTCTGTGCCTGCCTCTCTGCCTACTTGTGATCTCTGTCTGTCAAATAAATAGATAAAATCTTAAAAAAAAAAAAATCAGCTTACATATTTTCACCTGAGTAGGATTTTTCAAAGGCCCTTCCTCAACAAAATTGACCCCCTTCTTTCTGCTTTGTACTTAACTATGATCCTTCCAAGATTTATGAGCTGGTTGACATACTGTTTCCTCTATGAAACAAGTGCTTGAGAGGAGGGATCATGTCTGCCTTTCTGTCCTCAGTACTTATCCATGTGACTGAAAATACATTAGTTGATCAGTAAAAGTTAAAGTCAGGGAGGGCAGGAAGGAGGAAAGGAAGGAAAGAAGGGAGAAACTAAAGGCATGCTCTCTGTAGAGCAGGTCTTAAGCCAAACCCATAACCCTCTAGTAAAGAATCACCATATCTTGAATCTCACCATTAATGTTTTAATTCTTCACATTGAGTATTCCAGGTGTCCTGAAAAGAACTGAAATGGTAGAAAACATTATCTCTAACACCTTGGTGTGAAAGAGTTTCGTTCATCACTGCTGTGCAGGAAAAGTGAGACCACTGACAACCTGGCAACTTGATGCCTGATGTCACTAATGTATGAAAAAGGAGATATTTTAAGAGCCCGTTTGTTCGCAAGGATGAAGCTCATCCAATGGAATAGCTAGTCAACTGGAAGATTCAAGTGATTCTAAAACAATCCAGGAGGTCTAAGACAATCACTATCCACAAATTGCACTTCCCCCTTATTTTTTATTTTAATTTTATTTTTTTTAAGATTTTATTTATTTATTTGTCAGAGAGAGAGAGAGAGAGGGAGAACACCAGCAGGCAGAGTGGCAGGCAGAGGCAGAGAGAGAAGCAGGCTCCCTGCTGAGCGAAGAGCCTGATGTGGGACTCGATCCCAGGACCCTAGGATCATGACCTGAGCCAAAGGCAGTGTCTTAACCAACTGAGCCACCCAGGCATCCCATTCCCCCTATTTTTTAATTAAATTTTTACTCTATTAAACATCGAAATTTGTTTTCATGAAATAATTACTTCCTAGCCACTCCCTTATGGATTGATGCAGCCTCCCAAGTTATTAAAGCAACTCTATAGTGTCGAGCTTTGGCACCGGGAACAACTAGCTTAGGGTTTCCTATGTCCCCTTTCCCTAGGAACCCACACTGCCCCACATGGTATTCTCACAGTTGACATCAATTTGTTCTGATGAGCTGCTCTGGCCTTCACACTTTGGGGATGTTCAGCCATTTAAGAGACACTGAAAAGGTGGCTCAGTGTTCCTGTGGGATGGAAACGTTTGTCATTAACAAGAAGAAAAATTGGCTTCTTATCTAGGTATTGAGTATTCATATTGTTTGTACAATATCTTGGCTTTGACCAAATTCAATTGAGATGCCAACAGTCCTTTTTTCATAATTTTTAAACCCTAATGATTTCAACATAGAGTTAGTCAACACATTTTTATTAATGATCATAGGAGTCATTCAGATTAATTAACATAAAACCATAAAACTATACTTGCTATTCAGTGACCAAAGGAAAAAAAAATTTAATCATTTTTCTATGACTCTCTTTTCTTTGGAGGGAAAACACCACGCGCGCGCACACACACACACACACACACACACTAGAATTCATGGAAGAAATCAAATAGGCAAATACGTATTTTCATCAACCAGGTTTTTTTTTTTTTTTGACAATTAGATAATTTCAACAACCTAGTAAGTAAGCAGACATTCATTCCTATTATACATATCATTAAAGGTATAACTATCAAAATCAGTAAAGAGCTGATATGTGTGAGTATTTATTGTTAGAACTTGTATATCCAAATGAGTCTTCTACACTTCAGAGAAGCCTTGTTGAGAAGTTATGAAGAGTTTCTATTGATGCTGCCCTTGCTCAAACATTTTGGAACTCCCCTTTTGGGAATTTCCTTTAAATTCTGGCTGCCCTCAGGCCTAAGCCCTTCAATCCTCTGCACCAGTGAGAATGAGAACAAATGGCATTTTTAGATCCATATCCTTATTAGCAGGCTTCTCTGAAAAAGGTGAGTGGCCCTAATGGTGGAGGCCCATGGGCCCTGGATATGGGATGATCATCTTGGCAGCTATTGGAGCTTCACATGGTAGCTTAATTCTCTCACTTCACCATGCATGTCATTTGTGACTCTCCATCAATGGAGAGCTCCTGAAGCTTGCAGTTATTGGCCAGAGTCCCTCTGCAGATTATTTCCATGTGCATGAAATCAATAGAAACTGGAGTCTGCCTCAAGCCTACATGTATCCTCACTATCGTGAGCATGGAAAATAATGCAAGCTTTCCCCAGTTCACAAGAAAGGCATAACCCCTTCTCATCACATTTTGACTATTTTATACCATGGAAACAGCATCACCAATACGGAAGCTATGCAAGAGAGAGAATAGATGGATACACAGGCAGCTTGGCTATTTTTCATTGGCTTATGCAAATGTTTGCTAGGAAAGAAGGCTGACATTCATGGTTAAAATAAGCCTTTTGTGTTATCATTGAACTTCAATTATGTACTATCTTTGCCAACATTACCTGGCATAATTAGAAATTCACAGCATCATCATGAATCAGAGTGATCCTAATATTAAATTTCTTGCTACTAAGGGTAGAAATGAGCCTCTACAATTCTATTCTACTTGGAAAAGGCATCTTAGATTCATCACTCACTTAAGCTCCTGACTTTGTTTGAAATGGGGTTTTGAAAAGGTCATTTTTCTGTATATTTTATCAGTTATTTACTTTTATATTTTGGGGGACTTATCCATTGTGTATCAAAGTGCTTTGTTACTGTTACCACCAAATAGTGGAAGGAAAAAATAACACACTATTCTTTGCCTTTCCTTCTTTCTAAAACCCTGTTACTTTTGTACTGCTCTTTGATATGTATCCTTAGTAACTGCAAGTTTATACATGAACTTGGGATTCATTTTGTTAAAGAGTCTGGGCAGAAAAAGGAGTTTGTTTTTCTCTTCATAAACCTAATCCTGTGACTTTACAAGGTTAGCAAAAAACCCTCACAAGCTTGTATATTTTTCTGAAAACCAGGAATAAGAGAAGTCACTCAATCAAGAACTATTTAGAAAAAAAAATTACATTTAAACCATAAATAAGCTATGCAGAAAACAACATAATTTCTCCTGTTTAAAAAAAATGAACTCTGGAATACTATGAATTTGATCATGGCTGTGCACCCCTGTGCATTCCTGGAAGCAATGAAGTGCAAGTTCAAGCAGATGGCATACCAAACCAATCTGAAGTTAGATCAGAAAAAACTATATTCAAGTACATTCAGGGAGGTACACCTTCCAATGTTGTACTTGGGGTCTGCTCTCTTCACAGGTCAAAGGAGGGAAAGGTCAAAGATAACCCTGTCTGCTTCCCAAGATCTACCAGGTGCTGCTCATTCTTCAAACCTTCAAGCTGGCTTTAGCTATAGCTTTGATCCGGTTCCACATGCACATAGTTGGATCAGTCAAATCAGAAGTAAGGACAGACTCAAGGAGCAGCAAGTCAACAGACAGATGAACGCTATAGCTGGGATGAGAGCTTGCCTGAAGTCCCGCTGCGATTTTCGGATCCATTTGTAACTAGTTTTCCCCTTGTATCTAAATCCACAGTTTACCTCTAATACCTGCTTCTTGGGTACCAGGATTCTTTGTTGTTGTTGTTTAGAAAGTCCTGAAATGCCGGCTTCCTCTCTCCATCTCTCGAGATTGCCTTTCCCTGGATGTCCTGCTATGGCAATCTAGCTATCCACCCAATATGAGCCCCATTACTTCATACTAAATTTGCCTAATCCTTGAATTACCCAGTAACCTGTTAAGCATAGGCCACATGAGACAATCATATCCCCATCAAGGTGAACTCTTCTCTACCCACAGTGAAGTCAGAAAAGCATTACCTTCTACCACCTACACAGGTATATCAGATACACATAGGCACACAAACATCAGTTAAAAGTCTGGGCCACAGCCATCCATCCATTTTTGTTAAAAAAATAATCCCTTTGGGGTGCCTGGGTGGTTCAGTGGGTTAAGCCTCTGCCTTCGGCTCAGGTCATGGTCTCGGAGTCCTGGGATCGAGTCCCACATCGGGTTCTCTGCTCAGCAGGAAGCCTGCTTCTCTCTCTCTCTCTCTCTCTGCCAGCCTCTCTACCTACCTGTGATCTCTCTCTGTCAAATAAATAAATAAAATATTTTTTAAAAAATCCCTTTGAGTGTTTTTTTTTTCCAAGAATGATTGTGACATATTAATGGATGGCAAAATCAACTCAATGAGTTCATGATCCACAATTTTAAAAATGGAACATTCTAGGATAGAATTGAGTACACTAGTGTGTATGGATGGAATGGAATGGAATCTATTTTTAAAATATTTATTTATTTGAGAGAGAGAGAAAAAAAAGAGAGAGAGAATGAGAATGTGGAGGGAGGAGCAGAGTGAGAAGGAGAGAGAGTCCTCAATCAGACTGCCCGCTGAGCACAGAACCCAGTGCGGGGCTCAATCCCCTTAAGATCATGACCTGAGCCAAAATCAAGGGCTTAACCAACTGAACCACCTGGAATCAACTTTTTAGGACAGGATAGGATATGTAATATTCAGAAGTAGAAAGGTTTAGTAGTATTTTATGAAATTCTTTTCTAATCATGTCCATGTGTGTTCTGGGTCATGGTAAAAAAATATATATATACTTCTTACTATAACTCATGATCAAATATTTCTATAAACCATATATTAGAGTACTTGGAGAGTAAGCCATTGTAGCTACAAAACACCTTAATGAAATGACAACTTTGTAACCTGAAATAGATCACACATTAAACTCATCCTTCCTTATAGACACAGAGACAAGTGTAATTTCATCTGATAAGCCTGTTGTTTTCAAGAAAGCAAATAAGCAGGACCCTGAAGTATTGGGAATCTGGATGAATACCTTCTTACGGCAAAATAAAGACATCATAAAGCCTGTGTCTGAACAGTATAGGTTTTGGCCTAGAGGTGGCTTGGGATGCAGGGGCTGGTGAAGTCAGGACACTGAGAGCCTGGGAGAGTGAAATGCTGAGACTGAAGGAAGGGACTTGGTGAAAGGAGCTCCACATATGCAATGCCTCTGTTGGTAGAGTCATATTCAACCAGTGTTGGGGGAGAACACTGATGCTAATACCTTACGTCTGTCTGTATGTTCAATTTTTCAGAGCATTTTCGCACATACTATTTTATTCCCATGATTAGGGCTGGAAGGAGGATGAAACAAATCAGGCACTTTAGGTGCAAACTTTAAGGGGATGCTCATTCTCAGGGTCCTTCACATATTCCGTGCACTTTGCTCACCTTCCCCTAGCCCAGGCCCTTTTCATGAGAACAGACATTATTAATTCTGTGTTAGATATGAGGAAGGTTAATCACATGGGATTTAAGTACAGGAGTCATAAAGAGCATTGAATCTGGGTTTAAACACTTGTCCCCCTGCCTCCTAGAAAAAGTGCATTTTTTAAAAATCTACCTCAGGCAACCTCAGTAAAGACTTTTTCTGCATGAGTTTGAAAAGCAATAAGTTGGCAAGATAAAGAACCATACTATACTTGTTTGTTATGAAGTGTTTGTTCAGAGAAAAAGAATAGCAAAATCCAGCCAGCGAGCTTTCAGCCTTGGAGTCCTGCGTTAAGTTTGAGGCCCTTCCATTTCAGAAAGATGCAGACAGATAAGAAACCAGTTAGGGAATGATAAAAAAAAAAATGATTAGAGAAAAGAAAGGTTTGATTTATGAGGCCAGATTAAAGGAGATAAATGCCTATTCCTTAGCTAACTGACAACCAGGGGACAGGATAAGAATCTACAAGTATTGGAAGGATATAAATATGGGTGATACAGATGACTTCTAAGTATGTACAAGACAGAACCAGCAGGGATGGATGAAAACAAAAGGCGAAACTACAGACGGTAAGGAGTTTTTGCAAGAGAATTCATTAAGGAGTAAAACATAAAAGAAGGAAGAGAAAGGGAGGAGAATTTAAAAAAAAAAAGAGCAGGGGTATGAGGAAGAAGTACAAAAGAAAAAGAGAAAGCAAGAAGAAGGGAGGGAAAGAGGAGAAACAGAGAAAGAAGGAGGGTAGGAGAAGGAAAGAAGGAAGGATGATGCATAGATGAATAGAGGGATGATGGAGAGAAGAAAGGAAGGAAGGAAGGATGGAAGGAAGGAACGGGGGAAAGGAGGAAAGAAAGAAGGATGGAAGGGATAAAGGAAAGATAAGAAATTTCAAATCCTCCCACTGTGTTCATATATTTCTTTATAAAGTACACCAGCAAGACTGATATTGGTTTTTGAATATATTTTTAATATGAAAGTCATGGATCACTATAATATTTTTCATAAATAGATGCTTATTTGTGATTTGCTATCAATAGAATCCACAGAACATAAGGAATGCTTCTGTAAAAGAGCTCTGTTTGGTGTGGGCGACAGAAGTTACCAAAGAAACAAAAAGGAAGGAAGGAAGGAAGGAAGAAAGAAAAAGAGAGAGGAACTCTGCCTTATTCTACCATACCTAATAACAGTATATTAAAAAAAAAAAAAAATAGATTCCTGGCAGGTCTCAGGCAGAATGAACATCTTCCCAGGAACCCGAGCCAGACAAGAAGATGGCATCAACACCCTACCTCAGGGGAGAAGGTTGTCACTAAATCAAAAGCAGACAGTAATGGGGAGTTGAAGTAGGTGTGTAAAGCCATTACTGCTATTAAATTCAGGGCCTGGGCACAGGGAACTTGGCAACCTTTGGCTAGCCTGTTATACATAACAGTTACCGTAATCGAAATTGAATTCTAACAGTACCTTGGCACATATCCTTCTTTAAAAATCCAACACACAATAATGCTATCAAAATAAAGGTATCTGGAAACAACCGATAGTCCAATTGTCTCTTTGTAGCTGGCATCTGCCTTCTTGTAGAGTCCTTCCTGGTTTTTTCTTCTATCATAGGCTGCTGAAAGTCAGGTGCTCCTCTTTGGTGAATCACAAGGTTAACATATACTGAGCATCAACTTGGTGCCAAAAATTATGGCAACACTTCCCCTTTTATAACCTCCTATGAAGTTGAGATTCATATCCTCCATTTGATAGGTTAAAAACCTGAGGTCGAAGAATTCCAGTAATTTGCCCTAAATCGCTTAGATAGTAAGAGAAAAAGCCAGGAATAAATACAATTCCAGTCTGCTTATATCCAAAGTGTTTCCACTCTACCTAACACTTAGCAAGTTGCCCACTGCATAACACATAGTGAGCACTCCATTAAGATGTGCTAAATGGAATTGGAGGATATTGAAGGTATAATTGAGATCTGGAAAGAATCTGCAACAACTTTGGCAATGAGTTGGGGAGGCACTGCCAGATCTTCACCAACTATTGAATTATGTATGAACCAACTATGGTCACATCTATATGATGGCATTTCTTAAGAACAAAGTATCTTCCGTCTTCTTTGGTACTTCTCTTACCACAAAATGTACTAGATTTCCTCAGTGTCATTTAAACAGGAAATGGGCCTAACATCTGGATTATTTCAATAGATGCTGAACTTTTATAACAACCTACAGAATCACCTCATGTCTATAAGATACTATGCTGACTGAGAAATAAGACTGACAATATCTAGTATTTGACTACATAACTATAAAAATACTGTTTATGTGCTCTTAGGGGAATTTTTTTTTAATTTTATTCATTTATTTGACAGAAATCATACGTAGGCAGAGGCAGGCGGAGAGAGAGAGAGAGAGAGAGAGAGGAGGAAGCAGGCTCCCTGTTGAGAAGAGACCCCGATGCGGGGCTGGATCCCAGGACCGTGGGATCATGACCCAAGCTGAAGGCAGAGGCTTTAACCCACTGAGCCACCCAGGTGTCCCTCCTAAGGGAATATTTATACTTAGAATAGAAGACCCAGTCCCTACACTTACAAAGCTTATAATTCCACTGGGAGACAAAATATAAATGCATAAGAAGATAAGTAAAGTTTAAATAGCCATTTGAGATATTTCTTTCCAATAGATTTCATTCAACTTCTATTTATGGGATGCCATTTACACTCCAGGACTTAAGGCACTGGCAATTTATAAAAAAAAAAAAAAAAAAAAAGTTGGGATCATCTCTCAAGAACCCCACAGGCTAACCGGGGAGAAAATTCACTAACACACAGTTCCAACAAAACGTGATTATTGCTTTAGAGAAGGCATATGATTCTAAGGAATGCAGAAGAGAAAATCTTTGATTGTGCTGACAGTAGGCCTGATGGTTTTATCAAGGAAAACTTCATAAGGAGGTAATAAGCCCAAGCTCAGTCTTGAGCAATGAATATGAGTTTTCTAGGCTGACCAGAAAAAGTGCTCCAAGAAGAAAGAACTTTATATACCTGTTGATGAAGGAATAAAGATAACAGAAGAATGGGGCAGATTGTGGCAAGAAAGTCTTAACAAAATTACTAATATTTAACGAGGAGAATGGCATAAATAATACCAAAATTTTCGATTTCAGTTTGTTTTTTTTTTTTTTTCAGGCCCACTTTTTTTTTTTTTTTTAAAGATTTTATTTATTTATTTGTCAAAGATAGAGGGAGAAAGAACGAGCACAGGCAGACAGAATGGCAGGCAGAGGCAGAGGGAGAAGCAGGCTCCCTGCCGAGCAAAGAGCCCAATGTGGGACTTGATCCCAGGACGCTGGGATCATGATCTGAGCCGAAGGCAGCTGCTTAACCAACTGAGCCACCCAGGCATCCCACAGGCCCACTTTAAATGTCAATAAATACTATGATAAGTTCAAGGCCACCTCACGTAGAATTTGACCATCCCAACCAACCATATTGCAACATTCCCCTCTTCACTATAGAAGAACTTATTAAAAGCAATGTATTCAAGGGTGCCTGGGTGGCTCAGTGGGTTAAAGTTTCTGCCTTCAGCTCAGGTCATGATCCCAGAGTCCTGGGATCGAGGCCCACATCGGGATCTCTGCTCAGCAGGGAGCCTGCTTCGCTCTCTCTCTCTCTGTTTGCCTCTCTGCCTACTTGGACCTCTGTCTGTCAAATAAATAAATAAATAAATAAATAAAATAAAATCTTAAAAAAAAAAAAAAAAGCAATGTATTCAGACTACATCAGCCAAAGCATATCTTCCTGTTTGGGTTGACATATCTAATATATGAGGGCCATTATTAAGATTTTATAAAACATCTATTATGTAATTTGGGTGCTCAGCAATGTTCAAGAGCATATTCACTTTTTGGAAAGACTAATTCTAATGACAGCAGAGGCATCATGAGACATTTGATTAACATAAAACTCAGAAGTGAGAATCCTTCCTTTTAAATGCACAATTATAAAACTGGATAAATTGGTCAGCATGGATATGTTACAGAAATTTCTGAATCAGAGTCAGTCTTAACATCTCAGGAATACTGCTGTGAAGTACTCATTTGAAGCACTGCCTATAAGAAGCACAATAGAATCAAAGTTATAAGAAGCACCGACAATAACGTTTATGGCCACAGAATTCTGACGATGAGAATTCCAGGAGTCAGACAGTTGCACTACACCAAGTACAGGGCAATTAGAAGATAAACTAGAAAGCAGAAGGAAGGCATTCATTTTGTCAATTTCTAAGGCTAAGGAGAGCCGTATATTTTAACTCTCTTCAAGTGAAAATAAGGAATAATTCCACATTTAACCTGAACAAATTTAGCTTGAACCTCATGGAACTCCACATGAATGGTTTTTAACCAAAATGTGACCTCTGTAAAGAAGAGCCAGCTCTACAGATTCCTCCTCCAACGTAACCAGCGTCGTCATTGAACGTGGTCACTCCTACTTCCAGTGAATGATTATCCTTTGGAAATGAATTTTAGCAGAATCTCCCCACTCCATTCTCAGCAGTGTCTTTACTTCTCCCTGTTTCTTTTGTTGTTTTTTGAAAAGAACCTATTTTATTTATTTATTTATTTTTTGGAGCTGTGACTTGCGCACCATTTCTAGCAGAGCTCAGTTGCCAGACACCAAGTGGCTGGTTCAGAAAACTAAAAAGTGTCCCTTCAAAGTCAAATATAATCAGGCACTACAATGAAATTCAATTAACCCTTGATTTGTTCCATGTCGTATTCTCCTATGGATTTCTCTATTTCCCCAATTCCTAATAATCTGACCTGGTTTCTCTGTAAGACTCTATCCTGTTCCTCATTGGTGGACAGAATCTCTCTTTTTGACTCCCTATCACATGCTCTGACTATAGTCTTATTGTTTCTTCCTCCTTTGGCTATACCCAATATTCATGGATATTTTCCCTTCCTGAACCCAATAGGTCATGGTTTTGATTTCACAGGTTATGCCCAGTGCCAACTTCGAGTAATTGCTTTTAATGTTCATTTCCCACAAAATGTTTTTAAAAATTGTTTTTCATCTTTCCTCTTTTTCTTTCTTTCCCTCTCCTTCCCTGCTCTTTCTCTCTCCAAACACACACAGGCACTTTTACCACACTATTAAAAACCTATGTATATCGTCACTAGGAATTTCACCTGTTATTGTAGAGATTGTGTATTTCATAATAATATGTAGTCTGTACACAAGAAATCCTCCTGTTTCTATTGTAGAGAGTGTGTATTTCATATTAATGCATAAAGTCTGTACACAAGAAATCCTCCTGTTTCCCATTCCTGGAAATTGGAGCCCAACAGAGCATGAACAAAATCTGAGGGCTCATTCATCCATTTATTCACCCAACAGATATTTATGGAATGTCTGATAGGTCTTAAGCCTGCTACTAAGTGCTACTCTTTTTTTTTAAAATATTTTATTTATTCATTTGACAGACAGAGATCACAAGTAGGCAGAGAGGCAGGCAGAGAGGAGGAAAGCAGGCTCCCTGCAGAGTAGGACTCGATCCCAGGACCCTGAGATCATGACCTGAGCTGAAGGCAGAGGCTTTAACCCACTGAGTCACCCAGGCACCCCATAAATGCTACTCTTAACATTTGATTTAGCCACGTCATAGCTGTCTCTATTTGAGACAGATGTTCGATCTCGCACAGATCTTTTTCTACCTTGCACAGATCTTGGTGGAATACTCGCTATCTCGTTTTCCTAGAAAACTCTATCCATCATTCATGATTCAACCTAAACATCAGGTTCTCCATAAAATGTTTCTAACCTTTAGTTTATCAGTCCCCTCTCTTTCACATCATCCCGGAATATGGCATTTACCATATTTCATCATAATTACTTGCTCACATATCTGTCTCCTTCCAATTAAACTCACTCTAAGAGATGTGATTTCTACCTCTCCAGTACTTTTAACAATGGATGGCACATAGGTCCTCAATCAACAGTAAATATGAGAAGAGGATTTGCATGTATAGGATTTAGTAGGAAATCAACATCCTGCAGTTCAGTATTGCTATCCATAGGCAGACCCGGGATTTCTCAACATTAAAATATATATATATATAGTGTTAATGCAGACCGGTTTATTTAAAGAAAAATGGAATCATAAATTATAAATCTGATTGCTCCATTTCAGAAAATGCAACATATTGTAAAATCCATTGAGGATCTATATTAACCTCTCTGTTGCTCCCAGACACAGTAGATATTAAAAGCTAATTAACATGGTATGCTATAAGGAGCAGAATCCAGGAATTCTGATTGTTTATTGTTAGCAGAACCGAAATTTCCCACTATTTACCTATAGCCATTTAATTCTAGCAGTTTTATTGTTATGACTCCTATTTTATATCTCCAGCTCAGAAGTCTCTGCACTCCAAATTTCTTTTCTATCTCAGTGCAAGTCCCCTCCTCTGGAATATCTCAGAGACATCTCAAACATGACATGTCTAAAAGAGAACTCTCAATTTTACCCTTAATCCTCCCAATCATTATAATAGTTCCATACAGTAGCTCACAACAGAAACCCAGGCACTGTAACCTTGACATGGTCTTGACTCCATCTTTCCTCTCTCCACTCTCATCCAACCTTTAATAAGCCCTGCTGAGTCTTCACCCAAAATATATCAAACTCTTCTCTCCATCACCTGTAATGCATTCATTGCATTAATAATGACTCCTATTACTTCTTGCCTCTAGTATTGAACCAGTTCCTTTATGTCCTCTTGTTTTCTTCTCTTATTCCTTCCAATCTGAAGAGATTTCTTGAAATACATATTGGATCATCCTACTCCTTAAAAGCAGCCAGTGGCTTTTCATTTTATTTAGAGTAAAATTTCAAATCCTTTCATGGCTTTTCAAGTATCTGTAAGCCCTCTTTCCTAGTTCCTACAATGTTCCAGCCTCACTGACGGTTGAGTTCCTGCAAAACAAGTACTTTATCTGCTCAGAGCCTTTGCACATGTTTCTTCTTCCTGAAATCCTCTTCCCTCTCACTCTTTCCATTGTTGGTTCTCTGTTCAAATAATATTTCAGATAATATCTCCTCAGAGAGAACTTCTCTGACCACACTATTTAAATAGCTATTCCCTCAACCTCATAGAAACACACAATTCTTCAGTTTTTCATATTTTATTTGATTGTTTCTTAACTCTTTGTTTAAAAGGTTTATTTATGTATTTGAGAGCATGTACACCAAGTAGAGGGGAAGAGCAGAGAGAGAGGGAAAAGCAGAGTCCCTGCTGAGCAGGGAGCCCCGATGCAGGGCTCAATCTCAGGACTCAGGATCATCCCAGGATTCAGGACCAGAACTGGAGCCAAAGGTAGACTCTAAGCCAACCAAGCCACCTAGGCAACCCATGATTGTTTATTAGCTCTTCACACAATAATACTTCCCTTTATTTGGGTTTTATTTACCTTCCTCCCTACAATATAAACTTTTTTAAGACAAAGACTCTGACTCTCTTGCATGCCATCGTATCCCCAAGGACCAGTATGGAGCAAAACACTTATAATATTATGTGTTGAACAGCAAATACAATAAAATAATTAAAAGCAAATAAACTCAATGGGCCCTAACTGAGCATCCACTCTCTGCACAGTGGTATATCAATGCATTCACACACCACTGATATTCATAATAGCACTGTAATGTCCACGGTCTTATTCCTATTTAGCAAGGAAAATAAGTTTCTCAAAGTATTAGTATCATATTCAGATATTAACCTAAGTTCCTGAATCTAATTCCGGTGCTTCGCTTTGTTTATATTCTATAATATCAAAACCATTGTTTAAATCAAAAAAATTGTTTTAATTTAAGAAAAGTTTCCACCTCTTGCCGATATTTCATCATAAAATTCCACCTCTTGCTGTTATTTCTGTAAGGTAAATAATTCTTTAATCAGGGAAACAAACAAACAACATACACTGTCATTCTCTTTTGAAAACAACAACAAAACAATTTTTTTTAAATTTTATTTGGATTTTATTTATTTGAATTTTATTTTTGTTTTGAAAACAAAAATAAGCAAAACTAAACAAAAACCTCATCAATAATAATCTCCTATATAAGCCTGCCACAGTAAATTAAAGATAGGTTAAAGAGAGAGACTGGATCCTTCCAGCAGCAAGACTAATGGCTGGTGGGGATGCCTGGGTGGCTCAGTGGGTTAAGCCACTGCCTTCGGCTCAGGTCATGATCTCGGGGTCCTGGGATGGAGCCTCGCATCGGGCTCTCTGCTCAGCAGGGAGCCTGCTTCCCTCTCTCTCTCTCTCTGCCTACCTCTCCGACTACTTGTGATTTCTCTCTGTCAAATAAATAAATAAAATCTTTAAAAAAAAAAAAAAGAAAAGACTAATGGCTGGTGGACAAAAGGCAAAAGCAATCACCTGCTTAATCTTTAATAATTCGGGTATGTGCTTTGGTGAGTGCTGTGAAGTGTGTAGACCTGGTGATTCACAGACCTGTACCCCTGGGGATAAAATATATGTTTATAAAAAATAAAAAATTAATTAAAAATAATAATAATTCCGTCCAAAAACCTTGGAGCTTTTTAAACTACTACTTTATTATATTGCTTTAGAAATAAACTGCAGAAAATAATAAAGGCATTATATTCCTAAATGTACTACAGCTGTGACAGGAAGAGTTTGTAATATAACTGCCCTCTGTTTGGTACAAAACCAGTTCAGGAAGGCAGCCACATAAGCTCATCTTTCTTTCATCCAACAGTCATAGATCATCTGGTAGGCAAGCAGTGGCATTGTGGTTGAGAGTCTGGATTCTGGAAATCAAGAGTTCAAGTCTCCTCAGCTTTGTACAAGTTGTGTGACATTGACAAATGACTCTGTTTCCTCATCATTAAAATTGGGTTGACATAATGACTATCTCATAAGGTTGTAATGAGGAATAAAAGACAAAATGGGTAAAATGTGTAGAAATATCTCAAAAAAATGTTAGATTGTTGTCACAGAATAATGTGCCCTGAAGGACAAAAGTTCAAAATACCTTGCATCTTGAGAATATAAATTTTAGGGGAGGGTAAGTGGATAGCTAGTGGAGTAAATGGAGTTAAGGAACCTTCGGTCTTTTAAGGATAAACTGTGCCCCTTCCACATTTTTTTAAAACAGTTTTACTGAGGTATAATTTGCGTAATATAATTTACATGTACCTTGAATGACTTTTAGCAAATTTACAGAGTTGCACAACTATTGCCAAAATCCAACATTAGAACATTTTCATCATGGGGTGCCTGGCTCAATGGGTTAAAGCCTCTGCCTTCAGCTCAGGTCATGATCCCAGGGTCCTGGTATCGAGCCCCACATATCATGCTCTCTGCTCAGCGGGGAGCCTGCTTTCCCCCACTCTCTGCCTGCCTCTCTGCCTACTTGTGACCTCTGTCTGTCAAATAAATAAATAAAATCTTTAAAAAAAAAAGAGAATATTTTCATCACTGCCCAAGATCCCTCATGCCTATTTGTAGTCATTACCCTTCACACCCTCAGCCCCAGGCAACCACTAATTTATTTTCTCTTTCCGTAGATTTGACTGTTCTGGATATTTCATATAAATTGGCACATACAATATGTAGCCTTTGAGTCTGGCTTTTTTATGTCACATGTGAATGTTTACACTGTGGTAGCACATACCAGTACATGGTTTCTTTTTACTGTTAAATAGTATTCAGTGCTATCAATGTACTACATTTTGTTGCTCTATTCCCCAGCTGACTGACATTCGAGTTATTTCCATTTTTTGACTTACATGTAATGCTATTGAAAACATTTGCATACAAGTCTTTTTCTAGACTTGTGGTTTCATTTCTTTTGGGTAGATTCCTAAGACTCCCCCTTCTCCATCTGCCCCTCACAGACAGCTTGTTGGAGAGAGGAGAAGAGTTCTGATTCCATCAACAATTTCCACTGCGTGGTCAGCTCATACAATGACATGGAAAAAATACATCAATTTTTGTCTCTGTCCTTTCTTCCCCTGAGTCTCTTTGTGACCTTGAGAGAGAACTCTAACTTTCAATACCAAAGTATCTCCATTCAGGAACCAACAGAGAAACCAGATGTTCCTTGAACTGTCCTTTCCCCTAAAAAGCAGATGATACTTTTAATTACTAGATAATTAAAAAGCAATACAAAAAAAAAATACAATTGATGAATCATCTCCCTTGCCTCTGGCATTTTCTGGGGCTGGGCACTTTATAGGATGCCAGTGAGGGTTACAAAAGAATGATACAGAAAGTGAATGATAAAGTATCTGTATCCTCTTATTGCACATAGAATCCACAATTCACAAGCTGATACTCTAAATAAATGTCCCATTTGCTTTTGAGGTTCTTCCTGAATATCACTCTATTTCTCTGAGCATATTTTGCTAAGACAGTCATTTCACTCAAAGTTAACTGTCCATAAAACAAACATTACTATAACAGAATAGGTAGATTCTTTTATTAAGCATTTAAAGATATATAAATCCAAGTAATAAGCTTTACCTTCAAACCCATCATCTCAGTGACTATACACTTTTTTCATTCTTTCTGACATTGCTCAGAGCAAAGATCTGGGATATTTTACTTTGGAATTGCCCTTCAAGCTAGTGGCATAGCTTTATTTTATTTATTTATTTTTTCAAATTCATTTGAAAGCCTTATTACTAAATGCTTAATACATACCAAAAATATAAAGAATAATAACATTAACATGCATCTACCAATCACAAAGCTTTAAAATAAATAATTGAGTACTGGTATTCTGGAGCATACTTATTCCTCATGCATATAATTATGCTTTTCCACATATATATGTTGTCCTATGTAATTTATGGTATTGTCTTTTTTCAGGTATAAATATATATGTAGATAATACTGTATTATATTATTCCTCATCGACTTGGTATTTTCACTCAATATTAGCTTACTTATCCACAGTGATATGTGAATCCTACTTCATAAATATTCACACTGCAGAACGTTACATTAAAAAATAGCTCAATGATTTATCCTATATCCTGCTGATGCATATTTAGGTGATATCCAATATTTTGCTACCTCAAACACTTTACCTATAAACATGTTTATGTCTATTGCCTTTGTGCATATATGGAGGGGTTTATCCAGACTATTTCCTAGAAATGGACTTTCTATTTAATGGTAAATTGACATCTTCACCTATACTATTTATTATTAACTTTTCTCCAAAGCATTTGCACTAGTTTTCATTCCAGTTGTGAGGGTATAAAATTCTCATCTCTCCACAGTACCCCCAAACTTAGTGTTGTTGAACATTTTAACTTTTGCCAGTCACTAACTTGATTTGTAAAAATCAAATTTAACAATCTTTGAGTGTCTACTCTGGATACATCACAGTGCTTGGTTCTGGATGGGATGTAAAGAGACACATAGTAAAATTACACTGAAATGGGGGGAACCTGATATTGCACCCTCACTCTGCCGCCTGTGAAAACCTGGACAAGTCACTTATCTTCTCCAGCCTCAGTTCCTCCATCTGTAATATTAAGAGCTGCACAAGAGTATTTCTCAGGCCCCTTTTACCTCTGATCTTGACTTTATGATGTTCAGTGGGAGCTTATAAGCAAGTAGGAGAAACAACACACACATAGGCTGCTTTAATACCAGCAAAATACACAAATAAGGTGTTTGGAAAGTCGAGATGATCGAACGCAAATAGGAAAGTTGGAAGAACTGGAAATATTTTCTCCAGGGGGTTCAGATGAGCTGTGTCCAAGATGGCATGAGTAAAACTCTGAGGAAGGGAGGGTGGTAAGGAAATTCAAAAGAGGAAAGAAACCCTGCAGAGTTCTAAAAGACAGAGAGTAAGGGGAACAAAGGTGGAGAGTTCGGTGTGACTAGAACTCAAGGTGTGAAGGTTAAGTGCAGGGAGGGGGATGGGGAGGAAAGAGGTGAGACCATTTCTATTGTGTTTCTTATGTCAAAGTGGAATAAATCTTTGTCATTTTGTTGATGGTTTGATTTTTTTTCAAACCTCCCATAGGAATTTGGAATCAAATCTGTATCTAAGGCAGATGGCCATCTTCTTTTCCCTTTAAAAAGGAAGTCATAAAACTAAATTCTGCTCACAGACTGACTGGATTGTCACTTCTCAAACAGGACTGCCCAGGGGTTTTGAGGAATAGGAGGAAGAATTGCAGAAATCAGAGTGTAGCTTCTGAAGGTGACTACTTCGAATAAGCATGCTCTTTTGATTTTTGAATTCTGGTAAGTTGCTTTAAGAGTTTGTTATCTTTGGGCACCTGGGTGACTCAGTAGTTATGTGTCTGCTTTGGGCTCAGGTCATGATCCCAGGGTCCTAGGATCAAGTCCCAATCTGGCTCCCTGTTTAGCAGGAAGCCTGCTTCTCCCTCTCCCACTTCTCCTGCTTGTGTTCCCTCTCTCTGTCTCTGTCAAATAAATAAATAAAATCTTAAAAAAAAAAAAAAAGGTTGGTTATTTTACAGTTATAGCTGGCATAGAAAACTCGGAATCCAAGAGATTCTTAGTATTCCCAGAAAAAAAAAAATAAATATTTTAAATAAATGTTATTTCTGGGAGGAAAAAAATATGCTCCCTAAGAAGCTCTAGCTTTTTTTAGAATGGCTAGCTTGGTTGCAAATTGCACTCAGAAAATTAATTAATGTATCTGATTTTGATTGCCTAAGTTAGTTTTGGTTAAGTACATAAACCTGGCAGGCAGGATACATGGGTTCACATCTTGACAATCTCACTATAAACTAGAACATTTAAGCAAGTTATTTAAGCTCAGTTTGCTAGTATATATTTGTAATAAGTGGCCAAATTTCTAACTTAATCCCCATGTGTTTAAGTCCCTTATTTTCTCCAAATAGTAAGAAATCAGAGCTGGACAGCTCAAGGTTGACTTAATGGTTCCATGTTGTCACCAATATTTATTCATTCAGCTTCTGAGGGGCATCTCATTTTTTTCCCAAGCTTTGGCAATCATAAATAAAGCTGGTGAAAACATCTGTGTGAAGGTTTTTGTGTGAACTTGGCGTTTTCAGTTCCTTTAGGTAAGTAGCACCGTTGTTGAATTGTATGGTAAGAGAATGTTTAGATCGAAAGAAGTTACCAAACTGTCTTCCAAAGTATCTGTGCCATCTTGTGTTCCCTCTAACAATGAATAAGAGTTCCTCTGGTTGCACCTCCAGAGTTTTGTATTGTCAGTGTTCTAGATTTTGGTCCTTCTAATAGGGGTGTAGTGGTATCTCATCGTGGCTTTAATTTCCATTTCTCTGACAACGTATAATGTGGATTATTTTCACATGCTGTGTGACATCTGTATAATTTTTTGTATGTGTGAGAACAATTGTTATACTTTCTTAGCAAATTTTAATTATACCATACAGTATTATTGGCTATAGTCACTATTACACATCAGATACCAGACCTTATTCATCTCATAGTTGAAAGTCTGTAGCCTTGTACCAGCCTCTCCTGGTTTCCCTCACCCTCCTAACCCCTGGAAACCACCATCTAACTCTCTGTTCCTGTGATTCCTGTGACTTCAAAATTTTTTTTTAATTCCATTTATAAGCGATATCATGCAATATTTATTTTTGTTTTTCTCTGTTTGGCTTCTTTCATGTAGCTTGATGCTCTGAGTTTCATTAGGTTTTCCTTTAAAGCTGAATACTATTCCATTATATACCACATCTTCTTTATCTATTCCTCCACTGATGGATCCTTGAGCCATTTCTATGCCTTGGCTATTGTGAATAATGCTGCAATGAACATAAGACTGCAGATATCTCTTGAAAAAATGTCTTCATTTTCTTTGGGTTATACATCCAGAAATAGGATGGCTAGATCATATGGCAGGTTTACTTTTGATTTCTTGAAGACCTCCATACTCTTTTCCATAGTGACTGGACTGATTTGCAACCTCACCCACAGTGAACCAGGGTCCCCTTTTCTCCATACCCTCACTAGCATATGTCACCACATAACATTTTTATAGAAGGTATCCTAGCAGGTGTGAGAGCATATCTCATTGTGGTTTTGATTTGCATTTCCCTCATGATTCCTGATGTTAAACACCTTTTCATGTACCTTTTGACCACTTGTATATTTTCTCTGAAGAAATATCTATAGCAAAAATAAATAAGTTTGACTATTTGAAGTTCAAATGCTCCCTCACAGCAAAGAAAACCATTGACAAAATGGAGTGGAAGAAAATATTTGCAAACTGTATATCCAATAGGGGGTTAATATCCAAAATACACACACTCACACACACACACACACAAAAACTCATGCAACTAAATAGCTAAAAACCCAAATAACCTAATTAAGAAATGGATAAAAGACCTGAACAGACATTTTTCACTCTTCTCAATATGTAACTTTTGTCCTTGGTTTTAAGGGAGCTCCTTTACTGCTGGGCATTGCTTCTGAGTTTGAGGCTGAAACAAGACAGAAAGGGTCCAAAATCTTTCCCTTCATAATACTTTACACGGCTATTCAGAAGGACATTGTACTTGAGGGATAATCACTTAAGCCCCATTGGCCAACACTGAGAAAGATGGCTATTCCTTGTTCCATGGGAAACCGAAAGGCCAAATATTTTTGCTAAGTACATTGCTTCCTCAAACAAAATCGGGGTTCTTTTAGCACAGAAGATGTCAAAAGGAAAACTTGATAGGCAACTAACAGTGCCCGTTATCTATTATCATTAAAGAGTTACTCTGGAAATTAAAAGGAAAATTAACAGATGTCTTAGCATACAATAACCGTCCGATAGCTCTTACCCTAAAATAATTATATTCGTGTATGATTATGTGCATGTTATAATGTATGTTATGTGTATTCCTTCAAGGGCATGTTAATCCCGCATAGTCCAGATCAAATGCCACACCCACTAGGATCCTTCTCAGACTCTGCTATTCAGATCTCATTCATTACATTTGATGAAACACAAGCTGACAAACAAGCAGAAAAAGATACACAAGTGTAGAACTGAGCAGAGAGCCCCAGAGCTAGGCTTAGCAAAACACAGAAACATAAGGAAGTTTTATGGGCATTAACACCAACGGTGTGTTTTGTGCTCCACGAGCTACCATCATAGAGAGTAACTTCCAACCCTCCTTCTCATCGTGATCCACAACGGGATTGCCCCATCATAGGTAAAATGTGTTGCTGCCAGATGGATAAAGCATAATTACTGTTTCCTACAGGGTCAGAATCACATAAGTAGTTGACTTTGATCAAATGACAATATGATAGCTCAGTCCTACCTAAGAACATTTGTTTACCCTGGTATTGCTGGGTATCTACAGTGGAAGAGTGAGAAGGAAATTATTTTGGAGGAAATGGTGTGAATCAATATAGAAGCAGTAATGCACAGTTTTCATTCATAGAGTGACAGGTAGTATGCTTTAGTGTGAAAACAGTATACGGAAGAGCAATTACTAGCTGCTTAAGAAGCAGAAAACTAAGCAACTTCATTAAGAAATTGAATATATTTAAGTATACAAAGTCAGAACTAGGCTTTGGGAGGTTTCATCTGGTATGGGGAATGAAAAAGGAAACTGGAAACAGCGATTTCCTGAATACAGGCAATCGATCTAAATATGGGATCTGAAGTGGCATGGAAAGAAAGGGAATATGAGAGAGAATTAGAGAGGAATGGTAGAGCGGAAATGTTAATTAAAGATTATTTTTAGTAGGCAGAGATGGAAGCTTTCAAAATCCCCTGTGATTTCAACCTTGGCTAAACTGTTGCCATGAAAAGCAATGAGATAACAAGAAGCAAAATAGCCATAGGAAGAGAGATAAAAAGTTGCATTTTATATATATGGAATTTAATGCCAATAGAATATCTCTCAGGATACCTACAGAATTTGGAATTGCATAACTGGTGTCAAAGTAAAGGATGCCTGGATGGCTCAGTGGGTTAACTGTCTGCTTTTGGCTCAGGTCATGATCCCAGGGTGCTAGGATTGAGTCCCATATCTGGCTCCTTGCTCAGTGGGGAGCCTGCTCCACCCTCTGCTTGCCACTGCCCCTGCATGTGCACTCTTTCTCTCTCTCTGACAAATAAATAAATAAATCTTAGAAAACAAACAAACAAACACACAAAACACTGATGCCAATGTGAGAACAGAGTTCATGGTAATGGGAAGTCTTTTGCCATTTTTCTGTTGTTTGTTCTATAGTTTCCTCTAGTTTTGCTTTCCTCATGGTCTTTCCTCAGTTTCTTCGTATAGATCTAATTCTGCAAAGTTTCAACTTCTTTCTATATAATGTTGTTTCACATGACCCCTCCAACCAGTAATTACTGTGTACTGCTTTTCCCCACTAAAAAAAAAAAAAAAGAAAAAAAAAAAAAGAAAGAAAGAAAGAAAGAAAAAAGTAAAAGAAAAAGGAACAGTATCAGAGAGAGCCTACATTCTTTCCTATGGTTTCTCTCTTTCATGATGAATCAAAAGGAAATGCTAATCGATTATTTTCTCCCCCTTCCTATTCAGGGAGCTATGGTTAATATTTTGGACCCATGTCAAATCATTTAAGAAAAAAAAATTAACTGTAATTCTTCTTTACAGATTTATGACCTGCAAATCTTTCTAAGGTCCATTCTCTCACCATTCTCTCACCTGTTGGCAGTAGGTTTACTTTTGTTTGTTTGTTTGTTTGTTTTTAGTGAATCCCTTCTCATTTAAAAACAGTCCATTTACATCCCAAAAATCTTATCAGTATTAACCAGGTTATTCCTTCTAATTATTCTTGTAGGCCTGATCTCAGAAAACTATTTGAAGCCATCTGTTATTTAAATTCAAATTTGATGCACATGAAAGAATAGAACTTGATTTATATCATCTCTGGTTAGTTCTAGTATGTATAGGATAATAACCTGGCAGGCTCTCACAGCAGCTATAGCATGGTGTAAGTGTATGAAATAACTACCATTAAGATTCATGATCCCATACATCTACTAAGGGCATCTAAAAGTCATAAACCTCTCAGAATCTGTCTTTAATCAGTACTTACCCTGCTGATACACAACCAGAAAAACATTCTACTCTAAGAAGAAAAATATGTATCTCTGTTATTCATGCAATGTCTCAAACACACAAAATCCCAGTCCAGCATTACGGTCAGTAGCCAAATTCGTGGGAACTGAAGTTTCTGTAGAAGCAAGCATTAAATGGATTTGTAAGGTTTGACTCAATATGGCCAGCTCTGTACATTCCCTTGTGTATATTAAGTGCACATAAGGCAAATACAAAGCTATGTATGAGGTTGACTAGTAGCCCCCAAAATTTATATCTACCTGGAACCTAAGAAGTTGACCTGTTTTGGAAAAAGGGTGTTAGGAGGTGAAGTCATACTGGATTGGAGTGAGCCCCAACTGCCTGGCATCCAATTACTGGCATCCTTATATGGAGATCTTGTGGGAAGGTACACAGGGGAAGAGGGTCATATGCAGTTTGGAGCAATGCAGCTTGACGTTCAGGAACACCAAGGATTTTTCTCTGAGTCATCAGAGGGTACCCGACCCTCCAAGTCACCTTGATTTCAGACTTCCAGCCTCTACCACTGTGAGAACATAAACTCCTGTTGCTTGAAGCCGCCCAGTTCGTTAGGGAGTTGGGGAATCTCACATAGGCTTTCCAAGACGAATGGACAACTCTGACTTCATTTGCTTTCCTTACAAAAGCAGAGACACATTTAGAGTGATACTATCTCCACCCTGACCTCCCTCTATTTACTTGATAAGTAATTGGGCAAATGGGTAGATAAGCACACGCATTTTGATGTCTTCAGTCAAAGTGCTTTCAAATCAAAAAATCATTTAGGGGAATGCTAATCAACCTTAAAATGTCATTATTAATAGTTTCTTTTAATTACCAGTTCCTATTGCATCTCTGGAAGTACAATTGACTGGCACCCAAGGGAACAGTAAGAAGAGGAAGACAGGGTGACAAGATTTTCTTCTTGAAACACTTAATTTAGTTATAATAAGCAGTATTATTTCCTTCTTTCTGACCAGTCCTATTCTTCTGTGCTTCTGGTTCTTGCAATCTCTCTTCCTTCAGCTCTTGGCCCTTGGCTTTGTGGGCTTTCCCCAGTGGGCTTATCCTCCCTCTGGGTTTCTGTTATCACTACAATTCTGATGGCTCCAGATCCACAATCTTCTTTGATCACTGATCTAATCTCAGTCTCATATCTTCACCGGCTTTCAGTAGTTGACTTCAAATTTGATATTGTGAAGAATGCAAGATCTGTACTCAGTGAAGTGATATTTGATAGTATTGATTGGATTGTTTTCCTTGTGTTTTTGGCCCCTGACACTTAATATTCAAGGGCTCCTCCACACCAATCAGAACCAAGAATTTAGACCTACAGGGAGTCTTAGAGGCATGCTTACAGAGATTATTTTTTCTCCTACAAAATTTAGCTAAGATTGCATAGGGAGCTTTGAGGAAATGAGGTGAAAGTGATGGCTTCAAAGTATTGAAGAAGGACAAAGCAAAGGGACAGATCTAAGAAGGTGACATCCCCAGCAAGTTAGAAGATGTTCTTGCTCAAGGACAAGGGAATAGGATGGGAGGGAGGCAGAGGACTGACTGACTCATCACTTAGGGATAAAGGAATTTAATGTTTTGCATTTTTTTCCATATATGGGGAAAAGTATTATTTTAGAATATAATGATGTGGCCTTCACATCATTTCATTTAATCCTCAAAATAGTCTATGAAGAAAGCACTGCCACCATTCCTCATTTGAGGAAATTAAGAGCTACGAAAACAAGCCCAAGGACATACAACTGCTAACTGCTAATGTTAGAACTAGAACACACTTCCTTTGACTATAAATCCAGTGTCCTCTTTCCAATTTATTTTTGTATATGACTCTTCATTTATCTTTTTACTCCCCTGTGAATACTTGAGAAGTAAAATTACAAATGCTTTACCCAGCCATTCAAAGATCTTTGTCATATAACCAAAACCTCTCCTCTCTCCTTATTTTCTATTCATTTCATATATGAAACATTTAGTTATCTTGCTAGGCTCAGAGGTTGCTATACCACGTAGGGAAAAAAAAAAAAAATCCTGGGGCACCTGGGTAGCTCAGCTGGTTAAGCATCTGCCTTTGGCTCAGGTCATGATCCCGGGGTCTGGGAATCAAGCCACGTGTTGGGCTTCCTGCTAAGCGGGGAGTCTGCTTCTCCCTCTCTCTCAGCCCCTCCCGCTCACTTTCTTTCTCTCTCTCAAATAAAATCTTTAAAAAAAGAAAGGAAGGAAGGAAGGTAGGAAGGAAGAAAGGAAGGAAGGAAGGAAGGAAGGAAAGGAAGGAAGATCCTGCCACAAATGCATGTTTGTTCCTTATTCTGGAATCTCTCTTTCTTGATCTAAGCCCTCCCTAAATGTTGAGTTTTAAACACATCATCCTCTGTTCATCTTCTCAGCAGAGAGGAAATAGACCATGTAGCTTTAAACCTAAGGCCAAGAAGTGGTGGGTAACATCATAGGTTCTGTGTAAAAATAAATAAATAAAAGTTTTTTTAAAAATTCATTTTTCTGAACCTTGAATTTTGTCATAAAGTCTACTTCTTGCTGTCTACTTCCATAAGGCGGTGCTCCAGCTTGCTTAGAATGAGCAATATGTGAGTAGAGAAAGAAAGGGTTTGTGAGTGATGGACCCAATTACAGCAGTCTGCATTTTCTTATAATACGAGTGACAACAGGGAAGTTGAGAAGCTGCTTTGAAGGGTATGATAAATAGAAAGTTCTGCAGGTCCAAAGTCAACACAAATGTACATAACGTACTTGGAGCTAAGGTGGTAAACGAGGTCACAAATGTCCTGAAAGCAGAAATAGAGGAAAGTAAAGGATATATTTAGGTAGATGTTCCTTTAAAAGAAAAGTGGAAAGAGGACAGAGTATAATCAGAAAGAAAAAAATCTATGTACTTTGGTAAACCTCGACTTTGGGCAGATAAGTTAAGAGTTATATAGATCCCGTTCTTCCAAGTGTATTATCTCTTTTCAGTCAGTAAAATGGCTTAGATCATGATGAACTTGTTTTTTATCGACTGGAACCATTCAAACCATAAAGTAAAAAAAAAAACAACTTGTCAATGAATCTATTTACCAGCACCCATGAGCCCACGTTATTTCCCAAGGAGCAATAATTTTCAAACTTTATTGTCCATGAGCATCACCTGCAGATGATGAAAATGCACATTCTCTAACTCTACCCCCTCCCCCAAGGTTTTCCTTGGAGAACTTTCAGACATGCCCATTTTAAAAGCCCTCCTATTAATTCTGATTCAGGCCAGCCCTCCTTGACATACCTGAAACTTACAAAAAAGAGGTAACTGGAAATTTTAACTCATGAAATTTTCACAAAGATACTCTGAGGAAAAAACTCTGAACTTCCTTTTACTGGTGGGAATGCTGTTGTAAGTCACAGTTAATAAATGACCAGGATATAAGTATCTGGTCTATCTATCCATTGCCATGCCCTTGCCACTTTGTCACATAGGCATATAGATGCCTAGAAGATAAGTGAGCAGAAAAGGCAAAGAACAGGGGCACCTGGGTGACTCAGTGGGTTAAGCATCTGCCTTCAGCTCAGGTCATGATCTCCGGGTCCTGGCATGGAGCCCTGCATCATCCTCGATGCTCAGTGGGAAATCTGCTTCTCCTTCTCCCTCTGCCCTTCCCCATGGTTTGCTCTTCCTCTCTTTCTGTGTCTTAAGTAAATAAATAAGGTCTTTGGTGGGGAGGAAAAGAGGAAAAAGCAAAGAATTTAAGAAACATCCAATTATTTGAGAAGACATGTATTGACAAAGGACCAGATGTTCAGCCAAGAAGAATAAGGAAAAAAAAGCTTCCTATAACCACAGAACCTGGTAAGTCTAGAGGATCATTCTTCAAAGGGAAATTGGGTGTTAGATGAAGGGCTGAATTATGAGACTGCATCTAATATGGACTATGAGAGGAACATTGAGTTGCCAAAGAGAATAAGGGCTTGATGTGGCTTTTTTCACTCTGGAAAATAAAAGGTCAAGAGAACTATCTCAGAGGCTGAGTGGTGAATGAGTCCTGAGGCTATCTGTGAATGGGCATTAGATCCATAAATACATTCCAGGGTAGGATTTTCAATAGCCAGAGCTCTTGGAGACTAAATTGTGGAGATGAAGAGAGAATTTTCTGAAAACGGGACAGAATTATGGAGACAGTAGAAACGTCAGCAGTTGGGAAGGTGGGAAAGAATAAACAGAGCACAGAGAACTCTTCAGGCAGTGAAATACTCTGTATGATGTTATGATGGTAGATATATGCCATCATACGTTTGTCCAATCCCATACAATGTACAGACCAAGAATGAACCCTAACGTAAACTATGAATTTGGGGTGATGATGATAAGTCAGTGTAGGCTTGTACTTGCAAAAAAAGGCATCATTCTGATGTTATGCATGTGTGGAGAAAGGGCATCTAAAGGACATCTCTGCACCCTCCCCTGAATTTTTCTGTTAACTTTAAAGTACTTAAAAAAAAAAAAAAAAAGGTCTTTGAAAACAAGAAACAAAAAACAATGAGAGGAAGGAGATTGATTTGTTGAATCTAAAAGGAGCAATCACTAATCCAAAGGGGAAAATAGAATTTCCTGGGAGAAGACAGAACAAACCAAGCCCAGCAGTGATGCTAACCTGGCATATCCCAAAGTATTTTCAAATCCATTGTCTCACTATACAATTCCTGATATTTAAGTAGAATAAACATCAATATTTCCAATTTCCAGAAAAAAAAAAAAAAAAGCAACATCTGCCCTCAGCTTCAAAAAAACATTTAGGTAATTCTTGACATCACACCACCAGTAAGTGTAGGACTGGGACTAACAATAGGTCTCAGAGACCTGGGTCAATGCCCTGTTCAAATAGTGATTTACACAGAAGCAGAAACACCACAGAATTTGAGTCTGATAGAAAGTCTGGTGTCACCACAGCCAATGACTATGTAGATACGTTGGTTTTAAAAATAGTCCACACATTTTCTGATGCTCCTCTCCTTAGAAGGTAGAGTTTAATACTCTTCTCCTTAAATATGGGCTGGACTTAGTGACCTGCTTCTAGAAAGAACACTGTAGATGTGATGAGATGTCACTTCTGAGATTAGGTTATGGAAGATCTGGATTTCCTTCTTGGGTTGTGCTCTCTCACACATCCTTCCTCTTGAATTTGTACTTTGAGGGAAGTAATCTACTGGGTCATGCAGCAGTCCAAGGGGAATGACCCCCAGGCAGCCTCTGAAGAGGCCCGGGGGGTGGGGAACTGAGGTCTGCCAGCAGCTTAGGGTGAAGTATTGAATTGACTGCTGTCTCTGCCAACAGCATGATCGCAACTCCATGAAAGACTCTTGAGTCTGAGTCACCCAGACAATTCACAAAATCTGCGAGATAATAAATGTTCTTTTCTTAACCACTATATTTGGATTAATTTGTATTGAAATAATGGATAGCTAATACAGTAGGGAACCAACCTATTTTTATATTGCAGGTAATCCTGATTATAAGCAAACCACTTATTCAAACAGGAATCTTTGCCCTATTCCAATGGAACCCCTGTAAAAAGACAAAAGAATGACAAGTGAGAGCTACTTAAGAAAGGAAGTAGTGACCATCAAGGGGAGTGAATGGGGGTGGGCTCCACTTTGTGCCTCCCCCCACCTCCTGCTTCCCCACTGTTGAACTTGTTCCTCATTCCTTTCATTACACTAGGTGAAGTTCCACAAATTAAAGATTTAAACCATCTTGTTATAAATATGAAAATTCTTCTGAGAGTATTTAAATGGCTAGTTTTCCACTCACTAGTTTGAATTAAAATTCACTAATAATGTCTTCCTGAAAGGACCATTGCTGAGAAACGCAGGATTCGATGAAAGTGGCATGGCCTTAGCTCATATGGGAGCCCTTGGGGGACAAAGCAGGCCTGGGTAAGAGTCCATGTGGGTTCCTCAGGAAAGAGCTGAGGAAGTGGGAGAGAGGAACCCTAGGTGGAACAGCTAGATGCCCATCTAACTCTGAGGTTGTAAAACAACAACAAAATGCCTTGAACAGGCTTTGTATCCAAGAAAAAGACATTTTCTTCTACTTTGAAATTAATCTGGTACTCATCACATCATCAGTTAGCCTAAGTTCCAATAAGCTAGCCTGTAAACCTACTCAAGACCCTTAACATGATCTTTATGAGGAATAGAATCTTGCAACTCTACCAACAAACAGAATTTCAAATATCACCCACTTAGAAGTTGAGGTAAAAGATGAAACACAGTGGTTGTTAAATCTAAGAAAACAGGAACTCACAAACTACTCTTTTTTTATGGTGTTATCATTTAAATCATAAGGATACTTTTGGCTTTATTCTTTTACTCAAATCATATTCTTTTATCACAGTGTTCCTCAAACTTTACTGGGTACACAAATCACATAGAGATCTTGTTAAAACAGACTGTGATGTGACTCAGGGTTCAGCTGTTCCAAAAAGTTTCTAGGTGATAATAATCCTGCTAGAACTCCAGGCCACACATGAAATGGCAAAACTTCAATCTATACAATTTATGATAGCAACTGTGTGCTTTCTATGATGCAGAAGATGATTTAATACAGCACCTCATGGCTTTAGGTTTTTAGCAGCAATCAAACTTCACCCAATCAGGATGGTATTTTTAAAATTTTTTATTTTTTTATTAAGTTCAATTAGGCTACATATTGTACATCATTAGTTTTTGATGTAGTGTTCAATGATTCATTAGACTAAATATAGATGATATTTAAGAGTCAAATTCACATATCTAGGCATATAATTAAATATTATTTTGTTTATTTCTAAATTTAAGTTCCAGGAAATAAGTATAATGGCTGAGAACCGAGGCCTGAAATTAGATGTACATGGATTAGAATTCTGTTCTTGGAATCTTCTAGCTGTGGGACCTGGTACAAGTGATTCAGAGTGAACACATTGAAAAACATAAACCACTTTAGGTATTTTAATCTAAAGAGACTCAATATAGGCAATGGTAATGCTTAGAAGCCAGTGAACAAAGGGGGTACTGAGAATGTAGCAACATTCTAGATAGAAGCTAGATAGAAGAAACTATCATCTCCCCTATGGCTGGAGGGACAAAAGGAGGATGGGGTATTGCAGGAGCCTGGTGGGAGCTGGCACCCCAAGGACTGTCCATGGGAGCTGGATCCACAGAGGAGATACTATTCAGTGAGAGTGGGGAGAAACCTTGGCTACTCCCTTCCACCTCTCAGTTACCTCTGGAATATTCCATGGGCGGAACTTCGCATTGAAGCTATCAGCTAGAGAACCCAAAATGTAGTTCCTTTGGACACAGATCACGGCAAGGGAAGAACACGAAGTGGATCTGAGAGCAAAGTGGCAAAGGACCACCAGAGTAAGTTACTGACACTAACATTCCACCGAACGCTTGAACACACATCTGTAAAATATGGGAGTTGCGTTATGTAAGTGAAATGCTTTACATGGGAAGTCCTTAACAGGGGACTTGGTCTATTATTTTTGCCAGCATCATCTTCATCATTTGTTTGTGGTAGGATAGCACTGTCTCCTCATCCCATTCTTTCCCATCACCCATTTTGCCCCTGGTATGTGGAGTCTTAGGGCAATTAGACACAGATTATTATTAATATAATATCACATCTAAATTATGCTGTGAGAAATTATATGAAGAGGGAAAACATCTGTTTCACCTATCACTACAAAATCTGAAAGGCTTAAGTAAAGTCTTCTTGTAGGCAGACTATAAGAACCCACAGCTTCTCAGTGAGGTGGACCCAGGAGTAACCCTCAAACCTAGAGGCTTTTTGAGGACTGTTTTGGATTGTGCACAAGACCTGGGGTGTGAAGTTGAAAAAAAAATAGTTTCGGGGCGCCTGGGTGGCGCAGTGGGTTAAGCCTCTGCCTTCGGCTCAGGTCATGATCTCAGGGTCCTGGGCTCAAGCCCCGCATCTGGCATCTGGCTCTCTGCTTCATGGGGAGCCTGCTTCCCCCTCTCTCTCCTCCTGCCTCTCTGCCTACTTGTGATCTCTGTCAAATAAATAAATAAAGTCTTAAAAGTTAAAAAAAAATAAAGAGTTTAGGGGACAAGGACGAAGAAGGAGAGGGACAAAAGAGGAAAAGTGCTCTCATTCACTCAAGGTTGGCTGTGTGGACTGACCCAATGCAATGTGCCAGTTATCTTTCTCTGAACTTCAGGAGTGTTGAGATTGGCTGGTAATTTGATGTTTTGTCTCTTGATTAGGACCAGACCTGCATGACTTTGGGCCAGATGTTGTGTCCATAACAGAGAAGCTACATTATTATCAAGGTGCTAACAATCCTCAGTGATGAAAAGAACAGTTTTCCTAAGTAGATCTGTTCCCCAAGTTAAGTTATCAGAAGCTTACAAAATAGATGCAGGTGTCTTTGCTAGGTTATATAGTAAAGAAATGAGAGTGCTAGCATATAGCTCCTCTGTGGAAGCAAACATAACCAAGCCCATTTATATTCTGGCCTGTGTTCATACAGCAGAGAAAAATGCAGCCTTCTGTTTAATGGTTCCATCCTGGTTCATCCTGTTTGGGAGTCAGCAAGCAAATCCCATACTGAATGTAATTCTCTCTCCCTGACAATGACCATCACTGTTCTTGCTAATTCATTCAGATCTTAAACCAATTCATCAGAATATAGATCTGTTTGAGCAGCAAAGAGTATATGAGAAAGAGCACTAAGATATTTGTAAAGGAGAAACCGAAATGGAGTTCTGGGATACTTCAGAGCTGCATTGGAATAATCTATCTCTTCATTACACACTTACTGAGTTAAAAAATAATACAAAGCAACAATCCTAGAGAATTTACCATCTGGCATATGCTGAGAGCTGAAAGAACTGGTATAGAAAATGATGCAGTGAGTTCTGAACAAAGAGAGTTCATGGTGAGTTGGAGGATTCATGTGTCTCCATGGCAGAGTGGGGATCCAGTTGGTTCTGATGGGCTGGCCGGAACTGGCCCAGTGCAAAGAGCAGGAAGGGTGCAGTTGGCTGGAGGAATAGCTTCAACCAAGGCTTGGTGTGGGGATGCAGGATCTGGCTGATTAGCAGGAGAGCAACTATAAGACAGTATTCAAGAGCCTGAATTCCATAGCTAGTCTGGCCAAATTAGAACCTTGGCTTTGACACAGTAACTTCCTAAGTCATGTGGGCCAAGACTCTTAGCCAGGGTTTTCAAGTGCAAAATAGGAATAATTATAGTACTTGACTCATGGGATTATTGCTAAGTGTCAAAGAAACAGAGAAACCACCTAACTGGTTATAAACATTAGTTAACATTTAGTTACTGTTATTTTATCTCTGAAGGACAGACTGCATTTATTCCTCCAATAGATACTTGTTGATTATTTACCATATGGAAGACAGAAGAGCAACTTGAGTCAGAATGTGAACTGCTTTGACCATAGGCCAACTTCCTGACATTCCCCCACTGAAATAGGTGTTATTGGAGGTGCTGAGGCTGAGCAGGTATTTTTAAGAATTTTTAAAGATTTTTTAAGGATTAATTTTAAGAGATATTTTCAAGGATTTTTAAGGATTAATCTAGAAGTGCAGTGCATGTATTATGTCATTCAGCAACTTATTTTATAAACCTTTAATGAAGCAGGAGAGAAAACTGAAATGAGGAATCTCTTGGCACCAAAAAATGCATTTAATTACACAGCAATAAATCTAGGGAACCTTACAAGTAAGTAATTGAGACTCACTGGTGGCTGACTACAGTTTGTCAAAGGTATGGTGAGCCACCAGAGCCCTGGGAACTTCTGGGTTCCTAAGGGTGGAGTGTGCAGGGGCAAGTTACCCAGTCTTGTCCTGACTCAAAGTGAAAGAGGGACAAAAACCGCAATGACCAGGAGCTGACCATAAAGGAAATGTTTCTATCAGCCCTTGAGGGCAATGAAATGTGAGGGAAAGAAAATACAAGGGATAGCTTTCTCAAGGACATTAACTTTGCTCTAAAGAGCTAGAGCAGCAGTTCTCAACCTTCTGTTTCTGTGCTGATTTACATAATGAAAGAGTTTCTAGTCTAGGAAACACTCCTGTGGGTACACCGATATTAGATTCAGTCCCCAGCCAGCTGCCTGTAACTCCACTTCCCTCCCTCTCTCTCTCTTTCTCTTTCACTAACATTTCTCAAATTGAAAGTCTATTGTAATTAGAGGAATAATGATTCTAAGTTACTTAATAAAACAAATTATCCATCAATTTTGGTAGTTTATCATTAGTAAAAATCATTTGGAAAACCTTGGAAAGCTGATATGGACATACCATTTCTTCCTGCTTATTCTTCCTAGATTTCCTCATCTCATGCTCCTGGTAAGTACAAGTAATACAACAGCCTTTTATAATCTGCCCTCCATGAACACTACCAATATGAATGGTGAATGTAAGTCAATATATCAGGGAAATTCAGAAATGTACTGTTTATTATAATCAGCATGGGCAAGAAAGCATCAACCCATTGTATGGAGGCAGGGTATCCCACTGCCCTGTCGGGCAGTCTTGGTCGGCTACTCTTCCTGGAGGAAAGGACTGAAGTTCTTTCTGTGAGATGAAGAATCCCAAACCCTCCTGCTTAAGCAACACTACCCAACCTCACAATACTCACCCCTAAATGTGTGCAACCCAAAAGAAATGAATTCACTTTCTCTTTCAGACTCAGTTTCCACATGCTTTTAAGAGTGAGACCATTTAAAAAAAAAAAAAAAGAAAAAAAAAGAGTGAGACCATTTTGTTATATTGTGTATGTATGTCTAGTGTTGAGTAATATGCATTTTCATTCAACATGACTGCAGTGAAGAAATGATATCTTCTAATGGAAAAAAATCTGGCTGGGGAGGAGTTACTGAGAAATCCTACATCTACACTATGCTTTTCGTGGAGATACTAAGTTATTTTCAAAGATTACTTCGGCTATAGGTAAAATAACCACATAATTTATCATACCGATTGGAAAGCTTTTAAGACAGGAAATTAATGAAAATTGTATGGAGACAACAGGTGTAAAAAAAAAAAAAAAAAAGGTTATCCTGGCAAATCAAAATATACTGTCATCCTCTTATAAGTTCAGTTTTGTCTACCCTCAAATTCACGTTGAAGTCCTAATCCCCAGTGCCTCAGAATGTGACTGTATGTGGAGAAAGTGTCTTTAGAGAAGTAATTTTACCTTTGTTAAATGAGGTCAGATGAATGGGCCCTAATCCAGTATGACTGATGTCTTCTTATGAAGAAGAGACTGAAGACACAGACATGGGTGGGCATGCACATATGCATGAGGACATCACCTGCAAGCCCCCAGGAGAATCCAAACCTGCCCATACCTTGATACCACACTTCAAGCCTCCAAAACTGTGATAAAATAAAGCATTCAAGGCACTCAGCTAGTGGCATTTGTTATGTTAGCCTTAGCAGTCTGATATAACTAAGTACAGTGATTTTCATTTAAATCTCAGCATTGAACCAATTCCCATCATAAAATGTGTCCCATGCGCATAAAAGTGGAGGGTTGTGAAGCTCCTTGGCTGAGGAGCTGATGAATTGCTTCAGGCTCTGCTCTGGAACAGCCCTGCCCATAATCCACAGGGCTTAGATGTTTTTCCCCCTTGAATGATCCCTAAACAAAGTGAAGACCAATTCAGGTCTTTTCCGTGACACTTGGTACTTAAGAACATACTTAGTTGTGTTTAATCAAATAAATCCCCTGAGCCTCATCTGATTCATGAGTACCACTGAGTAATACTTGAGTAATTCATGAGTAATAGTTGGCCGGCTTCATTGAGTTACTGTGTTCATCAAATAAGACCAAAACAGTGATATGCAAACTGCAAAGTGATCCATGCTGTTCAGTATTATTTTCTTGAAAGAAGGCTTTTTAGAGGGAAGTAATTCAAATAACTGTATATTTGAAGAGTATAGGAGGAGAAGAACTTCAGACATGATACCCCAGGATGCTCAAGAAAAGTAACCCCTGCCCTTACATATTCATTCATTCATTCATCCATCCATCTTCATTATTATTGCTAAGAAGTATTCTACAGGCATATGCATAATTTTTATAATTTTATATCATCAACGGCTCTTTTATTCCATGATTTCTCTTCAAAATTTCTCTAGCATGTATTGACTTGGGTTTCTCCTTATGATTTATACATTTTAATTTTAATACCATTAAAATGGTGCTTAAACAGGAAAATATTTCCTTCTTTTCATATTCACAGCAATTTCTATCACCTTACAGGTGAGCCTAACCTTGTTTTGCAATTTTTTCTAGTCCACTCATCATTCGAGAGAGAAATTATTCCGGCTAAAATCAAGAGCAAGCACTTAACATGGTTTTCTGCTTGCAGGTAATATTCCTGCATGTGACATACAAGATTCTGAAATCACCTAACTACTGAGGCCATGTTCTTTCTGGCTAGATTTTTTTAGTATGTGGGACCATACTTGGTGAAGGCTACATTCCTACCATAAACATTCTGTGTGTTTGTGTGTATGTGTGTGTGTGTATATGTGTGTGTGTATTTTAAAATACAGTGTATGGTGTGCACCTTCTTCAACAGGAGCTAGTGATACAGATTCTCATCGTGAATAAAAAAGGCCATCCACATCTCAGCTTATTGGTGATGGTACACAATGATAATTTTCATTTTGTGGGAAGACCACATACAAGAGAGGCTGCCATTAGTGGCCAGGTATCTGAATACACACTTCTCTTCCATCTTCCAATGAGGAAAATCATTTGTGAACAAATTGGTTAATTTTTCTTATTTGTTTATTCAACAGTTATTTGAGTGTGTACTCTGTGCTAGGAGTGTTTCAGATATTGGAACATATAATAGTGGATAATTCAATGAAAACCCCAGGCCATGTGGACTTTACATCCTATAAAGGCAAAGTAGAATGAAAGCACATAGATTTTTGGCCTAGATTTGAATGTTGGTCTCACTATTCATTTTGCCCTAATTATTTGATCTCTCTAACTCTACATTCCTTACTTTTGAAATACAGATGACACCTACCTTACTCGGTTGTCAAAGGATTGATAAAAGATAATATATAAGTGCCTGGTTCATAGGAAACACTATTCTTTTTGTGATATCCTAAGATAGTTCCCTCTAATGGGTATAAATGGGTTGAATTCTGTCTCCTCAAAAAAGACATATTTGGAGTCCAACCTCTAGTATCTCAGAATGTGACCTTCCTTGAAGATAGGATCTTTACAGAAGTAACAAGTTAAAATGAGGTCATTAGGGGCGCCTGGGTGGCTCAGTGGGTTTAGCCGCTGCCTTCGGCTTAGGTCATGATCTCAGGGTCTTGGGATCGAGTCCCGCATCGGGCTCTCTGCTCAGCAGGGAGCCTGCTTCCCCACCCCTCTCTCTGCCTGCCTCTCCCATCTACTTGTGATTTCTCTCTGTCAAATAAATAAATAAAATCTTTAAAAAAAAATGAGATCATTAGGGTGGTCTCTAATCCAATATGATTACTGTCCTTAGGAAAAGGGGAAGTTCAGACACAGACACACACACAGGGAGAATGCCATGTGAAATGCAGAGATAGGGCTGGTGCTTCTGTAAGTCAAACAATGCCAAAGATTGCCATCAAACCACTGGAATGGACCCCTTCACTCTCACAGCCCCAGAAGGACCCAAGCTTGCCAACACCTTGATCTCAGATTTCCAGGCTCTAGAACTGTGAGACGATAAATTTCTTTCTTTTTTTTTTTTTAAGCCACCCAGTTTGTGGTTTTTTGTTGCAGCAGCACTAGTAAACTAATAGGTCTTTAAGACCTATTTTTAGACTTTAAGACTTTAAGATGGAGTTTGATGAGTTTTTTCTTTTTATCCTGTTTTCTTAAGGATGAGCACATGATATTCCTCATAATCATAATAGACACAATGAAACAAATGAAAGTTGGAGAAGCCATAGATGTTTATACAAGTATTTTATAGGATAGTTATTACCATGTGAACACTGAGCCCTCGTTCACTCTTTGGATGTTAAAAATGAATTAGGAAAGCATATAAAATAACACTCTGAACATTCAAGACCATTTAAAGTGCTTCAAGACCACTGAATTGAAGGAGATTGACCTTTAAAATGCCTGCAGTGACTGTTTCCAGTAGTGTGAATTTCTTGTTGAGACTTTCAGCCACTTAATCAGCTTATGAGACAGTTGTAACCACACTATGAAATAGTGCTCTCGGCAATCAGACCTGTCCTGGGTTCCAAACATTTCCTGGAGGGTACCATGAAGAAATCAGATGAATAAATCATTTTTATTCTATATTTTTGCAACTTAAATAAAGAGAGAACATTTGGGAAATTGGTCATTATACTACCAATCACCAATATCAAGTTTTCAAGAAAATAGAAAAAAAAATTAAATATGAAATAGATATTTTATGCAGGAATAAGAATTTGCAAATCATTTATATTACAGATCCATGTGCTCTCTCACATCTATCCATTTATCCAAAATACTTATTGAGTAATTAAATTAAAACTTTTTTTTCTAATTTCATTTTGTTTTTCAGAATTTAGAATTAAGTGATGTCTAATCTCATAATGATTGACTGACATGACTATATTTATTTCAGTCTGCTAGAAAAATGTGGATCAAAATCATCAGGAATCATTATGAATCATTGGTTTCACTTATTTGAGAAAGAAAAATAATTTTGATAAATCATCCATTACATTCTATTTGTGAGTATATTAGAAAGTTAAAACAATTTCAAAATAAATTTCATTTGTATCTCACCTAATTCCAAAAAAGAATATGAAGGGACCTCTTATCTATTCAAGTAAAACTCACTCAGAGCTTCAAAAGAGAATGTTGATTTTGGTTTTAGTTTCTTAATGCCTTCTTTTTGAAGAATTGACATGCTGTGAAGAAACCCTTTTTATGTTTAATTGGTTTTTTTTGTTGTTGTTGTTGTTTGTTTTTTTTTCTTATTCTTTTTTCCCTTTTTTTTTTTTTTTTTTTGGTCCAGGACCTATTCCTAGAAAGTGCATCATTATCTTTCAAAAGTACAAGAATACAATGTAAACTAATGGACTTCTTTAAACTAACAATAAACCTTTTCCATGTATTTTATTGTGTTTTCCATAACAATCTTTAATGGAAAGTGAATATTGTGTTTCTAAAAATTCTTCACAGTTGTACCACCATTTCTTTTATTTGTTAAAAATATATTCAAAGTAATGTTGTTAAATTCTCCAAATGTAGGTGAAGCAGTGTAAAACTGAATCAGAATTTTGGGACTGGAAGTATGATTCTCTGCTTCTAAGATCAGAGTTAGACAAAAGAGCCATTACCCTTAAGTTCTCTCAGTCACGGACCAAGTATCAATATCCCCCACAATCACTGTCAAGTTTCAAACCCAGAAATCTCTTCAATTTAGCTCTAAGTCAGCATCCCGCTGAATCTGGGAGCCCAGAAATAGAAACTGGCCCAAAGTTGCAGTAAGTTTTTTTTTTTTTTTTGTGGTCAATGGTATATTGTGATAGCATTGTATGGCTACAGATGGTAGCAATAAGAGGTGAGCACAATATAACATATAGAGAAGTTGAATTACTATGTTGTACACCTGAACTAGTGTAACATCATGTGTCAACTAAAATAGAAAATTTTTTTTTTTTACTTGAACTTAAATGCTTCTTTTTTTTTTTTTTATAAACAAGCATATTCTTGACCATCATCATCAATGTCATCATCATCATTTTATTTATAAGCTTCAGGCATGTGCCTAGTGTCTACAACCCAAATTTTAACTTAGGACTCTCATTCCTGGATATTTGGAAAGGGATAGAAGGAATAAAGCTCAGTGCTATAGACAGACTCTTGGGTCAGCTGTCTTGGTCTGTAACCTTGGTTCAGCACTTGTTAGCTATTTGATTAACTTTTTAATGCTTTAATTTCTCCATGCATAAAATTAGTATAATGGTCCAGGCTTCAGTTTCAGGTAGTGAGGACTAAATGCTGTACTACTTAGAAGTATCTCAAGCCTTATCTGGCTCACAGAAATACTCAAGAAATGTTAGCCATTGCTATTATCTCTTCTCTGAAATTTGTTTGCATTTGCAAGCCCTCTGCAGTGGACTTTACTTAGAGAAGGATATTATCTGGCACACAGTTAATACTATAAATAAATAAATAGATAAATAAATACAAATAAAAGTTAACTGTTTTTATTGCCTGGCTCCTCAAAGGATTTGAGTTGCAATCATTGCTTAAGTTGACTTTGTCTAGAGAAGTACAACTTTTAAACTCTTTATGACCTCAGATCTCAGCCCCTGAGGTCTTTCAAATTGGTTTTTACTTCTCTTTTCTCCACCACTCCCCCCCCTTTTTTTTGGTCATTTGCGACTGTGTTATGTTCCAAGAATTACAAAAGGATTAAGGAATGAACTACATGAAGACTGGGTGTTGTAATCATAAAAAACTTACTAGCTAAGATATTTAATAATATGGATACATATTCTGTTTTGCACTTGTCCTAAGTATAAATAATTCATATTTATAACTAAAATTAGTGTTACTTTATACTTTTCTTCCAGGAGTAAAGGAAGCTGTGAGCCTCCAAATTCTCCATTCCCTTCAGTTTTCCTCCCTCCTCCTCTCCAGTCTTCCTCCCCAGGAAATAACCTCACATTGCAAATTCCAAGAGGGATACATGCTTCGTAGCTCATGAATCAGATATTTGTCGGAGTAAACAAGAGAGTACACAGGGGAAAGTGAAGAGGGGCAGGGCTAAAACTGAATAGTAGGTGTTAACATGCATGACTCAGAGGAAACAGACTATACATTCAACTGCTGTTCTGTCTAGAGAAGGAAGCAGGACACATTAAATTCAACCTGAGACATTGTAAACTCCAGATTATAAACAACTATGTAATGGAGCTGTATTATTAATCAGGAATTTATGCAGATGAGATACCACATAATAGAAGAAGGTGACATGGAATAGCCCAGAGCCTGGTTCCAGATAGAGATGGATCTCACAGTGGAGAAAGCAATGGACCTCCTCTCCTGACCCAGAACTTGCGATTCTGGAAACCACTATTGATAAAAACTGAAGGCAAGAAGAATAGCCAAATAGCCATTGAAAATCACTAATTTTCCAGAAGTGGGGATATTAAAAGAATCATGGGCTTTGGAATCCTAATGCACTTTATTTTAATTCCAGATCTGTCATGTCAGTTCCTAGATAGGTAATCTTGGGTAGATTATTTCATATTTCTGTCTCAGTTTTGTTATCTGAAAAATGAGACTATTAGCCTACTTCTTAGTGTTGAGATAAAGATTTGGTAAAAGATTCCAAACCCAGTGTAATACGCATTCAGTTTTTACTCTCACCTATAGTCCCCAGTTCCTCTCCTGCAAAAATGATCTCAATGAATCTTGAGGAAAACATGTCAGAGGACCACATCCCTCTATGCAAGCAATGCATATCTCTCTTCATTTATGTAAACACGAAGAAATGCTTTCATGGATTGCTTTTCTAATGAGTGTAAAGGGTAGCCAAATATGCTACCTCAAGGGATACCACTTTGACACAAGGAGTGAAGGCAACTGAAAGAAAGCAGATACAAGAAAAACTTCCTACCTTCTCTTAAATTGCTCAAGTTGTAAAAGTATTCCCACCTTCTGCTCTCAAACAGAAACCAAACAGAAACACTAACCAGAGGAATCCACATAACAAACCTTGCTAGAACTAGCCTTTATCTACTTAGTTTCCCCATCTGTTTGACTTGCAATTTGCCACCCCTTGGAGTTCAAAGTACTTTGCCTTGCTACTTCTCTATAAAAACATCTTTAAAAGGCTATGTCAGGAGTGCCCCGTGGCTGTCCTTAACACTGCCTTAGCAGCGTTAAGCGCCTGCCTTAGCCTCAGGTCTTGGGGATCAAGACCTAAATCGGGCTCCCTGATTGGAGGGAAGCTTCCTTCTCCCTTTCCTACTTCCCCTGCTTGTGTTCCCTCTCTCGCTGTGTCTCCCTCTGTCAAGTAAATAAATAAAATCTTAAAAAAAAAATGCTATGTAAGCTCAAATTCTAATTACATCCTTGAGCTACTGTCTCTGAATATTTCTAAGTGTCTATCAATGCACATGTTAATAAACTCTCTTGTTAATCTGTTTTTGTCCATCTAATTTATGGGGCCCTACTAATAAGCCTACAACAACTCCTTTACAGGTGAAATTGAAGTTTAAAAACTATAGATAAGCCCACTCTTAATCTGTCCTTTAGTTTGGTCCCACCTACCCATGTAACACATTTCAAACATGCAATGGGGTGTAAGACATAATTTTTCATTCTTGTATCTGCCATTCAGCCAGATCTCTAACTCACCTATTGTAGTGTAATTAATGATGATTGTAATAACAGATAACATTTATTGAACTAAAGTGTAAACACTTCATACATGAAATCTCACTGAATCATTACAGTTGCTTTTTAAGGAGGGTTTATAATGGAACTCAAGGGGTTCACCCCTTGGGGCACATGAGATCAAACATAACCTAAGAAAATATTGGAAACCATGATTTTTTAAAATTACTTATTACAAGTAAGGAGACAGTTCATAAAGCAATGTTTCTTTGTGAGGTTAGTGCAGGAAGCTTTTATTCATTGTACTGGGGGTGGGCAGGGAGCTCACATAGGCACTTTTGACTCAACTGTGCATGTCTAGCATGTCAGCGTGCTGGTGCATACGTTGTATGTTTTAAAAAATGGCAACATGGGTGCCTGGTGGCTCAGTTCTTTAACTGTCTGCCTTTGGCTCAGGTCATGATCCCAGGGTCCTACAACTGAGTCTTGCATTGGGGTCCCTGCTCAATGGGCAGTCTGCTCTCTCAATGCTCGCTCGCTCTCTCTCTCTTTCTTTCTCTCTCTCTTTCTCTCAAATAAATAAGTATATATATATATATATATATATATATATATATATATATATATTTTTTTTTTTTTTTTTAATGGCAGAAAACTGTCCACAGGAGGTGATCTTAATGTTATAATGAGCTAGAAGGCAACTGTAGAACAACTTAGGGGTCTTCTGGGAAGATCCTCAGCTCCAGTCTAGCTCAGACTGGTTCACATAGGGGCTATCAGGGGAGACATATCTAGCAAGGGGTTTTCAGGTGAAACATCTCCTTGGGTGTCTTCCTGGCTGGAAGTGTTGGTTCTGCAAAACAAAACACATCCCTTCCATGTTTTTGTCCCTTCCCCCTCTTCTCTTCTGCAAATAGCTTTCAGTTTTCTTATTTGAAAACTTCTCACTGCAGCCAAACTAACAAGTTGTGGCTCTGAGCTTCTCTCTTGAGCATTATTCCAGGCTTGCTTTCTGGTACCAAGTTGCCACCCACCATAATGGATAAAAGATGTTTCCCAAACCTTGCCCTAGCCTTGTGGGGCCTGTCCTTCCAATGTAGATGTAGCTACATAAAACAATGAACCATGAGTGTTTGCCACCTGCTTTTATTACCAGCCTTACCAGCATTAGGGAAATCACCAGGTGCCTACATTTTTCATCTGTAAAATGAAAATCTGCAGTATGCTTACAAGTTATATAGCCCTTCTGGAAATGAGAAAATTGAACTTCTCAAATTCTCAGTTGCAAGCTGTGCTGTAAAATATCATTACTGATTTTTTGATAGACACTTTCTGGTCTTTGTAATTCAAAAATGATGGCTTTGACTGTTATCACTATCTATGTGAACAGCAGGAGCACAAAGAGAGCCCAAAGTTTGAGGTAGGCCCTTCCAACACCTGAGGGGCTGAGGCATAAAATGTAGTCTTTGGAATCTGAAGGGCTTTCTTAGGAATTTACCTCCATAATTTTTCTGTAACACTTAGAAATGTGTGAGGATCCAGTGCCAGAGACCCTAAATGCCAGTGCATTAATTTCTCAAATCAGAAAGTTAATACTTGGCTCAGAAAGAGCTCTCTTGTTGGCTATCATTTTGAATCCAGAAGCTAGATGCCTAATTAAATGTGAGTATTTCGGGTCCTGGTGGCTGGAAGGATGAAGTAGGCTGAGCTGATAGTGCAGGAGTTACTTATCTCAAGACCAAGAAAATGTGAGCCCCATTAGAGCTCTTCATTTTAATGAGCTTTCCTTGGTTAATTTTCACTGTCAACACTTATTTTAGCAATTACAGTATATATGTATTATATCCTCAGTTGGACTTTTGGCCTCTTGACACATTATGCCCATAGCAATGATGTTACTGAAAATATTATTTTTCCTTAATTCACTCATTCATTCATTCTTCCACTTATCAATGCATCCAACCGTATGTTTATTAAACAGACATTTATTGAGAACCTATTAAGTGTCAGGTGTTGGGAGTTTAAAACTAAATGGCATAGTTTCTACAAGAAGGCATTAGGAATTTCCGGAAGGCAAAATACTATTGTATAATGTGATAAGAGCTATAATAGTAGTGTGTGGTTTGTTATGGGAGAAAAGATTTGGACAAAGTATATACATAGAAGACATCAATAATATGTGTTGGATGAAACAACATATAACTGACAGGTTGAAGATGGAAGAATCTGAAATTGAGATAGTGCCTCATTATAAACTGAATTTTTACCATATACCATATAACTTTTATTTTTTAAAAAATATTTTATTTATTTATTTGTCAGGGACAGAGGGAGAGAGAGTGAGCAAGCACAGGCAGACAGAGAGGCAGGCAGAGGCAGAGGGAGAAGCAGGATCCCTGCTGAGCAAGGAGCCCGATGTGGGACTTGATCCCAGGACGCTGGGATCATGACCTGAGCCGAAGGCAGCCGCTTAACCAACTGAGCCACCCAGGCGTTCCTAACATATAACTTCTATATAGGAATGAATTAATACATGAATGACAAGCAATATGTCTACATTATGGGAAGGGTAGTACCAAAGAAAGCTAAGGAGAATCTTAAGAACCATATAACAAGTAGATCATGAAAAGACACACACTAAATTAACTACAATAAAAGATAACATGAGACAAGAACAATGAGAAATGTATAAATAGAAAGTGAGATGATTTCAATAGTATCAAGAGGACTATTGGTCAGGAGCAGCCATCTTGGAAGGAAAGTCCATGAGTTGGAATTTGAAGGCTGGTTGGGGGAGCTTTTAAAAAGGCATACAGTCAGGAAAAAAAAAACACTGGAAGTATAAATAAGTGTATGAAATAGGTAAGGAAAGACAAAAGGTGGGAATTATGGCATAGGTTCAACTTGACAAGAGTGCCATGATGGAAATGGAAACTGGAAAGGTAGGTTTGTACTAAATGAGAGTGAGTTTTCTCCTAAGGTTGGGACTTTGGGTGGACAGCAGAGAGATGCTACAGTGATTCTGGCCAAGGACTACTGTGATTCCTTAAAGTTCAAATATACAGTTAATACTACATTTATTTTCCATTTTATGTTGAAAAAAAATCAAACCTTTTCATATCTGAAACAGTTGTATTTTCTCTATCATATTTAGGTGTGATTGATTTGAAACCATCTATAATTTGTTTCTTACTCTATTTTGTTTTCTCACCCAATAGCTATTTAGTCTGTTTCTGTTGTCGTTATTAACATTGGCAGTGAACATTTATCTAAAATACCTTCAGGGGCGCCTGGGTGGCTCAGTGGTTAAGCCGCTGCCTTCGGCTCAGGTCATGATCTCAGGGTCCTGGGATCGAGTCCCGCATCGGGCTCTCTGCTCGGCAGGGAGCCTGCTTCCTCCTCTCTCTCTCTGCCTGCCTCTCTACCTACTTGTGATTTCTCTCTGTCAAATAAATAAATAAAATCTTTAAAAAAAAATAAAATAAAATAAAATACCTTCAGAATAGAAATGATTCAGATTAGCAATAATTTGAAGCCTAAGATCTGAATAATATATTTGTGTCCATTATGAAAACATTCATACCTCAGTTTTAACCAGCTCATATCCATCTACCAAACTCAAAAATATTTACATTCTGAAATGCCTAAAATTACAAGTGTTATTTTTTTCCTGCTATTATTTTCCCACACTCCATTCTAGCTGAGCCTTGACCAGAAGCAGGTGATAGGTATAAAATGTCTAATCATGTTTATGTTCATAAAGGTTGCTTGACTGTCCTCTCATAAACAGTCTTTTGATAAAAGTACTAGATTTAAGCTCTCAGCATTGCATTTCCCACACCTCATTAAATGCAGTTCCTATTTCTCTTAATGGTCAAATGCACTTTCAAATATATAAGGTTTGAATGTTTTCAGTGAATATTTTAAACTCAGCCAGCTATCCCAGGGATGACAAAGAAGAAGCTATTACATGGTTGGTTTGGCAAACAAGAAGCCATCTCTTTTTGAACATTTTAAAGTACAGCTGACCCTTGAACGAATCAGGCCTGAACTGTGTAGGTCCATTTACATGTAGGTTTTTTTACAGTACTGTAAAAGTATTTTCTTTTCCTAAGAATGTTTTCTTTTCTCTAGCTTCCTTTATTGTAGGAATACAGTATATAATACACATGACTCACAAAATATGTATGGGTTAATGGACCGTTTCTATTATCAGTCAGGCTTCCAGTCAACAGAAGGCTATTAAGTTAAGTTTTTAAGAAGTCAAAAGTTACATGTGGACTTTCAACTGCACTGGGGTCCATGCTCCTAACTCCCACCTTGTTCAAGAGTCACTTGTCCTCCAGCCCACAGCCTCCATGGGATGCTGCATTGTAATGCAGTTACCATGCCTCCTTCCAAATTTTCAGCCATTCAAGCAACTGTGTTTTCCTCCTGTGAAGATATCCCTCATAGCCTTGTCTTCAAAGAAAAAGCAAAGTCAGAGGGAAAACAAGAAGGAAATTCCTGAGGCCTGGGATCAGACTTCTTGCTTTAGTACTTCTAGGGCCACTGCTTGGGTAAAAGGCACTTAGGATGAAAGCACAGCAAGTCTCAGGTTGACTAACTCAGGATACTGAGGAAAAGCAAGTTATACATCCTACCCTTGAGCTGAGAAATCCAACTTTATCCTTCGGTTGAGGAAAAATCTCTCTTTTACCCTTCAGTACCTCTGAGCCTTCAGGCTAGGGAATAAGGCAGGACAAAAATGGAATCCTGACCCCATAGTTCCTGGTCTTTACCCTGGAAAATAAAAGATTAGAAGCTGGGGTGGGGGTGGGGATGAAGAGAGAGAGAGAGAGAGGAAAAGAGGATATATACATACTAAGGGATAGAGGGAGGGAGGGAGGAGGGAAAGGGAAGGGTTCCAGTTCACTGCATTTCATTCATACCTCAAACAAACAAACAATATGACATCTTACCTTTGGTCAAGTTATCCTAAAGTGGATGGGGAAGCAGATTCATCACCTGGTTTCTTATACCTGTTTTGCCCTTCTTGTATTTTCTATACCCACACTATCCTATCATTTCTTGTCTTATTTTGCTTACTTTATTTGTCTATCTTTTATTCTCTTTATCAGGGCCCTAGCCAAACATGATTCCACATGCTAGATGCCCCACAAAACTGGACATACTCATTGCCTTTCAAGGCATCAAAAGATGGCGATGATAAAAGATGGTGGTGATCAAAACCAAGACTAGCCGGGTTATTCATTGTATATTCAGAAACATTTCAAACTTGAAGAACATTCACTGTTCCTCAAAGGTTTTGATAAGAATTTTCCCCCACCAGTGTAGCTGTATCAAAAACCAGACACATGATGGAAATCAGTGGCTTCATGGGGAGCTTCAAATAGTGGAAATGCATCTGTGTAGGATTCCTATTAAAAGAAGACACATAGCTACATTTTACCCACAGGGAATTTTTAAGTCTACATATGCAAAGTCAAGTCTGTTACTAGCTTGTAAACAGAGTCCACTGGGAACATTCACAACCAGACATCTTTCCATGTCTGCAACATTTGATCTAAGATAGTAAAAATGTAAGTGATTCCCCAAAGACTCCCTATACAAGCCGGCTTGTAGCCCTTGTGCATAACTGGCAGAGATTCTGAAATAAAGCACTCGGTTTTTTAAAAGATTTTATTTTTTTATTTGACAGACAGAGATCACAAGCAGGCAGAGAGGGAGGCAGAGAGAGAGGAAGGGAAGCAGGCTCCCTGCTGAGCAGAGAGCCTGATGCGGGGCTTGATCCCAGAACCCTGGGATCATGACCTGAGCCAAAGGCAGAGGCTTTCACCCACTGAGCCACCCAGGCACCCCAAGCACTCATATTTTTTAACTCTAAAACCCTTCAGCTAGGCTGAGTCGAAGTGCCATTTCAAACTGGTCAGCATAGGATTAGAGAAAGAAAGCTAGATTTGGATTCAGAAAGATGTGAGTTTGAATCCAGGCTCTACCACTGTCGGGATGAGAGTCTGTAAGGTACGCAGTCTTTAACTGGGGTAGTGATACCTTCAGACCTTGGAATGACCAAGGGAAACCGTGTATGAGTCTTACTGGAGAGGCACCTGGGTGACTCAGTCAGTTAAGCAGCTGCCTTCCACTCAGGTCATGATCCCAGAGTCCCAGGAATGAATCCCATATCTGGCTGCCTGCTCAGCAGGGAGTCTGCATCTCCCTCAGACCCTGCCCCTGGCTCTTTCTCCTCTCTCCCTCTCTCTTTTAAATAAATAAATAAATAAATGATCTTTTTAAAGAAAAAGTGTCTTATTGGAAGGACTAGAATTTAAGCAGCTTTCAAAAGAAAAGATACAGTTAATTATAATGACAATAGTTTTGACTGAACAATACATAAGAATGAAGCTCAAATTTGTGGTGTAAGCTTATTTTCCTAGTGATACCTAAAATTATTCTTGATTAAGTAAGCCATGTCTAATACTTGTGCATGGGAGAAATATGCCCAAAGGAAAAATAGCTAAAATACAGGCTACACAGTATGTGCCAGATCCTGTTCTAAACCATTTACATGTATTAAATCAACCATCTACATTGAGTTCAATTATAATTCAAATATTATCTTCACTTTGCAGTTATGGTAACTAAGGCCCAGTGAAATTTAAGTAATTTGTCCAAGGTTACACAGATAGTGGTATGGCTATGTATACTCCAGAAGTCTGTTAGAGCCTGTGGGTTTACTTGTGGGACTGTACTTCCTCTGCCTTTCCTAAATAGCCAACCATTTTTACTAGATTAAAAGGGATCTATATATAGTACCAATAGAACTTCAATCCTTGCCCTAGGGTTTCAAGCTGAAAAGAAAAAAGGACTAAAAATATGATATAATTCTAGTCTCTGTGTGGCTAATTACTAAAATACTGTACCATTGTCTCTGTGGGTTCCAGACTATACAGTTGAAAGGATAAAAAGAGAGAGTTAATTTAAAATGGCCAAGAATGCGTTGTTTGTCCATCCGTCCATCCATTCACCCTTTCTGGCTGTCGTAAAGTGATGTAGACCAAACCTTAAGAGTTAGTTAGACTTCTATTCTAGCTCCAGTTTTGTCAGTTACTAATTGAGTGAACTTGAGGAAGTAAGGTAACCTGATTGAGTCTCCCAAAGTATATACTTTTTTAAGTACCATTTAATGGGCATGTTAAGAGAATTGGGTGACATGATGTTTGAAGGCTTTGAAGTATAGTATCCAGAGAAGAATTAAAGATAATAAATTCTGTCTATCAATATTAACATTCAAGCTCTTATATGTCACACAATGAGATATGTTTTGAAGATATCAAGATGAATAAGAAACAGTTCTTGCCCTCTGGGAAATCCTGTGGTCTAATAGGGACATGGCAATAAGTATGATAAATGTGGAATGGTTGAATCTACTAGGTGTAGAGAAATCAGGAATGGAATAATCATAATATATATATTTATAACATATATATATAATCATAATATATATATATATATAATCATAATATATATATATATGTAAATTTTCTGATGTATCAAGTGCTAAGATAAACACATAGGTCCTCTATTTGCTCTCTCATTTAAGTCTCTCATGATGACTCTAAGAAGTAAGGACTATGATTTGTAAAAACCAATGAAAAAAGAAAGACTTAGAGAAATAATGGTATGTGCCCAGAATCATATACTTAAAAAGGGAAGAGTTGAGACCTTAACCCATGTTATTCCTAATGCATAAAATGAAGAAAGCAGGCTTTTAGCTGAGTCTTAAAACACGTTGAGGCATTCTGGAACAGAGGGGTAGTGAGGAAATTCAGCAGACAGGAAGCAGTAATAAAAAAGACATAAAGAAATCATACCAGGTGACATATTTAGAGAATTTGGGGTGATTGAGTATTCATTCAAAGGCTACCTATTGCGGGTTCATTACATGACAGAAACTTTTTTAGATATAAAGCTATAAAACATAGATTAGAATTCCTGCCTATATGAACCTTGTCTATTCTTTTGGATAGAGACATTAATGTAAAACACACACATGTACACATACACACATACACACATGCACACATGCACACTCAAGTTAAATAAGTTTGAATAAAGTAAAATATAAAAACATACAGTAAAGTATAAAATCTGTGTTCTAGATACTATTGACAAAAATGAAGCAGGAAAGAGGCCAGAGTACACTGAGAGAGGAGAAATGTTTAGATTTTAAATGGATAATCAGGGAAGCATTAGCCAAACAGAAGATACAAGAATAAGATACAAGAAGATGCAAGATACAAGAAGAAGCTCTGAAGGGGGTGGGAGTCAAGCATTGGGACATCTAAGGGAAAAGTCTGCCAGGTGGAGGAGATAGAATCTGAAAGGCCCAAAGAGAAAGGGTACCAGGCATAACTGAGGAATAGATAGGAGTCACCGGATTTAGCAACATGGAAGCCACTGGTAAACTTAACAGGAGCATTTCAGGGAAATTGGTTTGAACAAAGTGCAGATCAGAGAAAGCTCAGGAAAGAAATGGGGAAAAAAACCTGGACATGATACTTAGGTAACTCTTTGGAGGAAAGAATAAGCATTGAAGAGAGGTTAAGAAAAACTTTCCCAGGGGCACCTGGGTGCCACAGTCCATTAAGCATCTGACTGTTGGTTTCAGCTCAGGTCATGACCTCAAGTCAGATCTCAGGGTTGTTGAGATCAAGCCCCATGCTGGGCTCCACTCTTAGCATAAAATCTGCTTAAGACTCTTTCCCTCACTCTCTGCCCCTCCCACCCTCAAATAAATAAATCTTTAAAAAAAAAGAAAAAAAAAAAGAAAAAAAAACTTTTCCAATTGTACATAGAGAAGAAAAACAAAGCAAACAAACCAACCAATAAACAAAAAGAACTTGGTGACTCAGAAGGAAAAGGAGAGAATTTCAGAATAAAATCTATGAGTAGTGGGAGGAGTAGGAATCTAGTTCACTAGTAGGTTGGAGTAGAAAATGTGTGCATGGGTATGGGAGTGGGAGTACCAGAGTCCCAATAAAACAGAGTAGCCTCAGATTCGATTATGGTTTTTTAGGGATTAAGTCATGAAGGATATTCCATGACAGGCTCAGATATTTGGACTGCCTTTTTGGAAATGGAGGTCTTTAAAGGATTTTAGGCTCAGGAATGAGATGTTTTAATGAGCTTCACCAGGAAGGTGGGACTTGTACTGAGCTTTGAGACAATTACGGGATTTGAATAAATGAGGGGTAGAAGAGAACATTCTAGGCAAGAAGGTCATCAATAATGATGACCTGGGATGAGGATGAATTTGGTATAAATGAAACCAGTAAAAACCCATCCTTTTGGGAAAATACTGGAAAGTAAGAACTATATCTGTAAGGCTTTGTTAACTTACTAGGCCCTGACTTTACTACAGACTATCTCTGTCACCTTGGGCATGGTACCTCATTTTTCTTTATCTCATCACTCCCTATAAAAAATAGGGATAAAGACAGTATTTCCCTCATGAGGTAATAATTAAATAATGTGGATAAAGTATTACTTTTGTTTGGCACACAGTAAATTCCCATGGAAGGTGAGCTGTTATTATATGTAGTATCTTGGGAGATAGGAGACTATATGAGAGATTGGCTCTAGGTTCAAGGACTGTAATAGAAGGAAGCATGATTGAATGTACTATAATTTCAGGAGGCTGATTACATTATATAAATCTAAATATTGATCCTTAATATTCAAATTCATAATTTAAAAGGCCACAGTTTATAACAAGTTTCATCTAGGCTAATCCTTGAGTCAATAGAGAGGTCAAAATAGCTCTAAAAATTAGTAATTAGGAAGTCTGAACTCTAGAAACAGAAGGATATTTATAAGTAGCTTTTAAAACCATAAGTGACTCTTAATCTCACAAAACAAACTGAGGGTTGCTGGGGGGAGGGGGTTTGGAAGAAGGGGGTGGGATCATGGACATTGGGGAGGGTATGTGCTTTGGTGAGTGCTGTGAAGTGTGTAAACCTGGTGATTCACAGACCTGTACCCCTGGGGATAAAAATATATGTTTATAAAAAATAAAAAATTAAAAAAAAATGTAAGCAAAGAAAAAAAAACTTGAAAAAAAAAAGGGCATTATTTAAAATAAACACAATGCTTATTTCTCTACTGGTGCCAAATTTCATATATTATAAACTCAAATGGGCCAGGAACAAAATGCAGTGCTGCAGAAAAAAGATTGATGGTCATTTCTCTGTAATGAGAGTTATTGAATGGGACAGCTGGCCTTGACACCTTGAAGAATTCATAGTGTTGTACCTTAGCCTACTTCAGAAAGGGTCTTCACGTTTACCAGAAACTCAAATTATAAATGGACTCTTATCTCACCTGTCACAGGAATAGATCACTACGTATGTATTCCTTAATTTTATCTTAAATTTTCTCCTAAAGCTAATATATGCTTAATGAATCAATTTGGATAGAGTTCTTTTCCTAGTTTTCTAGTTCAGTAGCAATATATATTGCTTCTCTCTGAGAGAGAGCTTCAGTTATCATTGAGTTTCTGTTTCATGTATTAAAGATCACAGCATGTAGGTTTTTAAAATGTAATCATAAGATTCTACACTGTTTAGGGCTATCCAGCTAATATCTCCAACCACAAGCAGGAAAAGATGCTGATTTGGTTTTGTGATAACAGATTTATCTCTTAGCATTGAGAACATTCATCAAAGATGTTTAACGATCTAAGTAAATTCATAAGATTTCATCCCTTGATCAAGAAAAACTACAAGTTATATGAACCCAGAAAATTCACAAAAGGCTATACCGTAGGATCAACTAGGTAGTAGTTATCAGGTAGGGAACTGTGTTCAGTTTTCAAAATACCGGACATTCCAAAATGTTAAAGAGTGAATATAACAGTGTCAATCAAGTTTGCAAATCAAGTTTTATTCCCAGGTTGCTAGATGCAAGAGGAAATCCAACTTCTGAAAATGTACTTCATATGATTGTGTTAACAGGATTCCATTTAAATAAATGTAAGCCTACCAGATTACTGGGCAGAAAATAAAATTTAAATATAATTTCTCCATTAATTGGTCCTAATGGGTTGGATAAAATGGCTCATTGAACAGATTATATTGAAGAGTTATTTGTAACTATTCCTCATTATAAACAAGCCATAAGAATATCCTTCAAATACAAAGATGTGATAGAAGAATTTTTTTTATGACATTTTAGAAAGTAGAGCCAGAAAGAGAAGCCAATTGAATACAACTTGCAATGAAAATGATCTAGGGGACTTAAGGAAGTTTGTACAATGGACATCTAGTGTTTGATTCTCAGCGATTACTTTATTTTGGTAACTGGGTTTTGACTGGGGAACTAACCCTCCCCCAGTGCACACTGTCATGTTATCTCTGTATCAGTATGACCCAAGAGTAAGATCAAGGGACACAAGGCCAGAAGACTGAAGCTCATGGTCAGACTCTGTCTGGTCCAGCATAATTCTGGGAAGTTATGTGACCTTCATGATGTTTTGGCGTCTCATTTTTAAAATAAAGCCAATACCAGTACTAATACATATAAGCACAAATACAAGTACATTTCAGGGTGTTCTTGAGGTTTATACAAGTAATGCATGAGAAAGAACTGCTACACAAATACAAAGAATACCTAGGGGAAGGTTGCTGATGGAGACCAGCATGACCAACCATGATAGGTGAGTTTTATCACAAGTTAAAAAAAAACTATGAAGGGAAAGATTAGCGAATTATATGGTATGTACATGATACCTCAAGAGATTGTTTAAAAAAAAAAATGATGGCAGTTCATTTTGACCAGTACTTGACCTTTTATTATTGTTGTGCAGATTATAAATGTATCTTACATAAAATGATGGGTCAGATTAATGCCCATTTGACATTTCCCTTGAACCAAGGTTGGGTAGAGAGCACCTGACCGGCTCACCATTCATGCCTAGTGGGCATTGGAAAGCATTTCTTGGGAGTTATTTATACCATCAAGGCTAATTTTGTTTGTAAATGAGATAAAACCACTTGCCCAAAACATATTTACCTCAGGATTCTGCACTGCCCTAATGACAGAAGAAATACAGCTTATCCTATATTCATATTTTTAAAGTAACCTCAAGCATCATACCCACAGAAGAAGTGACACAGAATTCGGAGGTAATGGGGAACAGAAAGCACTTAGTGTGTTAATTTAAGGAGTGTGTGTACACTTCATGCAGATTTAAATTCCCCAACAGCTTGTAAATGGGTTACTCAAGTATTCAAAAGCAGAAGTTTCTGGAGGTACATTAGTCATAAGAACCAGAGGATGTAGCTTTTTATGTTTATTGTTTTCTTTTATATTCTGTCCAACCCTGAGTCATATCGTCTAACAGAGTGGTCCACATGTACTCAGTGACATCCAAGATCGTCTGTTGGAAGCTGAGTTCCTCCACAGTGGAATAACAATAAGGGCTTAGAAGTAAAAATAGCTGGACTTATATACCAGGCTCATCTCTTCTCTGCTTGGTTGGCGCACTGATCTTGACCATTTACTTCTACTTTCTGAGCCTCAGTTTCTTCAATTGTAAATTGAGGGATGGTGTGCTCACAGTGTAGTAGGAAATGCAACATGGGTAATATATGTAAAGTGCTTAAATCCAGAGTAGTGTATTTTATTAAGAGTATATTAAATCATTACATTATCATTAGCCTTTTATTAAGAGTGTATCAAGTCATTATTTTATCATTAGCCTTTTCAATATTATCATTGGCCTTTTCACTCAGTTTGTATGGTTGGGAAAATTCCCACGTTCAAAAAGGCACCTGCCATGTCTTGGTGCCCCCCTCAGGGAGGAAGGATTCCAAAAGCAAATAAGCAAACACATTCGGCAGAGTGTCTAATTTCCTGGAAATTCTACTTTGGCTTCTAGTTTCTACTCAGCACTATCTAAAGCCCTGGGGAAAATTTTTGTGTTTTCACTAAAAGAAAAGTACAAATATGCCTTCTGCCCAAATTATTACTATACAATTTATAATTCCCCTTCTTTTGAAATTTTTGCTGTAGATGAAAAATTTAAGTTAAAAGGGTTTTAAAATAATAACATGGCCAAAAAATTGGCCACTTGCAAAATTTTGCCCAAACTAGTATACTCTTTTCCGCACGGTGACATGTTACTTGTCCTTAAAGGGGAAAGGTTTCCCAACCAGTGCCTTCAAAACAAAACAGAATCTGAGGAAAGTAGGCAAGTTCTTTCATGATCTGTGACCAACTTCCAGTGCCAGACCCCACCTGTTCTCTAACCTGACAATGTATTTGCAGAGTTTCTCAGACACATTTACGTCTTTCAGTAATCTTCCACGATCTGTGCCCAACTTCCAGTGCCAGACCCTTCCTGCTCTCCAGTCCTGACAATATTTTTGCAGAGTTTCTCAAATGCATCTGGGTCTTTCAATAATCCGTGTCTTTTCACACTTTTCCTTGTGGCTCCGCTGATCAAGCTACCCAGTTGCTGCCTTTAAAATTCATCTCAAGCACTCCCTCCTTAGGAAAGTGTGTTTTAAATGCCCCCATCCCCCACATCTTGCCAAGGTTCTGTCTCTTCCTCTGTTTGGTTAAAACAATTCCTCAGACCTGCTCCACGAAGTTTATTACTCTGTTAGATTTGCCTGTGTGACTGTCTTTCTCCCAAACTCATACCTTGAGAAAATGATGTGTGTCTTTATTTCCTCATTGGACTTCCCAAACAGTAGGGACTCAGAAATTATTCCTATTTGACCCTATGCGTTGTGTGCAATGTGAACCTCTTGTAGGCAACCTTGACGCTAAGAAAGTAACTGAATAAATGCAGAGAGCAGATTATTATATCTGCTGCAGAAGCGGTTATTTTAAGAACGGCTGCTTGTTTTGTGTCTGAGTAAAGATAGAATATCAAACATAATTTCTTTACAATCAAAGAAAGCTTACTTCCAAGATAGGAGGGCTTTTTTTTTTTTTTTTAAAGTAAGGAATTAAATTAGGATAATCATTTGCATTTTCACATTAGTCTTCTCTGAATATGCATGGCTGGTTGAATTCTGTCTGACACCTTCACAGAACTCGCTCAAGTCAGCTTTCCATTACTAAATAAATTGCATCCATTCTAATTAAAGATACACAGAGTACTACCCGGACAGGAGAAGTAAGGTGGTATGAGGAGCTAGGGCTTCCATGGTAACCCTGTGAGGGACGATATAATTGATTCATATGGTCCTTTCTGCCATGTATTGATTCCACGCCAACAAGCCTTAAAAACTGTCCATCATTTCACAGAGCTATTTATAGACCAAGTCCAGCTGTGACAAATAAATGGTGATAGGGCACAGAGAGATGATTACTGAAAAGAATAAGAGACCCTTGCTTTCAACTATTTATTATCAACGAGGTTTAGATAATTATATAGTAAATAAATGGGTCATTTACCAAAACAAAATATTAGTATCAGATCTTTTTGTGTAAAGGAGAAAAAAAAATGAAAACCTGGAGTCTGATCTTAAAGGCACCACATGGCTACACGATATCGGTGCCTCATTCTGTCTCATGGCTGGTTGTTAGCATCCAAGACTATCAGGCACTTTGTCAGAATATTAAGCACACATAAAAGGAAGTGATAAATTAATGCCACATGGAAATAAAGATTCAGAAACCGAGACAAAGCTTGGGTAGCATGATCATTTTTCATGGCCCTTGGAAAATAGTACGTATTTTAACTGCTCTTTTTGGGATGTTGGTGAGACAGAGAGAAGTGAGTTGCACACCTGTCCATCGATTTCTTTAAGCCAAACTTCTGAATTGTAGCCCTTCATCTTCTTGACTTCAGCTTGAATGAAGTGACAGTAGCATCCCAGGTTGATGGGTTGGAGTTTCCCTGGGAGATGGGCATCTCTATGGGGTGGCAGCCATGATGGTGGTGTTGGGCAATGGCTATTTAGGCAGGAAGACATTTGTCTCAACATTCCAGTTTCACCAGTTTGTTCAAACATGTAATTCACTCCAAGTACTCCAATTCACATGCATTAACCTTGCTCCTGAATCACCTCCTGGCTCATACTTCACAGCCTTCAGATCTAGAAGTCAATCTCTCAAATGACTATCAAATAATCAGGTAATTCTTTTTGATTAAACCTAGTGGAATATGCAGATTGCGCTCCTTCAGCTCATGTCTGTTTCTTTAAATCTTAAAATTTCAATCTTTCATTTATTTTATTTCTTGGTTAACAAAACATTAGCACTGTCTACTTTTAATGCCTTTTTCCAGCATCTCTTGGATCCTGTATGGAACCTCCTTTTACTCCTAGGTAGGAGTTTCTCTAAAGTAAATTCCTATCAATGAAATTCTGTTTCTTAGATACCAAATCATACATTTTTTAAGGATTATTTATTTATTTATTTATTTGACAGGCAGAATAGCATTGCAGAGGGAGAGGGAGAAGCAGACTCCCTGCTGAGCAAGAAACCAGACGTGGGTCTTGACCCCAGGACTCTGGGAACATGACCGGAGCCAAAGGCAGTCATTTAACCAACTGAGCCACCCAGGCATCCCTGAATCATACATTTTTTTTTTTTTTAATTTTACTAACTCCTTCCATATGACTTTCTCAAGTGATCATACCAGCTTATGATCATACCAGTAATGTGTAGATCATTTTTACCCCATTGGAACAGCCTAGCATATGGCTTTGGAGACTGTACATGGTAAATAATTATTTATTTAAATCCTTCATCTTCCAAGGAACAGTTTTTTTGCCACCAGCCCACCTGAACCCCTTGTATATATACCCCATCCAGAAAGATTTATGCATGCCTTTCATTGGACATTTTGTAAATGTTTTTATTATTGCGTCCACATTTTATATTTTAATGATGTGTTTTTTTTTATCATTATATCTGTATTTCATATTGTAATGATATATTTTTGCCCCCTACCCCACTTCCCACCAAAAATGACCTGACCTCAGGACTGGGTCCTCATTACGTCCTAATGTCCAAGAAGAGAAAATGAAAAATTCCTAATTTGGGATCATTCACGATCAAGCACAGGGAAATTTTCTTACCCACACCACGCTTTCATTTTTACAGTTGCTATTGGTAATGGATATTTCTGTAATTCCCTCTTTCCAGATGGGAAAACTGAGGTCTGGGCCACAATTACAGAAGTAGGAAAAGGCAGTTCTTGTGTCATAAAATGTCCAGATTCAAGCTACCATACTATGAGCTTCTCCTGTGTGCTTGTCTGACGCATAGGAGGAGCTCCATGAATAACTTCCTTCAGTGATACCAAGCAAACATTGCTAGATTCAAATCTGCTTAGCCAGTATCAGCCTTTGTTAATATTTTATTTTCCTTGATCAGGTTCTTAAGTAGAGATGGCCTTAAGAACTGGAAACAAACACAGCCCATCTGTCCTTCACTCTTAGGGAGTGTGAGAGAAAGAGACAGAGGAAGAGAGGGAGGGAGACTGAAAGATGTTACATGTTGCTTTTAGTTACAACATAAAAGTATAAATCACTTCTAATTTATGGTTTTGATGGTTATTGATGATTTAGCCTCCAGGAATGAATCACTAAAATACCACGAAAGATGGCATTTCTTAAAAAGTATTTCAACCCAGTGGTTGTGAGTGAAGAATGGCTTTTTCAACTTGAATCAAGGATCATATTTTTAGGCATAGATTGGCTACTTACTGTTTACCATATTGGACAGATCTATTTCATTCATACACAATCTCCAGAATGCCTCTTCCTCTGTGGTTCAGTACCTTTCCCCACCGCTCACATATACACAGTATTTTTATCAGTCCCTGATACACAGAAATGTTGATTGATTGGAGGAACAAGGCACTGACTTTCACAACACAGAAAGAGTTCCTTGATGAGCTTGGTGAAGGTGCATGTTCTCAGCTCAGCCCTGTTAAGCCTCAAATGCAAGTCCAGTTTGTTTGCTTTTTTGCTTTTTGAATCTGAAGGGTCAAAGCTCTTGCTTACAGCTCCTGAAAGACAGCTGTGGCTGAGAGCTGCAGTGTCAGTGTCTACAAATTTGGCAATAGTTTTAAGTAAACAACTAAGAGGTGTTCTGAACCTTCATTAATAACTAAATGTCATTTGGAGAGAAGGTACAAGATGTCATTGCTTCCAGTTATCTTACTGCCTTTATTGAAAACTTCACTTTCAACAATATTTCTCTGAGTTTTCACTGTCACCCAATTAAGCTTGAAGCTTTTATTTTGCTTTAAGATCTTTGTATCTCTTCAGCAGGAAAGTCACTGGAAATGGAGAGTTTTTACACCACTGCAGGCAGATAGTAGATTTATAACAATTACTAGATTAACAAACACTATTTTGGGGCTGAATTTATCATTCATACACATCCACATTTCAAACAGCATTTTTATGTGGCTTTTAAAAGTACTTGGCATTCTTGAGTGACTCACGTTCATAGAAATAACACAGCATTAGTCCCACTAAAATCTTGTTGAGTTTTGTCACTGAAATTATTGAGGCTGAGAATTTTAATTCCATTCATCTTATTTTTCCCCCAAGATAAAGCTAAAGAGGTAAAATGTGAACTTTGGGAAAAATTACATGTCATGTGTAGTAGAGCTCTCCTGATAAGCTAATGATGAGGGCAGATGAATTAAAATTTGAATTCACCATGATTGATTTATTCTTAGTTTTAAAATCTAACCTGGGTTTCATTCTGTTCCAAAGATTATCTATTTATAACCATGTCAAAAGGTGCAATGGAATTGAGGGCTTGGAATTTCAATCTGGTTACCACTTTGGAATGACCAAGGAATAAACTGATGTTTCCATGACTGCCAGTTCTATTTTCTGTCAACGGCTATTCACTCAGCATCAACTAAGTATTAGAGAAGCTCTGGAGATACAGGAGAGACCAAAGAGGGACCCAGTAACTCCCACAGGGTGCTGACTGTGGAGGTATGCATTTCTCAAACACATACCTATTTAAATGAATAAATGAAGGTATCAAATTGCTATGAAGGAGTCTGGAGAATTAAGAGGAGCTAAGGCAGCTTAGACCCAATGGAAAATATCTGCCAGGTTGAGGAAAGGGGAGACATCTCAGAAAGTCATCCTAAGGAAGCATAGCATAACCTTGGACAAATGTAGGATGAAAAAAAACAGAAGGGCAGATTTTCCAACAAAGATAACAGCACATGCTAATATCTGAGGCACTTGAATAATCAAGGGACACAGAAAGTCTGCCAAAGCCAGAATTCATATAAGGAGAGAGAATGGTGAGCCAAGAGTCCAATGAGGTAAATGGGAGCATTCGGGGCATTGTAGGCTATGGTGAGGAGTGTGGATTTCATTCTAAGGGCAATGGGAAACATAGGTGAATTTTAAGTGGAGCACTGATCTGACCAGGTTTAGATTAGAAAGAGTTCACTCGACTAAAATTTGAATACAATTATGGCTCGTATTGACAGCTTCAAAGAATCAGTATAATGATTAGAAAGAGTCCTATGAATCCAGGAGCATGGAACATTTTTCCATTTCTTTGTGTCTTCCTCAATTTCTTTCATGAGTACTTTATAGACTCAAAATGGATGAAGGACCTCAATGTGCGAAAAGAATCCATCAAAATCCTTGAGGAGAACACAGGCAGCAACCTCTTCGACCTCTGCCGCAGCAACATCTTCCTAGGAACAACGCAAAAGGCAAGAGAAGCAAGGGCAAAAATGAACTATTGGGATTTCATCAAGATCAAAAGCTTTTGCACAGCAAAGGAAACAGTTAACAAAATCAAAAGACAACTGACAGAATGGGAGAAGATATTTGCAAATGACATATCAGATAAAGGACTAGTGTCCAGAATCTATAAAGAACTTAGCAAACTCAACACCCAAAGAACAAATAATCCAATCAAGAAGTGGGCAGAGGACATGAACAGACATTTCTGCAAAGAAGACATCCAGATGGCCAACAGACACATGAAAAAGTGCTCCATATCACTCGGCATCAGGGAAATACAAATCAAAACCACAATGAGATATCACCTCACACCAGTCAGAATGGCTAAAATCAACAAGTCAGGAAATGACAGATGCTGGCGAGGATGCGGAGAAAGGGGAACCCTCCTACACTGTTGGTGGGAATGCAAGCTGGTGCAGCCACTCTGGAAAACAGCATGGAGGTTCCTCAAAATGTTGAAAATAGAACTGCCCTATGACCCAGCAATTGCACTATTGGGTATTTACCCTAAAGATACAAATGTAGTGATCCAACGGGGCACATGCACCCGAATGTTTATAGCAGCAATGTCCACAATAGCCAAACTATGGAAAGAAACTAGATGTCCATCAACAGATGAATGGATCAAGAAGATGTGGTATATATACATAATGGAATACTATGCAGCCATCAAAAGAAATGAAATCTTGCCATTTGCGACAACATGGATGGAACTAGAGCGTATCATGCTTAGCGAAATAAGTCAAGCAGAGAAAGACAACTATCATATGATCTCCCTGATATGAGGAAGTGGTGATGCAACATGGAGGCTTAAGTGGGTAGGAGAAGAATCAATGAAACAAGATGGGATTGGGAGGGAGACAAACCATAAGTGACTCTTAATCTCACAAAACAAACTGAGGGTTGCTGGGGGGAGGGGGTTTGGGAGAAGGGGGTGGGATTATGGACATTGGGGAGGGTATGTGCTTTGGTGAGTGCTGTGAAGTGTGTAAACCTGGTGATTCACAGACCTGTACCCCTGGGGATAAAAATATATGTTTATAAAAAAAAAAATCAAAAATACAAAAATAAAAAAAGAAAAAAGAAAAAAAAAAGAGTCCTATGAATAAATTCAAATAAATTCAAAGTAAAAATTAAAATTCCTAAGTATCAGTGCTGTGAAGTGTGTAAACCTGGTGATTCACAGACCTGTAACCCTGGGGATAAAAATATATGTTTATAAAAAATAAAAAATTAAAAAAAAAATTCCTAAGTATCCATTTGAGTTAATGAATGAACTCTCAGGATATAAATGAGAGAATCTGGTTCAGTCAATCGTCCAAAAACAGATACTAATGCTCACATTTCAGAATCCTGCTCTAAAAATGGCTCATTAATATAAGACTTCAAGATGTAGTAACATCTTCATCAGCAGTGATCTTTGAATCTTGGTAACTTGCGTATTACCACTTAATTATCTTATTTATTGGAAAGTAAGCTGTACCCATGCCTCAAACCCCTCATCACTATATATCCTTTAATTGTTACTAAGACGATAATTATAAAATAAAATGCATCGTCATATATTTATTGAATATCTAGAATGTTCCAGATACTGTGTATACAACAGTGACTATTATGGACTAAGTTGTACTCCCCCAAAAGTCATATCAAAATCCTAACTCCCAGTACCTCAGAATGTGACTACATTTGGAAATAGGTGTGATTAAGATAGTTGGAGTTCACAAATGTGGGCCCTAATCCAGTACGACAGACGTCCTTCTAAGAAGAGAAAATTGGAACACATATGAGGTCGCGCGTGACATGGAAAAGACCACGTAAGAAAACAGTGAGAAGACAGCTAACTGCAAGCTAAGGACAGAGGCCTCTGATAGAACAGGCCCTGCTAACACCTTAATCTCGGACTTCCAGAACTGTGGTGAAGTAAATTTCTGTTGTTTAAATCCCCCAGTCTGTGGTATCCTGTTATGGCATCCCCAGCAAACTAATATAGTATCAAAGCTGTAGATCTTTATTCAAGCCGTTGACGGTCCAGTGGGGAAAAGAGAGAAGCAAAGACACAAAAAGAAAGAAAATAAGTTCCATGATAAGGGGAATTGAGGGTGCTATGGGATAACTAATCTTAATTTGGGGGCCATGAATGTCTCCCTAGAGAGACTGACATCTAGGTTGAAGGCTGAGTAGGGGTAGCAAGGCAAAAAAGAGGGTGGAGTGTTTCAGAAAAAGAGTACGTGCGAGGATGAGTGGAAAAGCCCAGGGAACAGTATGACACTTGGAAGAACCTGAACCCCTGGTACAGATGAGTCATCGGTCACCCAATGTGTGTTTGCTGTCTTTTAAGGGCTTATCTACAAATACCGACAGATTGACATCCCTGTTTTTATTCTACCTCTTTACTCCTCTGTCTTTCCGCAACAACCAGGAGAGTCTTTCAAAAACCTGAATCAGGTGATGTCATGACCCTCCTTAAAGAGCTTTTGTGACTTTGCACACTGACTTATAAGCAAATAAATAGGTATGTAAACAAATAATTTTTACCTGCAAAGCTCAGTGTGATCAAGCACATGCCTACATTTTACACCTCTTTCAATTATATTCTCCATCTCCTGACCTCACTCACCCTCAGCAACACTGGGTCCTTGCCACCCATAGGAACAAGCCAAACCTACTCCGGCTTCACAGTCTTTGCACTTGCTGTTCCTTCTGCCTGGAATATTCTTTTACCAGGTTTTAGCTTATCTATCTCCTTCTTACTTTTCATGTGTCACCCAAAACATCACCTCCTCAGAAGAGTCCTCTTTAACTTATCTAAATGAACCGCCTTCTACTTTTTCATGGTGATATCTATCATATTACCCTAGGATTTTTAAAAATATCACTTATATCAGTTTTTAAAATACATTACTCAATGCTCACCATTGTAAGTGTACATTTTAATTCTCATCACCTATTGCATCCATCTTCCCAACCACTTCCCTTCTGGTAACCACCAGTTTGTTCTCTATACTTAAGAGTCTGTTTCTTTGTCTCTTTTTCCTTTTGTTCATTTGTTTTCTTTTTTAAATTTCACATATGTGTGAAATCATATGATATTTGTCTTTCTCCAACTGCCTTATTTTGCTTAACATTATACTCTCCAGCTCCAAACATGTCATAAAGATTTCATTCTTTTTTATGGCTGAATAATATTCCACTGTACACATCCTCTTTACATCTTCATCTATGGATGGATACTTGGCCTGATTCCATAATTTGGTTATTATAAATAATGCTCCAATAAGCATAGGGGTGCATATATTCCTCTGTATTAGTGTTTTTTGTATTCTTTAGGGTAAGTTCCCAGTAGTAAGGCAATTGCTGGATCATGCGATAGTTTTATTTTTAACTTTTTGAGGAACCACCATACTGTTTTCCAGAGTGTCTGTACCAGTTTGCATTCCCAGCAATAGGTAAAGATGGTTCCTTTTTCTCCCCCATCCTTGCCGACACCTGTTGTTTCTTGTGTTTTTAATTTTAGCCATTCTGACATGTGTGAGATGATATCTCATTGGGGTTTTCATTTGCATTTCAATAATAATAAGTCCTGTTGAGCATTTTTCATGTGTCTGTTGGCCATCTATATGTCTTCTTTGGAGCAATGTATATTCATGTCTTTGGACCACTTTTTAATTGGGTTATTTTTTGGGTGCACTTCTATTTTAAACCACACTGTTTACTTACGTGCTTGTCCCACCATCCCTCCCAACACTCTAACTGAAGTGTGGAAATAGGAAATTTATCTCCACTACTTTTTCCAGCAGGGGCTGACACAGTGTAGATATGAAATATTTGTGTTGAATTAATAATGTTGAGCCATCCAAACTGACTCTGACTGTAAATTCACATCATCCATCTTTAACATGAAACAGTAAACAGTAGGAAGACTTTGAACTGCTAGAGAACAGAGACAAATTTAACCTCGAGGTACAAGAAGATAAATGCGGCAGTAAAATCTCATCCCAGATCAATGTGTAATAACATGTGGCATGTTGTTAAGCCCAAGCCTATCAGTATATATTGAACATTTCATGTGTGTTCACAAATCACAGTGATTCAAAAGGGACAGAACTGATCCAAAGGATTTGCCAACCGACTTTACCATTTGGCTCTGAGTAAGACACTTAACAACATCAAGTGTTCTTTGAATTATGGATGACAATACTGGCTCTATCAAGTAGAAATAGTTTTGGAGGTAATAGAATTTTTGTTTTAAGTAGTTGAGCTTCCTGGGGAGAAAACTGGGAGGAACAATGAAACAGACTATAGCTAAAAACAATTAACTTGACGTATTTACAACATGATTTACTGAGTTACTCCTAGAACTGGGAGGGGTGTTTTGGCTCTTTCCTGAAGATAATCTCCCACTATATATCTTCTATGCTGTAATGAAGTGTGGCTTCCTGGGACTTCATTGATAAAGACCTTCAAGGTTGAAAGATAGAATTAGGAGCAACTGAATAAAGGAGGGATACGAGTTAAGGAGACAGTGCTCTACACAAGTGTCTGGTGCTCTTTGAAGGTTATTGGGTCTAGCTGGAAATAGGAGGATCACAAAGAGGCTCATAAAATGCAATGGTCAGGAATGTGGGCTCCTTACCAAAACACATGCATTTGAATTTCCATGTCCCAGTGGAATAACCTCAAGCAAATGAGTTTACTTCTCTGAAACTCAGTTTCTTTATCTCCGTAAGGGAGTAATGCCAGAACCTATAAGATGATCATGAAGAATAAGAGGATCCAGATATTTAAAGTATGTAGATCAGTTTCAGCCTCATAATAAGTGCTCAGGAAGTGTTGTTTTCATTATTATCATGCCATCATCATAATCAACATCCCCATCATCAAAGTACTGAATTAAACTGTGAAGCTTAGAATGGTGCTTTGTTGGGTCAAGTGCTGGATGGAACCAGCCGGAAATGTTGCAAATCTAATGCTATAGGACTTATTTATGGAATGCCAGATTAAGACATTTACTGGAGAAAGGATTTCATTCCCAGTACCACTAAGTAATTGTGTCTAGTTGTCTCATAATTTTGCTGAGTACATCAAAACTGACTCAAACAAGGGGTTGAGTGGATACAACTTTGAAAGAACTAGAACAAACCATGCCATGGGAACTTGATGATCTAATATTCATCAACCGAGGAAAGAATATTACTCTAAAATCTTTCTAAAATAATATATTATAGTCTATAGTGGATGATATAGATTCTGTTCTGAGGCATGACTTTTAAAAATAGCAGATAGTCTAAAAAAGTACAAAAATTTGCCTATTTCTCAACTCAAAGAGGATATGAGACAAATTATTTCTGTTCCATTGTGTTTGCCTTTAGTCATCTGGCCCTGAAATTGATCTACAACTTGGGCCACAATTTGACTGCTGTTTATATTCCAAACAGGGGTAAACAGATTGCCTTAAAAAAATAGGGAAATTACTCTCCAAGTTATCTACATCACCTATTGGAAAACCACACAATTTCTCCCAGTGAGATACACGGACTGACACAGAATGACACAGAATTCATTAATTTGTTCCTTAATCTATAAAGTATTCCTAAGTGTTACCACTAGCTACACATTGCTAGGTAATGTCATGGCTGCAATGCACAGGAAAATTTTATCCCAAAGTTTCGTGAGTCCTATCTTGTTAGTAGCTTCACTGAACACAGGGCACTGAATTCCATGTGCTTTCTCTTTCATCCCTCAAGTGAATAAGGGAAAGTTAGCATTTCTCAAATGCTTACTGGGCCAGGCATCATGCTAGACACTGTGCAAATATTTGGAAGGCTAGCTTACTTCCTGACAGTGCACCCAGGCTAGTTAGCTTACCATGGAGCTGCCTATCTGGCTTTATTATCTTCAAGGAAATAATTTCCACAAACCTTAAAGTTTGTGGAAAACTCATTTTCCTAGACACTATCCCTCTTCTTACACAGCTAAATTTGAATTCTCCCCAAAGAGAAATAACTTCCTTTTGGTATGAGATGTAGGAAGTGAAGACAGAAACTGCTTTTTGGAGGCAAGAGCCTGAAGATGGGTTAACTTCATGCCAAGCTTCAGACAATGTTATCTTTAAATAGTGCAGGCAGGAGAGGAAGAGTAGGAATATCAATTGATGTCATTGCTTTCAGAAGTCCTTTATGGACAGCTCAGTAGGAACTAAATAATTGGTAATAGCTATTGTGTTTTTCTGTATCACTAAACCAGAAATGAGTGTTCATGAAAATGCCATTCTATAGCCAAGAGAAAAATGAGGAACAATGATCAGTTTGACATTTTAAACATAAGATGTGTTTTTCTTTGGTTCAATATAAAAGTTTCTATGCAACGTGTAACTCTAGTTTATACCATATTTCAGGTGTGCTATATAAAAAGTATAAATACTTTTGTTGATGTCACCAAAACCACACCTGGTTACTATTCTGAGAATGTCTTTAGCTTCCCTTCATGGACCCTGATGATCCAGTCAACAAGTGATATGTCATCAAAAATAATTTGTAAAACGTGGGCAAGAAATAAAAATTATACTTTTAAAAGTTTCTATTTTTGGAAAAAAAATAGTGCAAACTGTCAGATTTCTGGCTCAGGAGGTGAGGCACTATGAATCCTTTCTTAAGACTGAGCAGCCATTTTGGTTTGCCTGGGACCAAGAGGGTCTGGGAACATGGGATTTTCAGTGCTAGAAGGGGAAAGTCCTCAACAAACCAGGAGGAATTGGTTACTTTATCTCTCTTCATAGATGTGTTGTGATGACTGGATAAAAATGTTTATTATAGACATATCCTAGTAATGCTTGATACTTAAAAATATTAAAACACATCAACTATTATCAAACTGCTTACTAGGAACAGGTGTTGGGCTAAGCAGTTATTTATCATGAACCTTCTCTGCTCCTGAATATCCTAGCTTGCATCACTGACAGGGAGAGTTCAGGATGGTGTATAAGTGGAAAACAAGATATATCCCTTTCTCTGGTATGGGCTTGGTTGGAGGCATTTGCTTATAAAACCCAGTAATAGGGAGAGTTAGAGAGGGCCACCTGTTGCCTGAGAACAGTCTTCTGAGCAGGAAAGAGGGAAACTAGTAAATTAGCTACAAGTAAGTAAAATTACACTGTTTCCCATTATTATAAAATATATTTTTATAGTATAATGATATATTCTAAGAGCTTTTTTTTTTAAAGATTTTATTTATTCATTTGACACAGAGAGATCACAAGTAGCAGGCAGAGAGAGAGAGAGGAGGAAGCAGGCTCCCTGCGGAGCAGAGAACCCGATGCGGGACTCGATCCCAGGACCCTGAGATCATGACCTGAGCCGAAGGCAGCGGCTTAACCCACTGAGCCACCCAGGCGCCCCAAATGATATATTCTATATATGCAGTATATGTAATGCATATAATAAATCTGTACTAATATGTTATATATATTTAACATAATCATTAAAATCCCCAACTATCCCACTCATAAGCTATACCTTTAAATTACAGTTTTCCTGCTTGAAAATGATGTTAAAAATGTCCCTATTTCATAAAAAGTGTTCTTCAATGAATGAGATCGTTTGTATATATCACTTTTCATTTATTAAGTACTCAAAATACATATGTATTACTACTTTTTTACTTTTTTGTTTCAGCTTTATTGAAATATAATTCAAGTACCAAACATTTCACCCTTTGATGCACAACAATCATGCCACTAAATTTTAGAACATTTTCTTCCCTCTCCCCTCAAAAAAACAAAAACAAAAACAAAAACCTGTACCTACCCCTTAGCAGTCACCCTCTATTTTTCCCCAACAATCCATGCCTAGGCAACCATCCTATACAACTGCCTGTCTTGGATATTTCATATAAATTTCATGTAAACAGAATCTTACAATATGTGGTCTGCTGTGACTGACTTTATTCACTTGGCACAGTATTTTCAAGGTTCATTCATGTTGTAACCTGTGTCATCACCATCCCTTTTTATTGCTGAATATTATTCCATTATACGTAACACATTTCATTTATCTATGCACCATTTGGTGGGCACTTAGCTGTTTCCATCTTTAGGCTATTATGAATAATGCTGTTACGGACATTCTCGTGCAAGTTTCCTGTGGACACCTGCTCTCATTTTTCTTGGGTATTATCCCCAGGAGAGGAATTGCTAGGTCATATGGTAACTCGGTATTTAACATTTTAGAGAACTGCCAGACTTCTTTTTCTAAAGTGATTGTTCCATTTTGTACTCTACAATAGTTCATGAGGGCTCTAATTTCTAGACTTCTTTACCAACATTTGTTTTTAATCTGTATCTTTTTATTATTATAGCCATCTTAGTGGGTATCTCAATGTGATTTTGACTTTTGTTTCTGGGATAGCTAGTGATGTTGAAGATTCTTCACGTATATATTGGCCTTTTAAAAAATTCTTTGGAGAAACATCTATTCAGATCCTTTGCTCTCTTTTAATTGGATTATTTGAGTATCAAATATTATTAATATGAAGTCATTTCTATGCCCTCTCAGTATGTAAAGAGCACTTACTATGTTCCAAATACTTCATATTTATAATCTCTAATATTTAAAAAGTAATCATTCAAATTAGCATTATGATCCTTACTTTTTAGATTAGAACACTAACAATCAGAGAATGGAGCAATTTGTCTAGCTAAAAATGTGGCACATTTAGCTTTGACAGACACCAAAGCCTGCATGATGATTTTTCTGTTGCTAGAGCTGGCCCCCTGAGCATAATGGAGTACAATGAGCTTATCCTCTGTTGGCTACCCTCTCTGATCCTTCAACTTCTATCATGAATGTGCTCTGAATACACATCTTTGATGGCTCCTACAACACAGAGAATAGCATTCAAACTCCTCAGCATGTTATTCAACTTCTTCCCATTCTTGGCACACCCCATCATTCTGGCCTCACTCAACATCATTTCTGCACATAATACATCTGGAAAACTAAGAGTTTCCCAGTTTCCTAAAGGACATTTGCACTCTTTTGTCTCCTAGAGAGTCCTGTTAACTCTATGGACATCTGATCAAAAGTTGTCATTCACCTTGACCCCTTGCAGCGACATTCCTTTACCTACTCTGTGCATATACCTTTTCTTAATCCAGCCAGCACTGCCTGTGTAACTATTATGCTCTTGATGTATGCAAAGCAGTGGAGATGTAATAGTAACCAATGTCCAGTCCCTGACCCTAGGAAGTTGAAAGTCTAGTTTGTGTCTGTTTTCACCACAATCCTGCAAATAATCTGAGCTCAAGGATTGTATCACTCAACTCACTACTGATTATATACTCTGAAAAAAACTGGATTTTAAGGAAAGCAATTCCGATATTTTACAGGAACTACTGATCTTCATAAATTCCCTAGGAAGATAGAGTTTTGATAATAACAATAAATGTGAACAAACCCCAGCAATACACTGCTAAGAATTGCACGTTAACACCTCTAAGCTATTTGCCTTTTGAATTTTAAGACAAAACAATGTAACCCAGATATGAAGGTGTAAGTGCACAATGAATATGCAAAGCTGTAAGCTAAGTGATAATTTTTGTCTTGATTGTGTGAGCTAACTCTTAAGAAGATTATAATTAAGGTGCATTTCTTATAGTACCAACAAGCATTTTAATCAACCTCTATAGCATTAACTTCAATTACCATTAGTAAACTATGAAGATTCTGTTTTAAATTGCAGCAAGTCAATACATTCAAGATGGCATTTGGGGAGTACACATTAACAGAACCTTAGCATTTTCCTAAGCCATCACTTAAGATAAGTGTGGGAGCTGCATTGAAGCAGAAGCAATAATAGGATACAGGAAGAGCTACTGAATTTCACAAACGTTATGTGCACTCTGATGTGAAGCACAAAACTATCCTAAGGAACTTTTGATAATTATTTGATTGATGAATTTTTAGCTTTATAGCTTTAAAGAAAGATGTTTTATTTAGTTAAACAAACTAACAGACTAACAAACTCAAAATAAAGGCTGATAAACAGGGTATTTTGAAACTCTCATTATTAACTTACAGTATTTGCATAAATTTGAACAAAGATGGATGGCTTTAAATGACTGTCACTAATTAAGAGACTGAAACAAACAAAAGACTAATAAAACATTATGTACAAAGACAGACACATTAGCATATTTTATCCCATTTCTCCGTTGCAATGACATGAAGACAAATATTCCTGATTATACCTGAAGCAATAATGTAACTAAGGCAATAAATCAGTTGAAGAAACCTAAGGGGGCTTCTTTTTAAACACATTGATTTAGGTATTAGGCCTGTCATTGAAAAATAAACATAAAAATGGAATCAAATTTGTTGTGATGATCTACGTTCAAAGATTTGTCTCTCTCTCCTGGAAAAATTTAATCAGTAGGTGGACATGTGACTGTATCCTGAAATATATTTGTTAAAGAGGACTGTCAGATCATTATTAGAAAATTTCTTTCAGATGTCTACTGGAATAGATATTTATCATTAGTGAGGCACATCACGCAATTTAGAAGTCAAGTCAAAAGTAGTTTAACGCTTGGGTGTTGCATTTTTCTTTCTTTCTTCCTTAGCTAAAGTTCTAGAAGATATTTTTTTCAATTAATTTAACTCTGAAATCTTATCTTCCAAATTTGTAACAAAGTTCCGATTATAGAAGAAAACTTGATTATAGGGAAGCAAAGGAAAGAAAGGACACCATTGAGCGCAGTCATGCTACACATATACAGCAGTGGCTGTTTTTAGAAGGTCTGTCACAAAGAATGAGGGAGAAGGCTCTTTATCCAATGAGCCCCTGGAAACCTGTGCTGCAAGTAATCCAGTATCCCAGGCCTGATATTCATAGTTCTTTAGTCCACAAAACAAAGCTGTCCACAGACCAATGGTAACTATGGATTTGAACCCAAGTGGTTCAAGTTACTAATGACTGATTTTTTTTTTTAAATCAAAATCTTGTCTTAACTTCCTAACTATTTGAATCATTCTGTGATGTTAGTTTTAGAATGTTTCGTGATTTTCTTCTCTGGTTGTGATTATCAGGTTCCCTAGTGCCATAATTGAAATTTTCTACTGATCTAATACATAAACCATTTTATACTTAGGTAGCTATTTTTAAAGACACCTTAATAAAGTATTGATTTGCAGTCCCATAATTAATCATATAGATACCCAGAATCTATACAAATCTACAGGAAGACTTAAGGTCTCACATCCACTGATCAAAATGTCTAGATAATCCATTTATTTACCAACTACTGATCGAATTCCCACCTGCCTACTGGGTTAAGTATTATGTATTTTCCTTAAAACAAACTTCTATTTTAAAATGTTTATGAACGGGATAGCATTTAGGGAAAGAATTATGAACCTATGAAAAGTTTCAGGGGCATCTGGGTGGCTCAATCAGTTAAACCTCCAACTCTTGATTTGGCTTAAGTCATGATCTCAGGGTCATGAGATCAAGCCCCATGTTGGGCTCTATCCTGGGCATGGAGCCTGCTTAAGAGTCTTTCTTCCTCTCCTTTGTTCCCCCTCCCCCCAAATTTTCAGAGTCTTTGAACAAGTGTGGGAAAGGAAAATAAAAATCTACGGTTCCATATTGGGCATGAGTTATTTCAATGCTTGAGAAAAGCAGTATTTCTTTTATTATATGAAAAGGAAATTGTCTTTCTCTGATTATTTCACTTAGCATAACCCCTCCAGTTCCATGTATATTGATGCAAAGAGTAGGTATTCATCCTTTCTGGTGGCTGAGTAAAACTCCATTGTATGTATGTGGAACATAAGGAAGAGCATGGAGGACCACAGGTGAAGGGAGGAAAGACTGAATGGGAAGAGATCAAAGAGGAAGACAAACCATGAAAGACTCTGCACTCTGGAAAACAAACTGAGGGTTACAGAAGGGAGGAGGGGACAGGGTAACTGGGTGATGGGTAGTAAGGAGCGCAAATGTTTTGATGATCACTAGGTGTTATATGCAGCTAATGAATTGTTGAACAGTACATCAAAAACTAATGATGTACTATATGTTGGCTAACTGAACATGATTAAAAAAAGGAGAAGGAAAATATTTATTTTATTTATTATTTTGGGGGGAGATTTTATTTTTAAGTAATGTCTCTATCTAACATTGGACTTGAACTCAAAACCCCAAGATCAAGTTGGCTCTACCAATCGAGCCAGCCAGGCACTCCGGAAAAAATATATTTAAATTAATAACATTTACTACTCCTTAATTCTTATAATAAGCCATAGTACCTTGTGAATGACAATCTTTTCTGTTTCCCCTTTTCTTCTGGAGATAGTCCTATCTCTACTTCCTCAACTTCTCCCTATACCTGACACACACAAACTATTTAATGAGTCATGTGACCCAGAACTGACCAGAGGACTCCATCTTCTTGGTATCAGTGATTAATCAGAACAAAAAGAAAAAAAATAAAAATTATGTTCAATCAGTGTTCTTCTGTGGGATTTTTCACTGGGACCCGAGAGTAAATATGCCCTCTTATCCTGCAAGGTTGCTAACCTGGGAATATGAAACCCCTATATTTCATGTCACTTAAGAAGGCTCATTATAGTAGGCTAGAACAACACCAACATATACATTAATCCTGCCTTACCTGAGTGTTTGCTTTTCATGGTTTCAGTTATCTGTGGCCAACTGTGGTCTGAAGTACATGATTCTCCATAAGACAGGTAATCAAAATGTCAATTACAGCCTAACACTATTTCACAAGACCTATGTTATTCATCTCCCTTTATCTCATCACACAATTGATATTGATATTGATATTGAATTGATAAATGAATTTATTATTTCATATCATAAAAGAAGAAGAGTAAGTATAGAGCCATAGGATATTAAGGAGAGAGGGAGATAAACCACATTCACATGACTTTTATTACATTATATTTTTATAATTGTTCTATTTTATTATGAAGTATTGTTGTTAATGTCTTACTATGCCTAATTCATACATTAAACTTTATCATAGACATGTCTACATAGGAAAAATATTATATATATATTATATATATAAAAATATATATACATATATATTTTTATATATTTATTATATACGGGGTTTGGAACTCTCTGTGGTTTCAGGCATCCACTGGGGGCCTTGGAACATATTCCCCATGTATAAATGGGGACAACTGTAAGGGAAAGTAGAGAAAACAAAAGATAAGGGATTGACAGAGTCTCATGATGTTTGAATTCCAATTTTAATCTCCAGATCCCTCATTTCTGAAGATCATTCTTTGATTCGAACCAGGCACAATGTCCTTCCTAGTAATATATGCCAATAAATTCACTTCTGATTCAGTTAAGTTTTTCCCCTATAACTTAAAAGTCTTGACTGACACTTATCCTTTAATGTTGTTGAATAAATTGGTTTGCATGCTTTGGCACTCTTATTAAATTCACATTTATTGAGCATCTGTGGTAAGCACAAGCCTCACAAAAAATAAGCCACAATCCTTATATTAGGAAGCTAATCATTATCATCAAATTATCCAAGCACTTCCTTGTAAATGACACAGTGGAAAGTAACCTTCAAAGAAACTGTAATGAATCCTAATTTGACACTTCAAGTCATTTCAAAGTTCTAAACCACTTATTTGGCCTAAAATAAAATTTATTCTCCATAAACTTTCACTTTGGTTCCATCTCATCCAGGAACTTCTCAAAGTGGAAACATGCTTTTTCATTTTGATATTTTGCTTTTCCTGGATGAATAATACATATTATTTCACATGCCCTTTGTGGAAATACTGGTTCTAAAGATCATATGTATGTGATCTCATTTAATTCTTCCCCAAACCATATGAGGTGGCCATTCTCATTATCCTATTTTAAAATATGAAGATTCTGACACTGTGAGCTGATTAGGTAAACCTTCAAAAGTTACATAGATAATGAACAGTGGAGCCATGTCTTGGCAAAGTTACCAATGACTCTGTGTGGATTATCTAAGTGGGCCCAAGGTAATCACAATAATTTTTACAAGAAGGAGACCGGCAGGTTGAGGTCAGAGAAAAGCTGGAAAACTGGAAGCAAGTGCAATGTCAGAGTTGAGAGATGTGGGAAGTCTTTAGAAACTCACAAAAGGCAAGGTAACGGAGTCTAGCCTACAGTTTCCAGAAGGAACCCAGCCTTGCTGACACCTTGATTTTAGTCCAGTGAAACTAATTCTAATCTCTGATGGGCAGAAAATAAAGAGTTAATTTGTTTTGTTTCAAGTCACTTAGTTTCTGGTAGTTTATTACCATTGCAATAGAAAACCAATACAGTTTCACATGTTTTCCCAGAGGGCAAAATAAAACACAGTATTTACATGGCATCTGTCTCCGCAATGGGGCTCTTTCTTCTAAACCTTTAAGTGACGTAAAAGAGAAAAAGGAAATTACAATGAAAAAAAGGATTTGGAAGACAAAGCCACATGTTCATATTCAGGCCTCTTAAAAATTAAATCTGAAATGAAAGAAGCTTGGTACCTAAATGTTAATAAACTATGTCCAAATAGCTAGAGGACAACTTTTGGAAAACATCGTCAGATCTCCTCTGCTGTTTCAAACCTATTTTAAACCCTCCCTTGGCATTTCAATTATTGCAAAGGATCATGGGAACACCTGGAATGAGAGAAACATTGGGATTCATATTTGGATCCATGAAATCATATTGTCACATTTATCGATAACATCCTGAGTACTTTTGTCACATTCTTCCTTAAAATATGGACATTGGGGAGGGTATGTGCTTTGGTGAGTGCTGTGAAGTGTGTAAACCTGGTGATTCACAGACCTGTACCCCTGGGGATAAAAATATATGTTTATAAAAAATAAAAATTAAAAAAAAAATAAGATATTAGAGATTTAATAATCTGTGTTAGTAATATTTTAAATACGTTTTCAAATATAACTTTGCCTCTGACTTGTCTAGTGACCTAGAATTAGTTTAATGAATTTGCTGATTGTGTCAAAAGCTAAATATGGCAGATTCATGGTCACATTAGCTCTTAGAGAATGGGTGTTGTACGTCAAAATGGAAGAAGGAGCTCCTGATTCTGATAGCTCTCTCTGCCCTTGGGTATGTCATTCTTCCCTAAGTGGGGCTTTGCTTTGCACCTATAAATTGAAGGGGATGACGGATTAAACATCAAAAAAAAAAAAAAAAAAAAAAAAAGACACGACGTTCCAAGATAGCAGGGTACAGAAAGCTCTGTGTCAGCACTTACTTAAGCTATTTTCCAAAACTTGGAGGCAAACACAATCACACACACCATGGGGTCAGTCCCCACAGGGATGATTTGGGTAGTTAGCTAAAGGAGTCTGAAAAGCCAGACCTCACAAGTTTATTACAAGCAGCTGCAATTTTAACCAAGGCCTGGGCTGTCACACTCGAATTTTGTTTTGTTTTGTTTTGGTTTTGGTTTTTGTTGAAGTTAAGTCTGGCCAAGTCTATAAGTCTATTCAGGTTTGTTTTGCCACGATTTCCCAAAATGATGAAGACTCCCTTTGAACTTGAAAGCTCTGCGGTAAGAGAACAAATTATATATATATATATATACACACACACACATATCTATATCTGAAGGAAGGAAGAAGAGAAAATGACTTTCTTCTTCATTTGAATGTTCAGAAAAACCTGTAATTAGATGTGTTATTTTAAAATAGAACTTAATTCCTTTAATCTGAATATTTCAAAGGGCTCTCAAAAGCTCACAAATTACTATTAATCCCATGACACAAAGATGATCTATGTCATTCTAATGGTACCTGTGTTGAAATGAAATCACAAGAGTTTGATCATTCCTCTGAGATTTCAACTTCTTTTTCCTCTCCAATAAATTAATTTGGAGAGAAAAACCAATTTGGTGTCGGTGCTTGAACAGTCATTTCAATACATACAGATGCACGTAAACACATGGACATAAGCACATTTGTATGAAATTAAATTTATTTTCTAAGTAACCAAAAAAAAAAAAAGCCACAAAATAAGAGACCTAACAAAGTAACTAGTTAGTATGAATAAAGCTCATTCCATTTATACTAAGACTATCCTTCTAGTACTGACACTTCGATTCCAAACATCAAATGCACTAGAATTCCTCTCTGTATTTTCTTCATAATCTCCCTCCTGGTACCATTTACAGTACTGGGAAGTGTTAGGCTAGTAAGGATTTCAGAAACCACCAACCACCTAGTTCTTCCTTTTACATGTGTGGAAGTTAATACACAAAGCTAAAGCAACTTGAACAGGTTTGCAGAATAATTGGAATTAATGCCCAGAACTTTTGCTGCCATCTCTTCTTCCAAAACTTCTTCTAACAAAGAAACAAACGCTCCCCCCCAAAAAAACAAAAAACAAAAAACAAAACAAAACACAAAAACAATATGAGGATTAGAAACCCATAGCAGGTGTGGTGAGCAGTTTTTCTTTTCTGTGGTTTTTTTTTTTCTTCATTTTACATCAGTCACATCAGTTTACATCAGTCAGCATCTACTTTCTTGTCTGAGAAAATGTGGGCACCCCAATTTAGTTCATAAGGAACTACTCCTCTCCTACCACGAGCCCAGGTACCTCCAGAAGGGGGTGAAGGCTGGGACATGGGGCTCAACTTCAACTAGTCAGAACATGCTGTTGCCCTGGCCAGGGTGGAGGTGCAGGGAGTGTGGCCCAGGAGAAGTGAGGCAGCTTCCCCTGGGGCTGCTGGACAGGAGGCAGAGACTCATACCCACTGTGATTGTGAGATTGGCCCTAGCAGGACGTGAGGCAGGCATTGTCTGCAATCACCTAGCACCATGGGGAGCCAGAAAATCAAGCCATTCAGGTAGAAGACAAAGCTGAGAGATTAAATGGATTCCTAATGACATATTAAATTAAGTCCCACCTGAAGCCCAGAATTACTACCTGGGCCTTTTGGTTATGTGAACCAATAAATTCTTGTTGTTTTATTGCTGTTGTTGAAGCCAATTTGAACTGGGTTGAAAGCCACCTGAGTCCTCTCTAGGGTTGCCAGGTAAATACAAGATGTCTGGTTGGATTTGAATTTCAGACAGTGAGTAACTTTTCAGCATAAGTATGTCCCACACACTATCTAGGAAGACTGACAACTTTAATCCTAACTACTCTAGGAAGTTATCTCCACATGCTGAGCAAGGCTAATGGCAGAATAAAAGAGACCTGTGACCATAGCACCAAGACAAATCAATCATGGGATGTAGCAAGGTGTTCTGTCCACTTTTCTTTAGAGGAATAAGGGCTAGGTAGATCTCACACTTAATAGAGAAAAGAGGAGGCACTGTATTTACCAAGTTGTTGTCCCAAATTCCTTTCTCTTTTGCCTATCTCTACATTGGTTTTAAACCCAAGGTCCTGGAATTCATCCACTAGAGAAGGAAGTAGTGACAGTCACTATGTGAAGCATGACTTTCTCAGTGTTCCCCTGAATTCATGGTCTTTCCCTAGGCAGGCATTCACAGAAAGCTGCCTATGCCTCAGACGTTATAGAGAACACTGTTGGGGGACATGGGTAAGAAGGTCCCAGTTCCTCTACAACAGAGTCCTCAGTCTTTCCAGAGGGACAAATACAGGCAAAAAAAAACCCAAACCAAACCAAAACAAAACAAAAGAACAGTAGTAAACCTATTGCCCTAGCATGGTGCAATGATTCCATTTGCACTGCTATAGAGAAAACAAGAAAACCAGTCATGGAGAAGATGGCATCTGAGCCGGACTTTGTGGGGGTATGGCATGTGAAGGTGGGCAGGACCACTCATCTCAAACAAATGCCCTGTTACCAATTCCTATTTTCCTCTTGCTCCTTCTCTTCTCTTTCCTCTTTGCCCTTTCTTTCTTTCCTCCTTCCTGCTGCTTTTCTAAGATGATGATGCTGTTTAGCAAGCAGTGTCCAGGACAATACCACAGGTGGCGGTGAGGTCAAGTGGAATTAAATGACGCTGATTTGGTTAGGATTCATGAACACAGAATTCAAACTCTATGAGATCTGCACTCAGCAAATGTATAGAACTTTCGAGTTAGAAGTCCTGATTCTCCAGGTGAGAGAACAGGTAACAGATGACAGTTGCAGATTGCAGGGGAGGGGGGTGGTGTTGTGGGTGGCAAGAGCTCAGTGAGGTTGACTCTAGAATCCAAGCTTGTTCTGCCGTGCTTGAGGGCAGTTAACCAGTAGGCTCTTTATATCCCAATTCTCTTCCCTCTCTTAAGATTACCTGGTGAAGATGCACAGCTGAGATTTATTTTTATTTCTTTTTCCCCACTAGCCTAGAATGATTCCATTTGGATTTTTCTCAAATAAGGAAAAACATGGACTTTCTCTTTAAGGAATGAAGATGTGTGTGAGTGCTGTCCCATTTTACAAATCTCCTATGCCTGTGCTCAAAGGGAAACCCAAGGGGCTCCCCAAACACTTCCATTTATCTTTTTCTGGGGCAGACCTATTAAGGTGTCACTGTTCAAAAAGTCAGTAGCAAGTAGTTGAACTTGTCCATGTTGGAGTGGGTCTGCCAAATTTGAGGTTAATTGACATTTCCCTATTTTAGATATGAATACAGCAAGAAAAGGAACCACTTTCAGCTTCTTAGAAAAATTGGACTAATTTGCTTAAGAAAGGCTGGCAACAGAGAATTAAGGAGCACAGGATCCTGTCTGTTTTTACTTATAGCAATGCAATACATAGTGTAAAATCAGGTTACCAGGGAAATGAGCCTATTGTGCTAATTCATAGCTCATTCTCTATACTTATATCATGGGCCCGTTATATAACTTAGCAAGATTCTGGGGCCTTTCTCTAGGGAGGGCAAGTTCTAGAAAACAAAGGTGCTAGACAAGCATGAAGGTAGTTCTTTCATGAAGACAGAATATGGGTCTCTTTTTCAGAGCCTCCTGATATTTTAAGAATAAAACAATGATGCTGGTTTTTACTTCTCCCTGAAGTACATACTTTTACTTGCATGGAAAGGATCCTTTAGTATTTCATGGGTAAAAAGGCAAGTCATGGTCTATTAATTTAAAATGAGGCACTAAAGGGTCTTTGATGTAATTCAATTTTTTTAAAGCATATACTTTATCTTCTAGGTTACTTACAGTGGACACATTCTTAACTGCTTTGAAATGCAGAGTAAGGGGGGAAAAAAGACTTGTCCTCTGCAGATTCACTGACTAAATGGATTCTCTGGATTTACTTCAATTCCCCCAAATCTGAATACTACATTTTTAAAGAAAGCAGTTATTCAAAAAAGATAGCCTTGTCATGGTTGCAAATTCAAATTTCTTCAATGGAAGCGCAAATGGCTATTTCTTTCTTGAAGAGTAAATGAATCACAGCAAATTTCCCTCTCTTGCTCTGTCTCTTCATATTACCGTAATTATGGCTATGATATGGTCACACTGAATAGGAATATCTCATCTTGGAGTTCAGTTCATAGAGAAAGACAAAGCGTTAAGTGGCCAATAGGCCTTGTCAGTTCTCCCAGCGCCTCCTTGTAAGGGGAAGAGGGGGCCGCGGGTAGGACTCCATTCTTTTTTTTTTTTTTTTAATAATTTTTTTAAAATTTATTTATTTTCAGAATAACAGTATCATTATTTTTTCACCACACCCAGTGCTCCATGCAATCCGTGCCCTCGATAATACCCACCACCTGGTACCCCGACCTCCCCCCACCACCACTCCTGGGTATTTACCCCAAAGATACAGATGTAGTGAAAAGAAGGGCCATCTGTACCCCAATGTTTATAGCAGCAATGGCCACGGTCGCCAAACTGTGGAAAGAACCAAGATGCACTTCGACGGATGAATGGATGAGGAAGATGTGGTCCATATACACTATGGAGTATAATGCCTCTATCAAAAAGGACGAATACCCAGCTTTTGTAGCAACATGGATGGGACTGGAAGAGATTATGCTGAGTGAAATAAGTCAGGCAGAGAGAGTCAATTATCATATGATTTCACTTATTTGTGGAGCATAACAAAAAGCATGGAGGACATAGGGAGTTAGAGAGAAGGACTCCATTCTTATGCTGGTTTCCTAACAAGCACAGTCACAGGCATAGACAAGACTAAAACTCCCTTCCTCTTCCCTACACGCTTATTGCTGTTTCTAATAGTCTTCAGCCTTACAGTGAAACTTTAGCAGGGAACAAGCATGTGAGCCCACCACAAAATCTCTCACTTGCTCCTGCTGGCACAGATAACTCCCTCCCATTATAGATGCACAGCCAGGCTTCAATACTGGACAAACTCTCGTGCTCATGCTCTAGGTCCTATTTTTCTCTTTGGGAGGCACCTATTGTCTCTTGTAACATTATTCTTCCCTCTTCACCGGATTATTAGCATATGAGCATTCTAGAATAAATCCCACTTTTAATAAAGCCTTCCTTGGGCCTCACTCCCCTTCCTGAACAGAGATTTCCCGTATCCCCTTCTAATTCAACTCCTTTGCTCCCATGTCCCCTCCCACTTATTCAAGAACCCCTCTGCCCACTCCAGGAAAAATTTAGTCTTTGCTACTCAATTGTCATAGTCACCCATGACACCTTCTTGTCAAATCTGGTAGCTTTTCCTAGTTGTTGTAGTTCCTAGTTGACACAGCTAAATGCTTTCTTCTACTCAAAAATACTTTGTCCCCCTTGGCTTTAGTAAGATGCTCTTGGCTCTCTTCCACCTCTAGGGTATTCCCTCTCAGTCTCTAGTTTTTATTAACTATCAGTATATTAATCTTTACATACTGGAAGGTCCCAGGGTGCTGTCTTCAAACACCTGTTATTATCTATCTATACTTACACCCAAATTATGTTCATTCTGCATTTAAAATATCCAGAAGCTGACTTTGACCCACTGCTATCATTTTAGGTCATATCACCACCCTCTCACCTTTGTACAGTTGAATGATCTCCTAGGAAGTTGTCTAGCTGCCACTTTCACCTCTTGCAGTCGGTTCTCTGCCTAGTGGCCCCATCAGCCAGTGCCATCCTTTAAAAATGTAAGTCAGGGGCGCCCGGGTGGCTCAGTTGGTTAGGCGGCTGCCTTCGGCTCGGGTCATGATTCCAGGGTCCTGGGATCGAGCCCTGCATCAGGGTCTCAGCAGAGAGCCTGCTTCTCTCTCTCCCCCTCTCCCTGCCACTCTGCTTACTTGTGCTCTCTCTCTAGCTGTCAAATAAACAAATAAAATATTTTAAAAATAAATAAATAAAATAAAAATGTAAGTCAGATCACCACTCTTCTACTCAAAACCCAGGAATGTTAAAGCAATGTGTAGCTCTTGTATATAAACCAAAATGTAAGTGAATTATATACATTGTTTTAATGAGAAGAAACTCTAGATTGAGGGTAAATTATTAGCCTGGGGCAGATAACATTTGCAATTGATTAGCCACACATCAAAGAGATAACTGGCAACTAACCTATGGCATAGATTTAAGATACCTCAATCTTTTATAACAATTTCATAACTAAAAACAAAAACTTCTGATATTATATCCTCTAAACTAGGATCTTTCAAGAAGACACCCCAACAGATATTTCCTTTCAACCATAGGAGCCCAAGAAGTGCTCAGGGTGGTGGAGCAACAAGCTCAGTGTCTGATGTCTCACAGATATGAACTTGAGTCTTAAGTCAACTACCAACTGGCAAAACGGCTTGCATCCTTTCTATACTTTGAGAGAATTAAAATGAAATAATGTCTGTAACATACTAGGCATCATGACTAACACATGGAAGGGCCCAATAAATGTCAGCCATTATCATCACTATCTTTATCACTATTAGCCCAAGTCCTAGCTGCAAACATTAGACTGCTTCCAGTTTGTTGCCCTGCTTAAGGTCCTTCCCTTTGTCATTAGGGAATTCTGCCCATCATGGCTAGTGGCTTGTCATCTCTTAGACCTTACAGACATAAGGTCCAGCTCTCCAGCTGGAAGTTGACATTTCCCACCCTTTCTTTCAGATGAGTGGCTGGTGAACAAAGCCCTAGCTGAGGAGATGGAAATTTAGAGGGCTTTGAGAAGACTTGTTTTGACCCCAAAAACAAACAAACAAACAAACAAACAAAAAAGAAACCACAAAACAACACCCCCCCAAAAAAATGAACCAAACCAAAATTCTTTAAAAAGGAACATTAAGACCCTTGTCTGCATTTTCCTCCTAATCTAATAGTCTAGAGGATGTAAATAGTAGCATCAACAAGACAGACTGTTTTCATAATAATACTAAATGTTTTCTTTTTTCCATTGGAATAATAATTACATCAATGGTGCAAAATCAAAGATGGGTAAATGGTGAATGTCTATGCCATGGCACCAAACAGTATTAATTTTCATGGTGTTCTTTACCATCACACGCTGGCAGAAACTAAGTAGGTTAGTTCCAGTTACAAATGGATGTAATAAGCAATAAAAATTATTACTTTTATTATATCTCAATTCTTGAGGCCATGACTTTTTAATATTACTTGTAACAAAATAGGTATATATAAGGTATTTCCATTGCCACATAGGTATGACATTTGTCTCAAGGAATGGCACATATTTAACCATTTTAGCTGTTAGCTGAAATAGTCAAGGGGAAGACTTTCATTTGAGAGAATGGCCAACAAACTGCAGTTACTCAGATTTGGATATTTGGCAGATATTTTATTGAAAATGAGCAGTGAGTCTTCAAGGAAACAATTGACAGATTTGTGGCTAATGATGGAATCTGAGCTTTCCAATAAATATCAGAATTTTGAAACACTCCTATCTGCCACTGGGAGCTTGGTGATTTTGCAATAGTTCAAGACTTTTCTGATGAAATTTGTGATGATATTAATGAATGTGACTTTTTCCCTACTGTATAATGAAATGTGACAACCTTTGGAAAACAGGCATAACTTAGTGAATCTGTGTTTTCCAAATGACCAATACATGTTTAAAATAGCATATGTGGATAAAAAGATTCATGGTTCAAGATGGAACCAAGAGGTTTCTAGAGTAACTGCAATTCTACATAGTTGTGACAAGTATCTACTGTCACCTCCTGTTTCTTCACTGCCTTTGCCTTCCAACAAGGCTGGATTCCTTATGTTTTGTTTTGGTTAACATGCCTCTGGACTTTGCTTATGCTATCTCCTCTGCCTGAAGAACACAGAATTACCCAGCAGGCTCCTAACTTCATTTAGATATCTCTATAAATATTACCTTCATAGAGAAATGGCTTCTGAGAGCCCCATCCAAAACTGCTTCCCTCCATATCTTCTGCTTTCCTCCTTATGCTTATAATTCTCAATCATCCCCTAATGCATTTAATAAGTATTGCTAGTTTTTCCCAAAGGGATATAATGTCTGCAAAGCAGGGAATTCATTTATTTTGTCTCTTTTGTTTACTAGTGTTTGCCAGAGCCTTGAACGATATCTGGGGCATATTAAATACTCAGTAAATATCTGTTGAATGAACAGATCAGTGAAAGAATAGACATTTAAAATTTTAGTACACGCAGGGGCAGAGGAGCTAAATATCCTGAACAAAAAGAGAGAGCTCTTTTTTGGCAAAACTAGAATTGATGTTTGTTTAGTGCCAGAATCCAAACTCCTATATCTTACATTCTGAACTCTTTAAAAATTTGCAGACTTTTATCTTAGGCCATATTTTATAACTTAATTTTAAAAGTTTGTTGTTAGATAAACGGTTCCTCTTCCACTCCAAATATTTTAAGGAGAGAAAGACTATAGTCATTTGTAGGGAGTCTTCTAAACTACAGAAACATAGGCCATCAGGAATGCTGAAATAAATTTGTTCATTAGATGAAAGATTGGCAAAACTGATCAATATTCACAGGGCAACAGAACAACAGAATCTCCACAGGACACAATTTTGAATTTCTATGGACAATTTAGCTCAAAACACACCGAGACCCAATAAAATCAGAAAACCAAAACAAATGCCTTTAGATCCTGAGAATACCCAGGAATCTTTCTGATCCACTTCAAAATTTTGTACAATCCTTTATATAGAGATTTTTAAACCAGAGAACTATGAGTGTCTTTTAGTCCTAAAAACAACACAAGTCCTATTTTCAACATTTTGAGGAACCTCCATGCTGTTTTCCAGAGTGGCTGCACCAGCTTGCATTCCCACCAACAGTGTAGGAGGGTTCCCCTTTCTCCACATCCTCGCGTATCATGCTTAGCGAAATAAGTCAAGCAGAGAAAGACAACTATCATATGATCTCCCTGATATGAGGAAGTGGTGATGCAACATGGGGGCTTACGTGGGTACGAGAAGAATCAATGAAACAAGATGGGATTGGGAGGGAGACAAACCATAAGTGACTCTTAATCTCACAAAACAAACTGAGGGTTGCTGGGGGGAGGGGGTTTGGGAGAAGGGGGTGGGATTATGGACATTGGGGAGGGTATGTGCTTTGGTGAGTGCTGTGAAGAGTGTAAACCTGGTAATTCACAGACCTGTATCCCTGGGGATAAAAATATATGTTTATAAAAAATAAAAAATTATATTTAAAAAAAAAAAGAGGTATAAAAAAAAAAAACAACACAAGTCCGTCCTTTATATTAATATAGAGTATAAAAACATTGGCATTCAGAGATTTTGCAGATTTTTGTCTTAATTTTCTGACCCCACCAAAGAGAGTCAACGTTGATCTGCTCAGGTTTGGGGAGGTAGTCAGTTTTGCTAATTAGGAGAATGTGCAGAGACAAATTACAAAGATAGAATTTAAGGTGACTTCCATGATAAAACCTCTGGAAGGGAGCAGAGAGGAGGAGGAGGAGTCAGAGGCTGAGGATTTTTGAAGGATATAGGCTAAGGAGTTTGAAGGGACAAAAAGGAGATACGTTCAGGGTTGGGGAGAGGAGGCCGGAAGGGGAAGGGGGGATGTTCTTCTGTGTTCCTTGCAATGTACTTTCTGTGAAATGCTATGAAAGCAAAATTATTTGCCATGCTACACTTAGAATTATACTTTTTAAAATTTTTAAATGTAACAGCCAAAATGTGCATCTTTGTCATAAAAAGGCCCCGTGAAATTCTTGTTACAGTGAATTGCTAACATAATTCCATTTGAGAAGTTTGAAATATATGGCTTTGACATGAGCTATGTTTCCTTCCACTCTGACTTTTTTCAGCATTGCTTTTGGTAAAGGTTAGTTTACAACCCAGCAACACCCAAACATGTTTCTTTCTTCTGTGATTTTAGAGTTATATTACCCAATATGATAGTCACAACTCATATGTTGTTATTGAGCTCTTTAAATATGATTAATGAGACTGAGATGTACTTTTTCTATGTTATTTCATTTAAATTTAAAAATGGATACTAAGTTTAGTTGTTGAGAAACTTCTAAGTATTTTGCAGTAACATTTATATAAATCTACTTTTTTGAGCTATATGATTTATGAAATCTAAATGCAGAGGAAGTATTATGAAAAGTCAGCATGCAAATTGAGATTGGTAAAAGATACACCAGATTTTGAAAACTCAGTACAAAAATGTAAAATGTTTTATTAACAATTTTTATATCAATGACATGTTGAAATAATATTTTGGGACATGCCTGGGTTGCTCAGTGGGTTAAAGCCTCTGCCTATGGCTCAGGTCATGATTCCAAGGTCCTGGGATCAAGCCCCACATCAGACTTTCTGCTCAGGAGGGAGCCTGCTTCCCCCGCCCCCCTCTCTGCCTACTTGTGATCCCTCTCTGTCAAATAAATAAATAAAATCTTAAAAAAAAACACAATATTTTGGATAATTGGGTTAAATAAAATCTTTTCATCTAATATTCATCAACAAATACCTAATGCATCCCTCCTATGAAAAGACATGTTACCGATATAAACATGGACAAAATAAGTTGAATGGATATAATCAGGTAAAAACACATCTGAGTGTATACAAACTGTCAGAACTGAAGGGATCCTGCTTGGCTGAGGTATCAGTCAACTCTTCATGAAAAGGTGAGACTTGAATTTGCCTGTTGTAGGAGCCAAGGGTTGAAAAGGCAGAGCAGAGGAAGGAGAAATGTTCTTAGTAAAGCCATAGAGGCAATAATAAAAACACAGGAACTGGAAGAATGAGATCAGTCTGAGTGAACTGAACTATCTTTTGGAAAAGTAGAAGAAAAAGTAAATATACACAGTGTACTAAATGCAATCTGACGTGACTCCTTCTATAGAAGTACAATAGATACACTACAGAGTGTTCAAAAGTGTGGAAACACAGGTAAAAAAATATAGTTACTAACTTTGTTCAGAATAAGAGTGAAACTTAGTCCTTTAAATTTAGAGTTATTTTTTACCCTGAGAGGTGCTGGAGACTGAGGAAAATTGTACTGAGCATATTCCTGGAAAATGTAATTAAGATTACCATGGTTTTAATATTGGTCTGCAAATTCTTAGGCACCCCTTCTTCCCCTCCCCACAAATGTGTGTTGGACTTAATGATTCCCTTCTAACCACAGACTGTAGTAGAAGTGACTTGCTATGTAACTTGCAAAGTCACCAAAAGTTATAGACTCTGTCTGGCTGCAATGACCTCTCAGAGGGAAGCCAGCTTTGATGTTGTGAAGACATTCAAGCAGCCCCACGGAGAAGCCCTCATGGAGAGAAACTGAGGCCTTCTGCCTGGCACAAGCCAGCCCCACCTTGCCAGGCACAGGACTAAAGCATCTTCAAAGTGGACCATCTAGTCCACATTTCAACCCCTGGGTGACAGAAGCATGAACCAACATTTTGACTGCAACCTTGTGAAAGATGCAGCCAGAACCAACCAACCAAATTGTTTCCAACTTCCAGAACCATAGGAAACTGTGAATCTTAATGCAGATAATATTAAACTGTAGGTTAGTGTGGTACTTATTCAGACAGACATCAATCAATAACTAATGGAAACATACTCTTAAAAAATAAATTTATCCTATGTTTTCTAACCTTTTAGACACTCTATAAATAATCAAAATGGGGAATGTCATGATGATGGTGCCAATGTGACTGTGATAATCTGGCAACACTGAGAATGGAATCAGATGGCTGAAAGACAGACAACACTGAAAAGTGACTGGGTCTATTTTAGTCTCCCAGAGTAGAGGTCACCTGGAGAAGGTCAATGAGAGAAGAGGTAGAAAAATAAAAGAGGTGAAACCTACAAATGTCAGGAATTATTCTTAAAGATGACACTACCCTTAAAAAACAAAAAAGATTTTATTTATTTATTTGACAGACAGAGATCACAAGTAGGCAGAGAGGCAGGCAGAGAGAGAGGAGGAAGCAGGCTCCCCACGGAGCAGATAACCCGATGCAGGGCTCAACCTTGGAACCCCGAGATCTTGACCCGAGCCGAAGGCAGAGGCCTTACCCACTGAGCCACCCAGGAGCTCCATGACACTACCTTTTTGAGCCAGGGCATCTTAGTGGTTGATACTGTCTTAGATAAAAATGCTTAGGTGCTTTGGAAGAGAGGTTCAGTTTTGGATAGAGTGTAATTCAAGGTAACAGATGAAGCCTTGAGCCTAAAGAAGGGGCAAAGTGTCTATGTGAATAAAAAGTGAACTTTAATGTAAATGTCAATTTTTTTTACACTAACGGTAGCAGGAAAGTTAATTTTTGGGTAATGAGGAAAATTTATCAATATTTGGCCATTGGTTCTCTTATGCTATGTTCAGATCAATCACAATGGGAAATCTATTAATAAAACTTTGTCTGATTGTTCTTAGGGATGTTACCAGCATCCCTAAGATGAAAATCAACACCACTGGTGTTATCAAAGTACAGTGAAAAACAAAAACAAACACAAAAAAAGGTCTTCCCTCAGTTTTGTCAATGAGAAGTCAGGATTATCTCTGAGCATTCCCCCCTCCCTTTTCTATTTTGTTCTAATTGAGTAGTTAAAATCTGACCTTCTATTTATTCATTATCATCATCATAGTCCTCCTATTCTTTAGCATCCTCATCAGAGGAGAATGGAAAGGAAGCTACTTATATTGATCACAAATTATACTGTACATAGTCATTTTCTCTTAGCTCTAAAGTTTATTATCATTAATAAAGAGATGTTTGTTCTAGCATACAAATGAGAACACTGAGAGTAGGAGAAATAAATGAATAGTCTAGAGCTTAGATTAAAGACACAGTTAAATTCTTACCTTTAGGTCTTAAATTTCATGATTCTTTGATGACCGTTCATTAAATATAACCAGTAGCCATTCTCCCCTTTGTTCTTTTCAAACAATGTTTTACTTAACCTTTCATCAGAACACATGCTGATCCCCCGTCATAAAGAATGTCTTCTGCTCATTTCCACTTACTCCACATGGACTCAGCTTCTAAAGTTACTCTAGGTTCTTGCCTCTTCCTTTGGGTCTTTCTTTATCCACCAGTTCTCTGACCTCTAAGTTAGAGCTAGGGACACATGGCTTGACAATGAACCACTTTGGATTGCTACTTTAGTTAACTACTTTAGTTAACCAACTTGACTGTCTCTATAACTTTTGGAGAACAGGGACTATAACCTCCTACAACTTCCTCTATATCTTGCTGATTACAAGCAATATATCTATATCTATATATATCTGGAATATATATATTCCAGAACCCTGGCATGATGACCTGAATGGATGCTTAACCAACTGAGCCACCCAAATGCCCAGTGTTCCTTCTACTTTCGATACTATTTTTCTCCATCATCTCCCTGGAAGGTTCTTATTCACCCTTTAAGATTGCAGGACATATTGATGTTGCAATGCAAGAATTACTCTCCTTTTCCATTCGTGTAGTGATGGTTGGGTAGTAGCAACCACAACACATTAAGTCATAGGTGGACTTTCACTGCAATCAGCCAGAGACACTAGTTCCATGCCCCTTGTGTGTATAGGCCTGGCAGACAACCCAGATATACGTCAATTAATTCATGGCATCTCCAGGCCACAACAACTGGTCAAAGAGTGACCAATAACCTTAGGTGATCCACCTAGATTAACAATTGTATTTTTATTAAGTAGTTGGGAGAGAACAATCTATTAATGTAGATGGCATGGAAAGAGGTTAGATTGATAGGAGAGATGGTACTGATGGGGCAACTTTCAAACTTGAGAGAAGGCAGCCTAAGGATAAAGCTGTCACATGGAAGAGACCAGATCTGAGAAACACAGAGAGATGGCCATGTAGCTTTGATTTCTAGCCCTGAATTCCTCTCTACCTCTGGGTGTTTTCAGCTATTTGAGCCAATACATTCCCCTAATTGTCTAAGCCTAATTGAGCTGAGTTTTCCATTACTTGTAATTGAAAGTGTCTTAAATAAAAATCCTGATAAAATTGAACTTCCTTTGTAATGCCCTCCTAAATCCCTATAGGCAGGTTAACCTTACTGACCCTTTTTTTTCCCTCCCCCAGGATTTTGCTTATACAGCAGTCATACCATTGAATGTGTTGAGTTGTAGCAAACTGTTTTATTATCTGTTTTCCCCAGTACCCTATGAACTCAGTAAGGAAAGAGACTAGATCCTACTCAGCATTAAATCCCTAGAGCCTTACACACTGCCTGGTTTTCTGAGAAGCCATCAATACACGAATGAATGAATCTTTGGCTCCTTTACCCTATTTCTTATTTTGGCCCCTGGCAAGAACCAATGTGTTCAATAGATAGGGAAAGTTAGAGTTTAAGTAAAGACTGAATTGGTGTGATACAGTCTTCAGTGGTTCAGTCTACTTATCACAGGGTTATTAGTCTTTGCCCTGAGTAACCTTTCTACCAACTTCATTATACTCAATTTCCTTTTGAAATTACTTACAGCTTCTGCAAAACAGCCTGATTTTACTCTCATTCATTCATTTATTCAGCAAGTATTTATCCTATGCCAACCTTGTGTTAGTCACGAGTCTGGGGATGCAACAGAGAACAACATTCTTTCCCTTATATGCTAGCAGAGGGAGTCAAACTATAAACAAAATGTACAAGTGAAATACAGAGTATTTTAGACAGTGAGAAGTCCTATGAAGAAAAAGCAAGGAAGTAGGTCAGGGAGTGCCAGAGATTGTCAGAATACAATTTGAAGTAAAACCATTGGGATAGCCTCACAGAGATGGTGACAACTGGAAGAAGTGAGGGAGATGTGTGCCCATCTTAGAAAAGAGTGTTTGGGGAGAGGAAACACAAGTGCAAAGACTGATGTGAAAGCACCTAGCATGTGAAAGGGAAAACCAGGAGTACAGGAATGTTGGAGCAAATGCAGGAGGAAGCAATGAACAAGACAGGCAGGGGTGAGAAAATGATCCGAAAAATAATGTCACCTGGCAAACCACCGAACTTGTCAGACTTTGGCTTTTTAATCGAAGAAATCTGAGGAGCTTCTAGAAGGATTTACCAAGCAACATAAGTCCACAGTCTCACTGTTAAGGGCGGAGAGGCACAACTATGTCCTTATGCTGGGGCTAAGAAGAGCAGCTGCTTAACTCCACATAGGGAGGCTTTATTTAATTAGTACTCAAGTCTCATATCAAGTTGCTCTGTTTCCTTCTAACAAAGCCCAATGTATTTAATTCTTATTAAATATTGCAGCTAACATGTCAGTCACATACTTTTTAAAATAAGGGTGGTGACATATAAATGAATACACAGAGCTTCAAATTATGTGTGACTTGGTAGAGGAATTAGAAGCCTTCTTGTAAAGATATGGAGTGTCTAATGTTTCACTTTGTTTTTCCTGAGAGAGGACTCCATAACAGAGCCACTTTTTTTTTTTTTTAATTCTCTCCTCTTGCAGACCTGCTGCCTGTGATTGATAGCTATTAAATTAGGTTTTACCTCCCCAGTTTGGTCTAGATTAAATACATTTATAGCACAGCAAGCCACTGAGAGACAAAGGAACAAGTGACAATTACTTTGTCTATTTTGGTCTTCTTCATAGTTAACCATCATTTAAACATAAAAGGAGAAACGTTTGAAGCTAGGAGAAAAGGAAACTGAACAAAGAGCATGGAACATTAAACACACTGAAAGCTGCCTAAATTTACAAATATAAGCTAGCATACACACATACTTCTTAAAAGAACTGATTTCAAATGTAGAAGCCAAGAAAGACTCCTATGGAATATATAGGTTCACTGAGAGTGGTTTATACTATAGTACTATTTCCAACCATGACGGGGGAGTATCTGTCAGTCATACTTGAACAGAACTGAATTTGAGAAGAATTCCACTTGTCTAGTATACTCAGGCAGGGAACAAAATTGCATGTTATTTAAACAGGGATATTAATGCTATTATTCTGAAATGAGTGAGGTCAAAGTCATGCTAATAAGAGGAAGACATTTTCTCCATGTGAAACTGTATTCATTTGGGGGGGGGGAAGAGTCATATATGCTACAGTAAAGTATGTTTGCCTTTTCTGTTTCTTAAGGAAACTGAGGGCAGTCTTACTCTTTGAAAGTCTGAACTGGAACTGTAGTACTCCATCATCACTCTCTCCCTCAAGAAATAAGGCTTCCAACTCCCTCTTACTCTGTAAGGGCAACCAAGTCTGGAGGCAGGGATGCCATGTTTTTCATGTTGCTCAAAACATGGAAGAACTTACAAAAGCACAAGAAAGATGAGAGATTGAAGAACTGCATTTCCAACACATGGTAGAATTGCCAGAAAGGTAGAAGGAGGGAGGAAACACAAGAAAAGAGGCTTGAAAAGAGACTGTGAAAAGAGAAAAGAAAAACAAGAAAGAGAGAAACTCCATGGAAGATCATCTTTAAGGGTCTAAATTTTGTGATTTTCTTCCTAGTTGTGTGGTATTAAAGAATAAGTTACATATGGTAGCATTTCCACGTCTTTCTCCTATGTTCTGTCCTGAAAAGAAAGCAGAGAAGAGCTCATGATCTCCCAGAAGGAATCAGTTCGAGCTGAATCTTGTTGGAAGGTCACTCTGACTCATCCCATGTTACCAGCAATAGGAAAGGACACTCCAGAACAGGAAAGTGTCACCCTTGCATGAGAGGTCATAAAACAGTTTCCTGGGCTTTCTCTTTTCTGTGGGAAGGAAAATAGGGCCTTAACACACCAATTCACAGGTAATGGCAGGACCATATAGAACAATACAGAATTCACTTTTTCAGTAGATCCTGGGCCACCGGTTTGAGTTGAAGCCATTGGTCCAGGGCACACACTTCTGAGATTGCCTCTCCTTCCCAGAAATCTGTTTCTTAGTGTGACTTAAGGTAGACATTAAGGCAGCTGAACAGAAGTGAGTGTTTAAAGGGAGGTAGAGGCAGGAACCAATACCAATATAATTGTAGAGTTAACTATGCCTTCTGGGTCCTTTTTTAGAAACTCAAAGAATTGAACAAAAGCAGTAATGAGAATATGTTTCTAGCCTCAGTTTCTTTACATGGATGACTATTCAGTTTAAAACTGTGAAGGGTCTGTGATGTGATCTTTATATGTACACAAACACACATATATCACTAGCAGGAGCAAAAGACTTCTGATCAGTGATCAGAGTGTTCATTTACTCACAGAGAAGCTTGCACGGGTTCTTCATGCCCAGTGTAATGCAGTGAGAGCCAGATAAGCCTTGTGCATACAATGGGGTTTGTACCATAGGAAAAGAACCCAAGAATAATGGAATTTAGACCTTATACAGAGTGGCTTTCCCATAGTCCTTCTGCCCTTCTGAAAAGAGCAAAAGAAACATTTGCTCCAGTTGTAAAAGCTCCTATTTGGGAAAGAATGGAGTAGGGGCTCTACACCAACATCCTGGGTTGCAATCAGTGGTCTCCAGGGGAAAGATCAGAGTTTCTCTCTGCTGAAGATCTCTACCCTGAGGATTACTACTCAGTCCTTTAAGCAAAGGGCCAGTGTTCTTCGCTCAGAAAGCTTCAACCATCAGACACATGAAACTATTTCATGGTGAGCTGTTTCTCCACAAGAGAAAGAAATACTCCACTAAAGAGTACTACGAATTCTTTCCTTCAGAGTATGGTTTGAAGCTAGAATGAGATTGTTCAGAGATGGAGGCAAGAAGCAAAGGAAAACCAGGGTAAGTTAGGAAAGAGAACAAGACAGCACTCACTTCCCTCAGCTACTGGGAGCAGGGGCCAGGCTCAGGCAGGGTCCTCCACCAGAGAATTTTCACCTGAATTCCATAATGCACTATTATTATTCTCAGATAATTGCTTCCAAGCTGATGCATCCTTCTGCTAGAATGGTCATTTCACCATAGTTTTTCTCTCTTCCATAGTACAATGATACAGAAATTTATTCACAATCACATTCTCACCTCCATCACCAAGGACCATATCTGGAATGTGAAACATGTTAAAAAATTATTGATCCAATTGATCCAAATCATTGATCCAATGATCCAATTATTATCCCTTCCCATCCCATGCAATAGCTTCCTAGACAGTTTCCTATAGCATGTTCCTGATTTCTAGGGTGTGGCATACACAAAAAGGCAATGGTGATGATGATGATGATGGTGATTTTGGTGGAAGAAAATGGAGAACATAAGATGGTTATATTGGGTCAGGAAGGCCTAAATTTAATACTGTCTTTATCATTAAGTTATTTGATTTTATAATCCTGTGTTTGCTCACTTATATAAGAGAAATAATGACAATATTTATTATATCTAATAAAACAATAACTATCTGGGAAAAACTAAATACAGTGTATGCATAGTACTTAGCACAGTGTTGAACACCTAGCAGGGCTCAAAAATCATTAGCTATTGTTATTTACCATTACTGTTTTTTGTTTGTTTGTTTGTTTTGTTTTTGTTTTTTTCAAGGAGATAAAGCATAGGAAGAAAAGCAAGCAAAGGAAGGAAAAAATATTGAATTTTTTCATTTTATTCTATTTGGCTTTCCTTCTTCCCAAGTCACTGTTAAAACCAATCCAAGAAGAGACGGGATGTGCAGAAGAGATTTAGGGAAACCGTATGACACCAGATCCCCCAAAGGAATCTCTGTACATGCAAAAATTGCACTGCCTAGTTGTTAGATTTGGGCAGAGGACCTCAGATAATTACAAAAGCACTGTAACTTTGATTTTCCTTCTGCATTTGCAGAGAGGTCATTCCAACGTCAAAAATCATTACAAGCAAAGAAATTTCAGTTGTAGGTTTGACACAGTGCAGGAGCTGGGTCAGACCTGTCGCTAGTGTTGTAGCCTCACTTTTGTCTATTTGTAAGAGGCCCTGAGGGACCTCAAGAAGCAGACAGACACTGTATACCTAATTGTCAATGCTGGTGAAGTGCTCCAAGTTCCACCAAAAGGCATCTGCCAAAATATTATCATAATTGAGGAATGCATTGCACTGTTTATCTGGAGATTTCAGTTTTTCAATATCACTGTTAAAATGAAATCAGAAGTGCCAATGTATTTTATTTAAATCTCTCTTGGATTCCTACATTTCACCCCTTTCCCTACTGTCACTATTCTACTTCCCTCCAGTGTAAGACATCATGATCTTTTTCCTTGATTGCTGGAAGAACTACGTAAAGATTTTCCCCTTCATGGTCTTATTCTAGTCCGTGCCTCCAGTAGGTCTGTTCTCCACAGGAATCTGTGTGGCATATACATCAGATGAAGTCAATATCTTACTAAAAAGCCTTCAATATCCTCCTGTTAGAGAGGTCCAAAATCCTTAATACACTTTAGGAGATCTTCCAGGTCCTGGACTGGTTTCTCCTTAGTATCCTTTATTTTTCCCTGACATTCTACCAACTATTCCACACATCTTTCATCCTTCATCATTTCCCCTCTGGAATATGCAATGCCCTTTAAGTGAAAGGACTACCATTCAACATTAAGAATTTAATTTAAGGTTTGTCTCCCTCCCAATCCCATCTTGTTTCATTTATTCTTCTCCTACCCACTTAAGCCCCCATGTATAAAAATTAATAAAAAAAATTAATAAAAAAATAAAAATAAAAATAAAATAAAAGAATTTAATTTAAAACTTATGTGTCTTTTTATCTGAGAAGACATTCTTCATTCTAGACCAAAGTAGGAACTACTCAAACCACCATTACTTCTGGTAGAATCCATATCCTCTCTGTCATATTGTCCTTTACTTGACATGACTTATATAACATCTGTAGTCTTTAATAGACTGTGTAACAGAATCAATTCTTTACACTTAACTTCCCATCTATTTAATCAGAGGTATTCTTTTGCTATAGGTAAGATCAGAAGAAATGAAAAAAAAAAAAAAAGAGGACATAGGTTTAGCTTTTGGGTTCATAAACACTAATTCGAAGCTCATAGCCTGAACATAACCATAAAACCCAAAGCTTTGAAACTAAAGAAAGGGATTTTTTTTTAATTCTAAAATTTCTCTATTCTACTTTTACAATTCTGTTTTATTATAAGCCATAGGTTAGAGAGACATAACAGGATTTATTTAAGGGAAGGTTCCAAACCCAAAAGAAGAATTAGAGAGCCTTCTGCTACCAAAAGAAAAAGATAAGTGTGAGAGAGATGGAAGGTTAGATGTTCACCTTTCCCTCTTGGGGGTGATGCTCCAAGTGAGAACAAAGTAAGTTCACTTATCTGAGATGTAGTTTCTAAATTTTCATTTTGCTCTACTTATAGAAACTGTGTCGCTATGACTCATTTTTGAGTATGTACTACTGTATCTAACACACACACACACACACACACAGAATAAAGGGGCCCTATAAACATTTGTTGAATGAAAAAAGGAGATGAGTCATGCTAATTAGGAAACAGAAACTTAGGGATTAATTTCAAACATGTGTCCTTGGTTGTTTCCCACAACCACACCTTCAGCCCCTCTCTTCTCTGTATGCCAAGTCCAGGCCACATTCTTCAACCTAATTGATTTTTTTTTTAATTTCACAGAGTTTTTGATATCAGAGGTGACATGCTCTCACTAAAATCTGCAGGAAGAAAACCACCTGAATAGCACTGAAACTTTATGGGAATGTACAGCATGCCAAATACACTTATGTTTTCACCACTAAGTGGACAGGTTCTCTATATTTGGACTCCCTAATCTATTATAATATATACTTAGTGAAAATAGTAAAGGAAGTTTTTTTTTTTTTCATTCTTTAGAACCGTCTTACAACACTTCTACTAAATACTTACCTAAGATTCTTAAAACTTAAGATGAGAGGCAAATTCAAGCATTAAAAAGAGAACTTTAGGATATTACACAAAGTTCTTTATGTCTCCACTGATTTATCATTTTAAATTAGTAAACATTAATCAAATGTCTTCCAGATAGGATATGCACAGCACCATATGTTGGGAGATAGATGTCTGGGTAGAACAACGCATATACTAGTTTATTTTTATTTTCTCATGACTCCTCATGAATCCCCCACCCTACAACAAAGTTCTTTTTGTAAAACACAAAGGATAAAAATTTATTGAGATGACACAGCTAGATAATAAAAAAAAATGGAGGAAGAAATATTGGAGATGAGGTATAAAAACCCAGGAAGGCTGAAGGAAATAGAAAGATCCTCAATAATCTATTTTCATTTGACCTTTGAAAGATCTAGTTGTGTCTAGTCTTTTCTCCATCTTGGATTAACCCTTCTAAATTATTAATGGAATAGAATTATTAGGCATAAAATACTACCTTTCTCCAACATAAAGTTCAATATTACAGAATTAACACATAGCTAATTTTCCCAAATGATCTTTTCTCAAGCACTTTCTGTTAAATATTTTGACTTGTAAAGAGACAATTAAAACTATCTGTGATACTATCACTACAGTGTTTCTTTTTTCTTCACGTGAGCTAGAAAACATTAAAACTTAACTCCCCCTTATTTTTTACATTTCATAGTTGAAATGAAGTATCTGTCAAGTGTGTATGCAAATTAAGTAAGAAGAATTTAGTAAAAGTAATATTTAAAGAATGAATTATGAATAAATAAAATAAGTTTTTGTAAGATTTTTCTGTATATTCAGATTATATATATTATATACAATTTATATATTATATTTGATATTATGTATCATTAACCTTTATTATAATTCTTTTAGAAAGTATGGTGATATAAATTATTTCAAAAGAAATGCTTCAGAATTTGAAACATGTTTGCTTCCAATGTTATATCACATGTTAACATATATTATAAAACAATGTGTGCAACACAATTATAAAACAATACTATGCAACAATAAAAGGGAACAAAATATTAATACGTTCTATAGCATGGATGAACCTCAAAAACATTATGCTAAGTAAAAGAAACAGGCACAAAAGATCATGTATTGTGTGTTCCAATTTCTATGAAATCTCTAGAAAAGGTAAAGACACAGAGACTGAAAGTATTGTAGTGATGGCCAAGAAACACAGGTAGAGATAGAGAGACTGAAAACAGGCAGTAGGCATATTCTGGGCACGATGGAAACATTCCAAAGTTCGATGGTTGCAATGGTTGCATGCCTCTGTCAATTTAATGGAAATCATTGAATTGTATACTTAAAATAAGTATCTTTATAATTTTTAAATTGCACTTTAATAAATTTATTTTAAAATCTGTGCAATCGGGAGCCTGGGTGGCTCAGTGGGTTAAGCCGCTGCCTTTGGCTCAGGTCATGATCTCAGGGTCCTGGGATCGAGTCCCGCATTGGACTCTCTGCTCAGCAGTGAGCCTGATTCCCCCTCTCTCTGCCTGCCTCTCTGTCTACTTGTGATCTCTGTCTGTGAAATAAATAAATAAAATCCTAAAAAAAAAAAGAAATTCTTGTTCTAAAAAAAAAAAAATCTGTGCAATCACTCGTGGATGAAGTAATCAAACATTTAGACTACACAGAAAGAAGAAAAGTATAAAGTAATGGGGTCTGGAAATCTGGAAACATTCATTTTTTGTGTTGTTATTCCTACAAACATACCTTTGTTTTACTTATTTACCTGAATTGCCTATGAATATTTAAACATATAAAACCCTGTGGTTAACATGGGGAAAAACATATCCTTTGATAAAGAGAAGAAATCAACACTAAATGTGCTATAAGGCATAAATTAGGTTTATTTTCTGTAAAATCAAACTATATTTGAAGAAACATTTTAATTAAGTATGAGACTTTAAATCAAATCACATCCTCAACACCCTTCACAGTAATCACTACCTTTCTATTCTCAAAAAATGCATCTAATTGAGTCTGAGGGAAAGACAGACTTTTTGAATAGGGTGTAGTATTTTCCTAAATGAGGGAAGAAATTTCCAATACATGACTAAAAAAGGCTCTGCTTTTTTCCTACATTTTTGGAACATGCTTTTACTGTAGGAGCCTGAACAAGAAAAGAGAGCCTCAGTATGGGGGCTTTAGGCTAGGAAAGAGGTATGTCCATGAGGAAATTGGAGGTAAGGGTATAATCTATTTGCGCTGGGAACAGTTACACTTGGTATTTACTTATTAACAAATATTTATTGAGCATCTGCTATGGGCCAAGCTATATTAGAGGCTTTGGGACAAAAATGAAAAAAAAAATCTAATTCTAAGATTTTAATTTTCAATCCATTATTTCCAAACCTTCAGTCAAGTAACGTTTCATAGTTGTTGTTTTTTTTTTTTTTATTTATTTGACAGAGAGAGAGCGATCACAAGTAGGCAGAGAGAGAGGGAGAAGCAGGCTCCCCACTGAGCAGAGAGCAGGGTTCGATTCTAGGACCCTGAGATCATGACTTGAGCTGAAGGCAGAGGCCTAACCCACTGAGCCACCCAGGAGCCCGGTTTCATAGTTTTTTAAGTGATGTTATAGATCTTTTTAAAAGGAATGACACCTTGTCTTGGAAAGCCTAATGAAGCAAAGTACCACTTCCTTATACTGTGCCTCCTCTATAGTCAGCTCAGAAGTAGAGGGAACTATAAAGTGATCACAACAGTCAGGACTTTTAGGGTATTCCTTGTAGGGTAACAGGCTTAGTCTTTCGCTGAGGCGTAAACTTCAAATGAGGGCAACTCAAAATGGTCTGACTGAGAACTAGTTCCCAAATCTGGGGTTCACAAAACCAGCTGCAAGCTCATTAAAGTAAAGTTCCTCAGTCCCAGAAATCCTGAGCCATGTGGTTAAAGAAATATCACTGTAGGATTACAGTGGATTCACTAGAAGGAACTAGAAGAAAGTGAATCCATTAGGAATGGATGGGGGCTAGGTCTTCACATTTCATAGACAAGATACAGATATATTGATACAAATTATCCTGGTCTAGCTGAAACAGGAGAGAATTTTCAAGGAAGAGTCAGCCTGTCCTCTTTTTCAAGGTTCTCCAGAAAACTTACTGTCAGACACTAACTGGTAGTTCACATGAATTCTCCTCTCCTAATACGAGCATAAAATGAATTAAGGCATTGGGAATGATTGATTGTGCTCTTTGTTCCCAGGGAAAATTGGACACCATTCTTTTTTTTTTTTTTTAAAGATTTTATTTATTTTACAGAGAGAGAGAGATGACAAGTAGGCAGAGAGGCAGGCAGAGAGAGAGGAAGAAAAGCAGGCTCCCCACTGAGCAGAGAGCCCGATGTGGGGCTTGATCCCAGGACCCTGAGATCATGACCTGAGCTGAAGGCAGAGGCTTTAACCCACTGAGCCACCCAGGTGCCCCTTGGACACCATTCTTGAACAGTAATAGATAGAGTAACACAGAAGGAGAAACCAGTGTTGGGGAGTGTCTGAGAAGCAGGGGTCAGACAAATGGATGGTAAATAAAACTATTGTTAAAAGCGAAGAGTTATCTCTATTATCTTTTCATGCAGTTACCTCTGAATCAGGGAAGTGCATTATATTGTCATTTTTTTAAAAAGATTTTATTTATGTATTTGACAGAGATCACAAGTAGGCAGACAGGCAGGCAGAGAGAGAGGAGGAAGCAGGCTCCCTGCTGAGCAGAGAGCCAGATGCGGGGCTCGATCCCAGAACCCTGAGATCATGAACTAAGCCAAAGGCAGAGGCTTCACCCACTGAGCCACCCAGGTGCCGCTATATTGTCATTTTTAAAGGAGACACACTGAAGGGTTCTGATTTTATTTGTATACTTTCCTTTCGAAATGTAATATCCTGCTTTGCTAGCAACATGATTGTCCAGTGAGGACATCAGGCCACTGTGACATTGACGGGAAGCCACAGTGAGAGGAGCCATGAAAGTCAACTGAAATAAAAGAAAAGTTGATATTTTTCCATAAGAATTCATATAACGTATGCACACTCTGGCCAGCATTAAAATCAGCCTGCATCTTCAAAAGTCACCACAGCTGACATGAAAGAATGAAGCCCATAGTCCTGCATGGTGGATGGAGGAAGCTATCACATTATCCACAATAGTTGTTACACTACAAATGGGGTCCCCATGGAAATAATTCAAACTGACAACATCTCGGTACCATTTATGGTGCTATGTTTCCTGGCTATTTCCCCAAGACAAAGGGTAGAAATGGCAAGAAATAAGGTACAAATTTTTGAGTATAATTTTAAGCTGAGTTAAGTCTCTAAAACAAGGAGAGGAGACTAGAATCATCTCTAAGATCTTTAAATTGGGGTCTTTACGGCTTTAGAAGTTTATTTGCTTAATACCCCAGCTGAAAAGTAAAATATTTTTAAAACCCATATCTCTTATTTTTTGAGCATCCATTATCACTGAAACAATGCTTGTAATTATTCCAGCCCAGCTACCTCCAAAGTAACATTAATTAAGCCTTTTTAATTACAATCTTTCCTTCAATCCAGTATGCACTCAGCACCTGTTATCAGTCACTGTTGAGGATAAGAAAGGAACTTCCATTTCAAGAAGAGTCTCCACTGACAAAATCATCATTCCCGACAGGACTGAAAGAGTTCGGTATCACTAGCAAACCTAAAGCAGTATCTTGCACACAAATGTTCTCAATAAGTATTCATAGACTTAGTGTGCCTTTTTCCTCTGCATTTTTATCAGTTGGCTTTTTACATTTTAGCCCAATTTATTTCCCTGTTGACATATCTTTTATCCTAAGAAACTGAAATTAAAATGACTCCACAGTAGTCTAATAGGGCATCATGTTACATAATTACCAGCATATACTTTTATGATTTGAACAAATATTTCAAAGTGATAAGGCCTCTTATGAATGGCTTTTCTTCAAAGGGGAGGTAAACAGACAAGCTTGATGAACATTGGGAAGGTTATCAGCAATATTATGTTATGAAAAAGGAAGAGATGAGCACAGTATGAGGGAGGCTATCCATTCACCTCTGGGGATGCGTGCCATATACCCATTATCAACATAGTGCAGTGATGTTGAAGAGAGTGAAGAGGATTCAGTCAAATCAATCTACTCAAGATTAATTCTATGGCTAATAACTCCCCATAATTTTCTGACTCTCCCTCAAATGAATGTCAGCATCATTCAGCCATTGCTTGTGAAAGGTATACGATGTGCCAAATATTTTCCTTTATTCTCAAAATAGCCTATGGGGGTTAAAGGTATTATAGATGATAACGGGAGACTAATAGGTGAGAAATCAGAGTCTCAGAGAGGCTCAGTAATTTACCCAAGGTCACATAGGCAGTTAAGTGGCTGACCTAGGATTCAAAACCTCAGGCTGAGTAAATCCAGCTCTATACACTCTACTCTGCTGCTCCTAAATTGGATCATGAAATATAAGTGTGGAGCCAAAGATAAAAATAGTCACACTATTTCAAATAGAGCCAAAGACTTTCAAAAGAAAGGCACTGATTTAAGATATTATTTACAGATGAAACTCAAACAAAGCATCGAAGCAATGAAGAAATAGAATGCAATATGCTTCTGGTATGCATTGCTTGCAAGAACAACCTCATTAGATATAAAGAAATACAAGATGAGACAGATTGTTGTCAACTCGCCATGAGTGTTTCTCTAATAAAATATACTGAATTAAAGAACAGAGGACCAGGGTCAGGATACCCAATACATTTAAATGAAAGAAGGATAAAGAATATAGAACTGAGTGTAGGGAGATGAAGAAGAATATCAAAAAGGATCATGAAAAATTCAGGGAAAAGTTAAGAGTCTGCAGAACCAAAGGAAATTATAAATAAATGCAAGAAATTTCTAGTTCAGAACATTCTAATCATTAAAAAGTAAAATCAGGAACACATAATAAATACAAATAGGACATGGACAAAATACTAATCTTTATAACCACAAAGTGCCATCCACAGTTCTTTGGTATGCTTTGATTTTGATTCCTTCCAGAACAAATGTTATGAATGTATACCTACTATATGACAACAATGAATTGTGTTTGTAAAATGTCAGCAAATGATGTTCAGACACATATAAATTCAAAACTGGTCACCAAAGGCAATTTTTTTTTTATAGATTGTGTACTATATGTATCTCAGATACGGTCCAGATAAGAGTGACTATTAACAGAGAGATCTAGAACAGGAATTAGCACTAAAATGTTGTGGAGTGGAAATGTTTGGAAAAATACAGAAGGATGCTCCAAATAGGGGTCGGATTTCAAAATAGATTAATACACTCTATGGACATACAGCCATTTGTTTAAAATGATTAAAGACTGAACTCTAAGCTTCTAGGACAGATTAGTGTCCACAAACCACCATTTTCCACATGTAATGAGAAACACAGATAGAGAAGCCTATAAGCAAAAAAACAAAAACAAAACCAAAAAAATTTGTTTGAAGTCTTGATCATATTGTTTAGTAAAGTGCACTTAAAACCACAACAATCAGTCATTTAATAAAACATAATAGATAAAGATGTCAGGTACTGGGGATACCATGAATAAGGTCCTTATATCTGCCATATTGCCATATTGTTTTTGTAATCTTGTTGGAGAAGAGCAATATAATATTAATAGATTCAAATATATATATATATATGTATATGGCAGATATATGTATGTGCACATATATATATGTATATATATACATATATATATTTGAATCTATTAATATTATATTGCTCTTCCCCAATAAGATTATGTGTGTGTGTGTGTGTGTGTGTGTATAATCTTATAGGAAGCACAAATATTTGGAGGCAGGGATATTGTCCTCAATTTCTACTGGAGAAAACAACATTAAGAAGGCATTATGCCCAGTAAGATCTCATAACTCTAAGCAAAATCAGGAAAACTCTAGATTAGGTTCAATGAATAATCACAGCCATTTCTCCCAAGAGCAGCAAAAGTTCCCAGGAAAACTTAGTCTAAGTTGCTTCTCATTCCTTGACCATAAGAAGCATCTCAATTTAGCAAAACATAATGGTACCTGCAAAGCACTTAAATCAGAACTGATTTCCATAGATATTGATTTTGGGGGAAGAGACACACTACAAACATGTAACAGAAGTTATGATGTTTAACAGTCCTAAAGAATTCATCTATTCATAAGCACAAAACAAGGAGATATAATTTTATTGAACCTTCATGATCACTATTCAGAATAGTCAGTTGGGAAAAAAAACAGTACCAATGGTGAAACAATGGACCTTTCTGCATTGTGCTTACAAATGCTGCTCAAGAAATGGAAAATCACAAGTTAGACATGAAGTTCTTGGAGAAAAGAATTTAGGAAGGCAAATGGATGTGTAATCAATACGTCCATCAATGACTACCAGCAAACAAGTGAAACCCCATGACCGAAGCAAAGCACTTAAGGATGGCATCCCACAAATAGAAGGTTACATGGGCCAGATCAAATAATTGAACCACAGTCATAATCAGGATAATTTTTTTTTTCTTTCACTAGGGGAATTTTCGTTCTATTCCAAATTGATGGTTCTTGACCCATACCTAAGTTTCAGGTCTAAATTATGAAATAATTCTGGACTCTGCAAAGAAGGCAGTGGAATTTCTAGATCAATAGCTCTGGGCTTGGGAATCTCTAAGCCTTACTGTCATCTCAAATTTAACCTTTGTGTGGGAGATAAACTTACTGATCCCAGGTCTTCATTCCCCTAATAATAAAACTGTATGTCCATATATTGCCTGATTTGGGGGTGGAATAGAATTCACTCTATGATGCCATATGATTTGGTTTGGTCAACAGGATATTAGAAGACCTGATGTAAGCTAAAGCTTCAAATGTGCACATATGATTGAGCTCTCTCTGTTATTATTTAGTGCTCTGGAGCCTGGACTCAAGAACAAAAATGCATGGAACATATCTAAATCAAACTCCATTCTTCAGCTAAGCCTAGCTGACCCACAACATGAGAGATATTGGTGAGCTGTCTTAGATCAGACAAAATGATTGTCCTAATAAATGCTCTTATAAGAATTGTATTGCATAGTCATTTCTCAACATATTGTGGCAATAGCTGACTGATACATGTGCTTCTGAGTGCTAGCAATTGCTATTTTAATTGCCTTGCTCTTTTCAATCAAGCCTAGTGTTCCACCCTATCTCCAGTAACCAAGTTAATGCCCTACTATACACAATTCCCTTTCTAATCTGAGTCCTTTTGGTTGGAGTTTTGCTATTAAGTGTCACACTATCCTGATACTCTGCTTAGCTGAAATCAACCATCTACCTGCTTCCATATGTAAAAATGATCAAATACTTTACATATGATACAGATAAATAAACAGTCATTAACACTGTCATTTATTAAGGAGCAGTTATAGATGAAGAACATTTAAACATTTATGTTTGAATTAATTCTGAAAATTTTCAAAAAATGTTGCAAGGCAGATTTTAGAACTGTCATTTTCTGGGTTCAATTCATTCATTCTTTATACTATCTATATTCATAGCCCTTGACTCAGAAAAGGTAAGTAACCTGTTTGAGATATTCCAGACAGTAAATGCTGGAGCCAGGAATAAAACCCAACATTTGCTTTATAAGCTCTTCCATATCAAATATTTAAAATGGAGAGATCATCAGGGGCTCCTGGGTGGCTGACTGGATTAAGCATTGCCTTTAGTTCAGATCATGACCCCAGGGTCCTGGGATTGAGCCCTGAGTCGGGCTCCCTGCTTCGCAGGGAGCTTGCTTCTCCTTTTCCTGCTTCCCCTGCTTATGTTCTCTCTTCCTCACTCGTTCTCGCTCTGTCAAATAAATAAACAAAATCTTTTAAAAACTAAAAATAAAGTAAAATAGAGAGACCATGAGATTTTGAAATAATGAGAGAGATGTCAATATTACAACTGAATAGTTTCTAAGACATAAAAATTATCTATATGTGTAGACCTAGGAATACTGTCAAAATTTCTCGGCTCACCTAAATGACAGTATGTCCTACGTTACTTGGTAGGTATGGTCAGAGAAGCGAGGGTGGTTTGGCTAAATTGATGCAATTCTCATTTAAAAAGTAATATTATTAATTGCAGCTATTCTAAGAAAAAATAATGGTGAAGTTTTAGTGTTTGTACATTTTCCTACTGGGAGATGGTCTTGGCTGCACTCCTAAGGGAAACACCAGCATAAGTCTGAACTTAAAAGTTCAGCACTTGGGTCTGGGACCATATGGAGGTGATTTTAATTCTGAATCTAACTCCTTCTAGCTTGATAAAGTGATATATATATGTACATATATATATGCACATATATATACATATAGAGAGAGAGAGAAAATTTTGTTTTGTTTTGTTTTGTCTTTTTTTTCAAGTAGGCTCCACACCAGTCCGAAGCACAATGTGGGGCTTGAACTTACGACCCTGAAATCATCAAGACTTGAACTGAGATCTAGAGTCGGATACTTAAATGAATGAGCCATCCAAGTCCAAGTTACTTATATTCTTTTTTTTTAATTAAGATTTTTAAAAATTTATTTGACAGACAAAGATTACAAGTAGGCAGAGAGGCAGGCAGAGAGAGAGAGAAAGCAGCAGGCTCCCCGCTGAGCTGAGGGCCCCGTATGGGGCTCCATCCCAGGACCCTGGGATCATGACCTGAGCCGAAGGCAGAGGTTTTAACACACTGAGCCACCCAGGCGCCCCCAAGTTAACTTACATTCTTGAAACCTCAATTTCCTCATCTATAAAATGGGGCTAACAGAAGTAACTACCTCATCAAGTTTTTGAAGGAATTAAATTACAAAAGTGTCATAAAATAATTTAGCCCTGTATCCAGGATAGACACCTTGTGGCTATGTGAAAATATATGCACTGAACTTCCATAACATCATTGAGAAAGGAAATTGCTCTTTTGCAAAGGAGAATGGGCCTTTCTGAGGTGAGAGGAAGGCAGAGAAACATGCACAGCCAAGGGCAGAGGAAAGAGAAAGCCCCCAGAGTTTCAACTGTTTTAGTAGCTGGTGTGCAAAAATGTAAACAAGGGTATGATGAAGAATATGAGGATATGCAAGTGTACGGTTCGAGGGGACGTGGAAGGTAAAGGGCTTGGAAAGGTTTGTATTACATTTCACAGGGATTACATTTCTCATGAACAAACAGATGCCATCATAGTCAGTGGGACCGGGAATGCCATTGTTTAAAGGTGAATAGAAGTAATTTCAAATGCACCTACTTTCACTTTGTACTAGTGAGATTAATCCGTGTTTTGAGCTGCTGTTTTCACCTCTTCATTGTTTATCGGGTCTGAGTCTAATTGAGCTTGATTGGAATCATGGGAAGCCACTAATTAAAATGATTAACAATATCAATAACAGCAAAGGGAATAGAAAAGGAAACCTCTTATTTTTAGTGGGCTGAACACTGATTCTTGCTGGCTGAATGAATAGAAGTTAATTGAGGAGTGACACTGGATAGCAAATTTCTAAATGTCTGTTTTCATTTAAGAAAGCACACTTTTTAAAAAAAAATATTTTATTTATTTATTTGACAGAGAGAGAGATGACAAGTAGGCAGAGCAGCAGGCAGAGAGAGGGAGGAAGAAGGTTCTCCACTGAGCAGAGAGCCCGATGTGGAGCTTGATCTCAGAACCCCAGTATCATGACCTGAGCCAAAGGCAGAGGCTTTAACACACTGAGCCACTCAGGTGTGCCAAAAGGGCACATTTTTTAGTAGCCAGGAGCTATAGCCAAATCACAAATAGGATAAGATTTTTTCCCCCCAACTAGCTGAATTAAAACCAATTCTTAACCTCAGGTGTTTGCAGGCACCTTGTTATTAAGAACGTCTTCTACTAGAAGCTGTGCTTAACACAGGTTATACTTCAGCTTTGCCATTGACCTTTAAGTTACTCTAATCTGCTTTTATTTACAAATGTAGTTTCTGCAAATAGAAGTTCTGAAGAGAACAGATTTTAGATACAATAGCGGAACACAATCCAGGCTCCACCAGAAAAGGGAAATGCCTGCAGCTTGAGCATGTCCTTAGTATTTATCTTGACAATGCTGGAATTGCTTATTTCTGAAACACAAGTGAAACCATTTGGACAGATTTCTTCACTTAAAATGTCTATCATCTAGCTCAAAGAGGGTTTATTTCTTCATTATTGATGCCCAACCCAACCCTTTCTTGGAGCAGATTGACTCAGTGTCATGAAAATCATATGTATCTGCATTAGGATGGTTTTGCTGGCTACTAAGCATAAGATACACATAGTCAGAGCCTGGGAAATATCTGGTCCTTATGTTCCTTCCTATTGATATTTAACCCAGAGGGACTCTGAATCAGGCACAGGAATAATTCATAAAGTATTATTTATAACCCAGAAAACTGAGGTAGTCTTCTTTACACCTCTATATTTAACTTACATATTTACATTTTTTTTGGACATTTCCAATCATGATTTACATAACAGGATTCATTTCTCTCCTGGTTTAACAATAACAAACACATACACAGGACACCATTATTTCCAAAATGCATTCACAAAACCACTACCAGTTTCCCTGTTGCCGTATCTCCTTGATTCAGGGGTAGCAATGGAATAAAACTGTTTAGGGCATGGGATCTGGCATTCTGAGAATTAAATTCAGAGACATCTCTGTGCTTTCTAGCTGTGTGACTTGGGGAAAGTTATATCCCATTAGTGCCTCATTTTGATACTTATAAAATCAGATAGGTGTATTATGCACCCAATAGGATTTCCATGAAGATTTTAAGAATAATTCTTGTAAAAATGCTTAGAACCTTATGCAACCCAGAACAATTATGATGCACGTTAGCTGGTTTACTATTCAGATGAATACTGCTATTCTGCAAGTCCTTTCAGTGCATGGCAGCTGGTCACATTTATGTTTGGGTCCTCAGTTCCCACCACAGTGCCTGGCACATAGTAGGCACTTCACAAAGAATTCTGCACCGTGTTATAAACTGGTAAGTCCACGTTTTGAGGACAAGTGACTGTGGCCTTTGACTCTTCAGTGGTAATCAAGACAGGAAATGGATTTTTCTAGTTTATGTATAGTGTTCTTCCTCCCATAGCTACGTATACCCAATAAGTTACTCATTTTATCTTATCCCCTGAGCCTATTAAAGTAGTAGGCAGTGGGAATGTGAGGTCATTACTTGCTGGATGGAATTTTCTCTTTTGAATGCGGTTTTCTTGTGTTGAAAATAAAACGTGGGTTCACAGGTGGTTCCTTTAGGTCCTGCTCAGGCCTTTTTTTTCTTTCTTTTTTCCTTTCACATATCTCTATTCCCCTGGCATAACTGTTTTCAACAACAGAAGTTTTAAAACAAGAAATACTGACTTCAAACAAAATCTTTTACAAAAACCAAATTTTACAACAAATAAAAAACAGATTTAGGATCTCTGCAGGGATTTCAAAAGCAAGAGTGGACCCACCAGACAGCTGGTTATCTACCCTGTTTCCACACCCTTCTCCTAAGCTCTGGAGGAAGTTTTGCTGAACCTTTAGGATTTCATTGAGCACCTTTGTAAATGTACTGCCTTGGGCCGAGTAATTCTGAGTGCCCCAACTTCTGGCAACCTAACCTCCTGCCAGGTGCTAGAAGAACTGTTTCCAGTTTTCAAAAGAAGGTAAGTTGAAATATATAAATAAAGTACTATGAATCTTCTGAAGTAGCTTAACTCAGTAGTGGTAGGGTTGCTAAGAAAGCCAGGTAAGAAACCCTAACTCCTTTTATAACAAAAAGGGCTGAAAAAACTTTTGTTCCTTTTAATCTTCTTTTAATTAGAGCTGGGTGGCTAAAGTGATTAGTCAATATGAAGTCAATGGAACTGAAGCTTTTATAGCTTTCTTTATTTTACAAATGGCCCGTTTGTGGGTGTCTGTGTGGTTACTGGTCTGAAGGAGAGCACTAATTTTTATGTTCTTGTTAACTTAGCTCATACTTGTTAACTTGAGGTCTCCAGTAATCAATTTCTTGAATCTTGTTAGGATGATGAAACATTTTGCTCTTGGGATTCTTTGCCAGTGCCCTTTGCTAGATATTTTCAAAGCATGTATCTCAATCTTACATATCTGTTTCTATAAAGAGACATGGCAAGGCCTTTTTGGTGCTGGGATGGTAATATTTTCCTAGAGCTAAAGTTCTCTGAGGATTCTGAATGCAATTTTATGCAATTTGCTATTTGATATATGTATATAGAGTTGGACAGCTTGATGCAATATGTTATGTAGAGATATATGACCTCTTTTTAAGCTTAAGTCCAGACAGAATTTTTGTCATTTCTATAAAATGTTTAGCATATAATTATAATTATATTTTTCCTGTGTAAAAATATGACTCAAATTTATCTTTTTTAATGCTTTTTCTCTAGAATGGCTAGTTGCTATAAGTGTGAGTGAGCTGTGCAGTTGAGATATCCAAGTTGTATAGTAAACATATAAAATCAGAAAAAGATTTTTATGAAGGACCTAGATGATTATATGAAAAACTTAGAAAAGTAATCATAACCCATTAATGAAATACCAGAAAGTAGATATTTATACTCATGTGGGCATGCAAATAAAATCAACTGACACTAAAACTGATTTACATAGTATTTTTATCAATTATAGGTGTTCCACATGGCTATGCTAATCTAAATATGCAGTTGAGGTTAACTTAGAGAATAATGCTTTTTTTTTTTTTTTAAATGAAACAAGACAAAACATGGTTTTAAGAGAATTCCAGGGATAAAGCCGAATTATGTTAACACATACCAGAAGTGATCAAAAAGTAGAGAAAAGAGCCAAAAAGAGGAAAGTCTGCACCCTGATCAGAATTCATTTTGCCAGTGTGTCTTGTCTCTTGTGGGAGTGTAGGTGACTAAATCAAACCCATATTTTTGTATGTCCCATTAAACATAGTAAGCCCTAAGAGTGGACCCTTATATACAGCTATATTAACTATAGCTGAACAAATGAAACCTGGGTATAGAAACACTTCCGTATTATTCACTGATTATGGAAGATATGGTTGGCTTACTAATTAATGCAATGCTCATTTATAACTTTTTTCCTTGCCTGACTCCACTAGAAAAACTATAAAAACTACACATCTTTCTAGACTGCCTTACAACCTGAGATGGTCATATGGTCATATGGTAGAGTCGTTGGCCAACAGGATGTAAACAGTCTGAGGGATTGCTGATATATAGCATCACAACAAATGGGAGTGACATGGTCACACCTGATGCTTCCCTTGTCTCTTCTACTTGCCTTGAGATTGACACTATGCCTGGAATTGAGGCAGCCATCTTGTGGGTATGAGTGAAAGATATTCACAAAAGATACCAAATCACGGCTCGAATAGGATTGATCGACAAAACCAAAATAAAATTACTCTCAAGCTTCTTGGTATGTGAGGAACTTAAACTCTACCTCTTTAAGGCAGTATTAGTTTGGTTTTCTGATGCACACGAAGCACTGATCTAATAAATGAGGTGATAGAGGATAAATTCACAGTCCATCCATTTTACTTCATAGGCAAATATCTGTGACTACTTCTAACTCTAAGGTGCCTGACCTTAGAAAATCACAATCCATGTCAAGACTTCTCCAGTGCTCAGGTTGGGAAATCCGGTGACCCTGCTTATTCTCTGCCTCAATTAGAAAAGAAAATAAAAGCACTGAATTCAGAACTCTAGTGAAGAAAACTAGAGTGGAAGAACACAAAGCTTCCAAACTCACAAATATCCTGCATAATATTGTTGCAATAGTTAATAACAAAATAGCAGTACAAGCAATAGGAGCTCCTATATAGATAATACATTAAGACTATACATTTGAAATAGTAATATATGCATATTTGTAAGTACAGCTTTTATGTGTGTTTGCTATAATGAGAATAACCTTCTCTCAGATAACCTACTGAATAGAAGTGCAGATCAATACTCCTAATGCAGAAACCACTTTGGGAAATATCAGAAGCTATCAATTGTCAACTAATTGGGAGATTGTTTTTCTAAGTGAATGGCTATAAAATTCCAGCTATTCAAATCATTGTAATCATTTTATTTGTCCTGTTCTCTAGAGGAATTTTAAACAAAGCCTGCAGTGATTGCTTTGTTATTTTGGATCTGCCTAGTAATTTTCCGGTGTATTAAAAGACATTCAGTGTTGACACTGGTAGGGAAAAAATTGGGCATCTGCCTGATGGAACTGCTCATTTTCAGTCAACATAATTACTCTATATTAACACATCTACTATTTAAACAATGCCACACTTTCATATGTTTTCTGCTAATAATTAGCTCGATGGGATCATACATCTCTATTCAACTTGAATAAATATCAGAATCATTTCTATATTGTGAAAACTGTGCTAAGCCAAATTGAAATGATTAGGTCTGAGCTATGTAGTGCTTTTGCCTAACTCAACTGCATGACCTTCAGAAACAAAGCAAAACAAATCAAAACAAAGAGTCTAATTCCTAGAATGTATGACAATTTATATAATACTGGGAAAATAAAAAAAAAATCAATGGATATAAAATATTTTTTCCAAGACTCAAGCACTATTTCATATTATGAAATGTCCAATCGTACCAAAGGCTGTCAAAATAATCTTCCTTGCTCATAGTTTTGACCACATCCTTTCCTTTCTCAAACCTCCAGGGCTGCCTGTCGCCTTCTGTATCAAATTTAAATTATTCTCACTGCTTCAAGCTTCCATCTGCCCTTGTTTACAATGCCTTTCTCAATTTCCCTTCTCCTATTGTCCATTCACTAGTGCTCCTCTAATTCACAGGACTTTGCATACTGAAATGCCATTGATTGGAAGAAGGAGGCATGAAAAGTCAGAAAGCACAGAACTTGAGCAAATTATGTAACTTTCCTGAATCTCTTTTCTCCCCCCATAGGAAAAAAGAAAAAAAAAAAAAAAAGATAAAGGGCTACTAAGAGTCCTTTCCCTCCCACTATATCTTTCTGTTATAACCACTCACCCTTCTATGATTACTTTCAAATCTACTGCACATTTCTGTTCATTTCAAATACTTTGTCTGATAGACTAGAGACAGAAGATCTGAGGGAGAACAGCAAGGTTCGTTTGGAGGTTCTGGAAAAAGATCTAATATTTATTGAACATCAAATCTACTGACTTTACTTCATTACATCATTTAAAAAGTACCTGCAAATATCTGTTGAAAAAGGTGAGCTATTCAAGACCAGTCCTACTTTCTGTGGCTTATCAACCTATATTTTACTTTTCTTTTCTTTTGCATGGTGTTTTTTCTTTGTTTTTAGGTTTTAAACTTTACCCCCTCTTCTTTTCCATTACTGCTGAAATTAAAAAATTTCTCTCTATAATATTTCAACTCCAGGTTCTGCCAGAAAGAAATCAAAACTGACAAATTGAGCAGAGGCTACCATGGACATCCTCTCGTCCAGAGTCTGCAGAGATACCCAGGAGGCAAACAACAGAGTCCCCTGATAATTCTTCCTTGCTAGAACTTGTCCTTCATGATGTCACCATTGACACCAAAAGTCGTGAGGGGTTATACCCCCTGTGGGCATAAGAATCTAGGTAAGCTTCAAGAGTGAGGACCTATAATCTCCATCCTTTGTTTTTCAGGAGGGTTGTTTATATTTGTTATGTCTAATGCCTCTCTTTCTGTCCTCTCTTATATTTATTCCAGCCTAAAACGTCTTAGCAAGGTTGGCAGTGATTGTTATATTGCTCAAGACAAGTTCATTTCAGTCCTTATCTTACTTGACATATCAGAAACATTTAACCCATTATGACCACTTTCTTTTCTTATAAATCTTTGTTTCTTTATGTTCTAAGATGCAAGTACCTAATTTCTTCCGTTCTTCCTGATGGCCCCTCTTGTTCTTCCTTGCTGGTTCTTCATCAGCTTCCCACCTCTGAATGTTGGAGTGCCTCCAAATTTACTTCATACTTCATTCTTTATCTACCTTGGCTTATTCTTTTGGTGACCTTACCCATGCTCATAGCTTTAAATCCACTGGTGTGCTAACAACTTCATCTCCATGTCCTGGACATCTCAGGATTCATATCAAACTCCTCTTAGAAACCTAATAGGTACTACGACTTAACATGCCTACTGTTAAATTCTCGATCTTTCTTCTAAATCAGTTGGCACTCAATCTTCCCAGTCTGATACTTGATAGTCCAGTGGACTTGGACATCACTTTCCATGTCTGTGATTCTTGTATTTCCTTGGCCTACCCATAGGAATATTATAAGGATCAAATAAAAGCATGTGAATATACTTTAACATTTTAATTACTTTCCAAATCTACTTTTCATGAAGTTATTTTATTGAGATTCTACTCTATTAAATGCTGAACACTACTTATAATTATTTCAAAGTCATGAAATAATTCAGGATTTGGAGAAGTAAGAATTTAGGGCATTAAACTTTATATGTGTTGCTTATAAATATGAGGACAATTGTGTGGATTTAGACACAGAGCAAAAATAATGTAATAGCGATTGTAAATGGTACAAAAGAGGTATTTCGCCAAGTGAAAAGAATAGCCAAACTTTTTTTTTTTTTTTAAATAAGGGAGACCCAATGTCCTAATCACAGGCAATGGGAGAATTTTTTAGGCTTGTGATAACAGCAAGGGTTCTTTGTCATCTGAAGCTAGTTTCATTCCATAGTTATTGGTTTTTCTGAGTAATGAGTAACAAGATCACTTTCCCATCTGGCATTTTGTAGCTGAGAATAGCAGCAGCATAAGGTGAAATGTCAATTGTAAGAAATAGTGGTTTATGCCATTTGTAAACTATGATCACAGACTCAAGCATCCATGGTGGCATAATATCCCAGAAAGCATTCTAATGCAAGCAAACCCACCTCCATGGGGTAGTGAAAGACATTAAATCAGGAAAAAATAGTTTTGAATTCTGATTCCACCATAGACATATGGCACTTATCCTCTTGGTTACTGATTTTCCTTATTTATAAAATAATGATAATAACCCCTCTTCTGCCAAGTTGCTTGAAGAATCAAGAACATGTGAATGCCCTTTAAGTTTAGCATGTTATAAAGAGCTAATGGTTTCTGCTATTTCTGTGGCAGGAAAGATAACTCAAAAATGATCATCTTTTCCCCCAACAATGACAAATGAAAGATGCCTTAATGAAGCCACATTGCACAGCAGCAAGTGTTACCAAATGTATCAGTGGTGTGGTAACAGCAATCAAAAAAATCTTAAGGTGGTCAAGGTAATTTTTACAAAAGGACATGTGAGAAAATATTGTGAAAACATCTTTTCTGGTAACAACGTACCAAATAGGTTTTAAGGCCTTTTCAGGCCCAAAGTCAAGTGATGACTGAAGGAAACCATAAAAGAGCAATTCTTAGGACATCTGAATAAACAAACATTCAAGATGGTTGAGGATTCTTACTTGCCTAAAAGAAAATTATTTCTTACTGAAACTAAGCTAACTAAAGTAAGAATTTAAAATGTTGACAGCTAGAATAAAATAAAGTTTTAAAAATCTGTCTTTGTCTAACCTTCCAGAAGCTAGCAAGGAGAATTTGCATCCCTAAACCAGTTGATTTAAACCACTGTGGGGAGGAAGGGGTACCTGGGTGGCTTAGTCAGTGGTTAAGCATATGCCTTAGGCTCAATCATGATCCTGGGGTCTTGGGATCACGCCTCCAGTCAGGCTCCCTGCTGAGCAGGGAGTCTGTTTTTCCCCCTGCTCTTTTTTTCTCTCTCAAATAAATAAATAAAATCTTTTAAAATAAATAATATAAACCCCTGGGGATTTAGGCACTGAGAGAATCTGAGCATTGTACACGTTGGAAATGAAACAGAGAATTTTAAATTTCAACACTTTAAAAGAAGACTTTTTTTTTTTTTTTTTTAAGCAGAAGTCTTAAATTCTGGTACCCAGCTGAGAGTCCTTCTATCTAACAGCCAAACTATGTGGAAGCGGGCAAAGGAAGACAGGAGCTGCCAGAGAAGGAGACTCCTGGAGATGAAAGGGTTATTGGAAAGGGAGCAGTCTTTCTTCCCAGAGCAGGCACAGGCTGGTGGTTGGAGTTTGGGTTCTGTCCTCATACTCTCTAGGGCTCCTATCCTGCCTTCCATATGAATGGTCTTGGGCAATTTACTTAACCTGAATGGAAGTAATAATAAAAATATCCCTGCCCAGGGTGGCTTGAATACACATCTGAAGCAATGAAGAGCTCAAAACATCACCAGGCACGAAATAAGAACATGAAATATCAGGTACCATTATTGCAACTACCACCATGACAACAATGCTATAATTATAATCCTGGCTACCATCATGAGTAATGTTATTTGTCCTGCATACGGAACTGTCTCTTCAGAGGACTCAGAGCATGGGAAGAAAGCCAAAGCTGCTCTCTCTGGGGGGAAAAAAAATCCTTTTTGCAAAGGGTTTTTAAATAGTTAATATTAAAAAAAATAAAAATAAAATGGTCAATACTATGAAAGTTCTGTGTGAAGGGAGGCCATATTCTTTTCTTTTTTCTTTTCTTTTTTTAGATTTTATTTATTTATTTGACAGAGATCACAAGTAGGCAGAGAGAGAGGGGAAAGCAGGCTCCCCACTGAGCAGAGAGCCCAATGCGGGGGCTCAATCCCAGGACCCTGAGATCATGACCTGAGCCGAAGGCAGAGGCTTAACCCACTGAGCCACCCAGGTACCCCGAGAGGCCATATTCTTTAATGAAGGGAATGCAGACTTTTGTTCTTATTTTAATTAGTACTAATAAACCCGATTCATTCTGGATCTGTGTTTATTCACGAGGAAAAATAATTTTCATAGATGTGACACCTGGGGGCTACTCATAGTTTAGATATCTTTTAGCCATCAATAAATTAGTTTCTGCTGCCTTGTGGCAGTCATTTGAGAGCCACAGATTCAAAGAGAAGGTCCTCTTGTTTAGGAAGCAGAGCAAAGTAATGCGTGAGTCAGATGTCTCATAGGCTGTGCATGCTTGAGGGTGAAAAGATGGAAGAAAATTTTACAACTTCTAAAACCCCTTCCGATGCTGAGGCTTCATAATTATCTGGCAGAAGATAATAAAGGCTTCATATTTAGGGTAAAAGCTCTGACAATAGGAAAATATAAGTAATAATAATTTACTGAATCCTTTCCTTGGAACTGGTAGATAGTTTGATATGTAATCAACATAGCTCATTTAATTCCTCCAGCAGTACTAGAAGATGGGGTTTATTAACCTCATTTTATAGGTGAAGAAAGTGAGCACAATTCAGGAACATCTCAGCAGAGGACCAAATGATGAGCAGAACTGAGGGCTCTAGACAGGATTTTCAGTGTCAAAGCCCTCATTCCTTCCACATTGTGAGAGATCTGTGAACTCCTTGTCTATGCCTATCCTGCCCTCTGCCCTGTCCTTGGCCTCAGGCAGCCGGGGCAACCTCACAGCAGCCCCGTAAGGTGAGGTATATTATCCATGCGTCACAAGTGAGGGCACTGAGGCTGTACACAAGGCCCAGAAAGCATCTTTGGCATTCATTATCAGTAACAAAATACATAGTACCTTACAGCTTTTTGATTTTTCAGTCCACAAGGAAACGTCTTCCCTAATTGCTGTTTGAACACAGTCCCTATCTCCTTTCAGCTGGCAAACCTGCCTTTGAAGCAAGGTCCTTTACTCACCTGCTGGTGAATTTGAGAAGTTTCTTTTTTTTTTTTGGAGCCTACATTTCTTTTCTTTTCTTTTCTTTCTTTCTTTCTTTTTTTTTTTTAAGATTTTATTTATTTATTTGACAGATCACAAGTAGGCAGAGAGGCAGGCAGAGAAAGGAGGAAGCAGGCTCCCCGCTGAGCAGAGAGCCCCATGCAGGGCTCTATCCCAGGACCCTGGGATCATGACCTGAGCTGAAGGCAGAGGCTTTAACCCACTGAGCCACCCAGGTGCCCCTGGAACCTCCATTTCTTTACCTAAAAACAATGACCTCTAAGAGTCCTCAGGAGGATTAACTGAGTTAAGTCATGCTAAAGTACTAGAATAATACCTGGGACAGAATTAGCTCTCAAAAACATTAACTGTTGTTGTCATTGTTAGTGTTGGCTCAGAAGATACTAGAATGTATTTTCAACATGTCATCCTTGGACCACTGCCTCAGAATCCCCTAGGGCAGCACACATAAGGTATTATGATATATACTGGATCTAGGGTGAACCTGAGATTTTACTTCTCTCTTACAGGCTCCCAGGTGAAGCCCGGACCAGAGCACACTTCGAGAAGCAACGAACTGGGGTGCTTTGTTGACAACAGATTCAGTGACCCTGCCTCAGACTCCAGGAAGGAGGCCCAAGAGACTAAATGTTTAACTCCTCAAAGAGATTCTAAGGCACAATAAAGCCTGAGAAGGCCGTGAGAGAAGCTTCAGTTGGTTCTATTAACATTATTTGACAGTGCAATTCACTGGAGACTATAGGCTGATCAAATTCCTGATTCATCATCATGACTTCAGGGTAAAATGCTTCTGATGCTAAGACACCCTCATCCCTTTCTGTAACAGAGGTAATGAGTCAATTTTCCAAACAGAGTAAGTAGATAATCTTTCTCAATTTACTAACATAATTCACTGAATATTAAGGAGCATTAGAAAAGACATCCTTTTTTTCTTTTTTCTTTTTTTTTTCAAATTCAACTAAGCAGTAGTTTTCTAGCACAAATATTAGGGGCAATAAAGAATTTCACTCAAGGTTGACAGCCTGAGTTAGCAGTTTATATTTTATATAGATGTTCTTTTCTTCTCCCTCAGTATTTCTTGTGTATAGCGCTAGGCTTTTTTTTTTTTTTTAAAGATTCTTTTGGTTCAATTCTGGATAGTTTAAGCTTAAAAATTTAGTTTATGGAAAAGATACAGAGGTAGGAATCCATGCAAGATCTGAATAATTGGTCCTGGAGAAGGACAGTGACCAGGGTAGCTCATACAGTGACCAACCACCCTAGTTTATTGAGGACTGACCCACTTTTAGCATTGAGAGTCCCAAGTTCTGGGGAAATTCCTTAGTCCCCAGATAAATGGGGATAGCTGGTCACCCTAACAGAGACCTTGCAGTAGGCTTTCTATGTAGCAATTCAATGTAGCAAGTCTTATTCAATTGTTTCTATTCTTCGTCTTTCTCTAAATGAGAATGTCGTGGGTTAGTTGTGTCTGCTACTGGTCTAGTCAGCAACAGGCAAGGAACAAATTTTGCCACTACTGCCCCACTTGGTTTTGAGTGCCCACTCCTACGAAATAGAGACCGATTCCTAGAGAAGACAGTATCCAAATAATGACCCTAACGTGCATCTATTATAATTTTCCAGAAATTGTCTTTGACTATCTTATAAATCCAACTTGCCTTTGCCAGTTGCACCAGGGATCCACAATCCACTAAACTCGGCCACGCCCCACTAGATCACAGTATAGAGCTTAACCGTGATAGAAACAACTTAACTGTGACTGAAATTCATCGAGCACTTACTCTAGGCAACTAGCTGATAGGTAGCTAGGTAGGTAGATAAGTAATTTGTCAAACTCATTGATACAGCTTCTACCGCATCTATTGAATGGATAAGGAAATTGAAGTTTCCTTCCTTTTCAAAGGGATGAAATGAATCAAGATATTCTAGTTCTACGCCAACTATCTTTCTACAATAACATGTTCTTTCTTCTCCTCCCATGCTCCCCTTCTTCCTCATGTTCTCTGCCTCTCTCTCCACATGTCGCCATGTGTATGTGATAGTCTTGTAGTCATCATCTTATACATATTAAGATATTACTCTATATGTAATTATGTACCTTCCCAGTTGGATTTTCTATATCTGGCTCACAGAGAATAAATGAATGTCTAAGTTGCACATTTATTAAATGGAAATTTTTTGACTCTGCAGATTAAACCCAAATCTTTTGTTTATACATTGTGTCCTCTTTCCATTGTATCACTCCATCAGACTTGAATGCCTCATTATCTGTTGGTTAACACAGAGAGAAGAAAACTAACCTTGTTTTTATATCTGCAATAATGGTGATAGAATTTCTTTAATGCTTTCTCTGGGCAAGGCATTTGCTGAGCACTCTATGTGGTATTACGATGAAGTATAGTAACTTAATCACAAGGACATTAAGTAGTTTCCCTAAACCCATTGAGGAAAAAAATAAATAAATAAAGTAAAATAAAATAAGGCGGGAGGGCGGCAGAGCCAACATTTGAATCTAGATCCATCTGCTCCAGAAGATTTTATCTTTCCAATTTGCCAAACTACAACTTTGCAATAGGATCAGGATTTTCCTATATATCCTCTTAGTCTGAGCAAGTTTGAATGACGACACAGTATTTCCCTATATTGAAGTAACTTTTCTTTGTTATGCTGTTGCTCATATTTATAAGTACAATTATGTCATATACCTTGGTTTGATTTTTAGATCAGTCTACTACCCACCTGTATAGACTTTTTTAAACTTTATATTTCTTTTAATCAACTTACTCCAAAGTCTTGTCCTAGCAATAATATTCATAAAACTATAGACATGATGTACTTGTGACACAGTTTCAAAAACACATTAAAATAAACATAGATTCAGATAGCTTAAATTATGGCTCAGTAGTTAAACATTGTGTAAGATGGTGATTTTTCTATATGAAGATTTCCTTATCAAGTTTGCTAAAAGAAGGGGTTTCTTCTTTTTTGTAATGTCGCTCTGTAAATCCAAATAATTTAAAGAAGGGAGTTCAGTAGACTCCGGCTCTGGGGAAACTCTACATTTGCTGCTTTTATCTTCTGAGTCCCTCTTAGGATATGTTCCAATCAGTTTCCAAGAGAAGCAAATAAGCTCAATAAGCTTTTCTGTGGGGTAAGCTAGCCTGACCCAGCCTCCACAGCTCCATGTAAATTTGTTCCTCTTTGATTATTTCCAGGTAGCTTTGCTTTCATTATGCCCACACACCCGGGGCAGCTTTTCCATTACAAAGTTATATTTAGTTCATTTTATGGGATGAATTATAGACTATGATGCTGTTCATGAACTTGTAGATTCTCAAAGATCTCAAGGTGTGTTGTTGCAGAACTCCTAGGGATACCTCTTCATATTACACTGCTTGCTCACTCGGAGGGTCCAAGCTGTCATGACCTTTTCCATATCCTCTCCTCTGATGGAACATTTCAAATGAGTCAAATTCTGAATCTTGTGATTTTTCTCATGGCCTTTCCCAATACCCTCTTCAGCTGGGTGAAAAACCACCCTATGTATTGTATCTAACTTCCATTCTCACTCTTCTTCCATTTTACTGTGTCTGCTTTATAAAAGAAATCTTTCATTTCGTGGAGTCTGGGCTTCTTTCTTTGCTTCCACCTTCATTCCCCACTGAATGAATCAGGGCTCGGCTTATGATCATTTGTTATATGCCGCCACTTCTCCCGGACCACCCCTCGCAGGCTGCCAGAGCTCTGGGCTGTATTCCATGAGCTCTTTTAATTCCTTGTTGGCAGCTTGCTGGCTCTTTCTTTTTACCTTTCTGCCAGGTTTATTGCCTTTTAGCAGGCCAGCTCTGATTTTCAGAATTTTTCCAAAAAGAGGTAAAAATCAAATACCTGGCTCCCAACTGTCAGTGAGCAGTTTTTTCAGATAATCCTTCACCATCATTTACTACCTCAATTCCTCAACTTCCAAGCTTCTCCCTCCATAAAAACAACCCCATCAAATGATCAGGAATGGCTTCATCTTATAAGAAAGCTCTCCTGGCATTGGGGAGGGATGGGGCTAAAAACCAGTGGAGTGTAAGCAATGCAAAACCAGTTCATTCATGCAAACAAAATCACACTCACTGGCCAGCTTCCCCCCTTCCTGTAAATCTGCATCTCGTAGAGAGTAAAGGCAGATGGAAATGCTGGGATATGCAGAGTTGGCATATGGCAGCCCCAGAATAAGGTTAAGCAAAAGCAAGTACCAAAATAATCTGTTCTAGAGGCCTAAATGGGGGTGTGTTCCTTCCCTGCTCTATGGAAGAAGAGAATCCCTTCTCAAGTATGACATTGTGTGAACCACACAGAGACACAGAAATGACACTCGTGCTCATCAATTCTTGCCTAATTGTCTCTGCAGCCTCCTTCCTAAGTTCTGTCCTCCATTTGTTCCCCATGAATCCATCTTACATGCTGATGCCAGTAAATTTGACTGCATCTATGTCCTGCCTAAAACCTCCCTTCCACCTCTGATCTAGAACTACGGGTACTTTACAAAGAGTTTCAGCTGATTGGTAAGAAGTGTTACATGAAAAAAAAAAAAAAAAAAAAAAAAAAAAGTAGTGTACTTAAATCAGACAGCCATACTGTTGAGTCTCAAAGGAAGTCCATGATCACCTCTACGAGAGTCCTCAGTGCTGCCTGGCCACTGGAGCCCCTGCCTTGCCTTCATTCCCCCTCCCCTGGCCAACTGGTTTATGTTATGTCTCACTTTAGACTTCTCCTACTTGTCCCATTCTTATTCTCAGCTTAAAATCTGAGAAAATAGAAGCAATCAAAAATGAATCTCCTCTGGCATCTCCTCACCCGCATCAATCAATGCTCAAATACCTCTCTCCTTTCTGAACCCACTCCTAGGTAAAACCAGTCTCTACAACTATGTACAAGACTCTATTTCCTTTTACCTGCGCAAGCTGTTCCTCTTCCCTCTACAGCATTTCATGTTTCATCAGCATACCACCATGCTTTTATTTTTTCCATAACCACCAATCACAACCACCATCACCACCCCCACCACCATCATCATCACCATCACCATTGTCATCTCACTTATTCTCATGTCCTCTCCAGCTACTGTCTCAAACTCAACACAGATTCTGTGATCTCTCTTTGATTCCCTTATTCCAGATTTCTCTTGAACCTATTCCAACTAGGCTTTCACCTCCATACTCACTAAAAATGCTCTTATTAAAGTCGCCAATGATGTCTGCTTTGCTAAATCCCATGACTGTTTCCCAGTCTTGGGCTTATGTGACCATAAGCAGTATTTAATGGGGTTGAACACCCTGTCCTCCTAGAAACACATTCTTTACTTGATTTCCATGACATCAAACTCTATTAGATTTCCTATTTCCTCTCCAGCTGATCTTACTCTCCTATTTGATCTTTCTTCTCATCTGTGCAAGCTCTTAATGAAGCAGTACCCCAGGGGCCAGACTTTGGACTTTTTTGTCTACACAGACTGTTAAAGGTCTTATCCAGTTGCATGGCTTCCAATACCATGTAAATGCTGATAAATCCCAGAAGTATATCTCTACCTCTTGCTTTCCAGACTCATATGTCCAATTGCCTATGTGGCATCTCCACCTAGGTCTTCTAGGCATCTCAAATTTATCAAGCTCAAACTGAACTCCTTGCACTCCCAAATCTCCTCCTCCTTTAGGTTTCCCAGTTTTAGGACAGGTGAATTCGAATTCTGATGTCAAACACTTGAGTAGCATCATTTCCTTGTCTTCCTTACATTCTACAGCTAATCCTTAAAAGTAGTCAGAACTGCCATCAAAGTATATTCAGAGTCCAGTTACTTTCACCATTACCTTTACCCATTACTTGTACTTTACTCTGAGCCTTGTTCACCTCAAACTTGAATTGCTGAAATAACTTTCCAGCTGATATCCCTAATTAAAGTTCTGTCTCTTTTAATCTCTCCTCTAAAGATGAGCCAGGGTAGTCCTGTGCAAACCCAAGTCAGATGAGATCAGTCCTCTGATGCAATCTTCCAATGGCTCCCAATGTCACTCAGAGTAGAAGCCAAAAATTGTACAAAGATTTAGAAGGCCTGGCATGGTCCCGTTTCCTCCTACCCCTCTGATTTTCTCACTTATCTTCTTTCCACTCTTCTGCTCTAGCTCCTAGCTAAATTTACAGGCATCCTCCTGCCTCAGGGAATTTGCATAGATTGCTTTGTGACTGATCACTCTCCCTCCTGGTCCACATCTGCCTGGTTTGCTTTCCCACCTTTGGTTTTTACCCAAACACCATATTTTCAGTAAAAACATTTAACTTCAATATCCCTTCTTGGACTTCACTGGTCACCCTGGCACTCAACATTACCTAATTCACTCTAATCTGCCTTCATGATTTAGTTTATTATCTGTCTCCTCCCCTGGGCACAAGGTGAATGAGAACAGGGACTTTTGTCCATATCCTCTGTGCTTGGAACTCTGGAGGGGGAAACAGTAGGCACTCAACAAACATTTGATTAATGAAAGAAGAAATGAATGCACCCATGAATAAAGGAAAATTTTGTAAATTTAGGCCAATTTAAGTAAATGTAGTTACTGCAAGATTTCTTAGGGTTCTTTAATTTAACAAAGCAGTTTATGCCTCTCCCGAGGGTATGATGAAGCAGAAAAAATGCCCAATGTATCCCATACACATTTGATCACTAGCATTTTTGGGGGATGTGTTATTTAGATTTGTGCTAAGTGGCTTATGAACGAGAGCTAGCTCACAAATTATTTATTACTTGCCTGCAATGAGAAAAGGACTTAAGTCGACAGTAAATATTTAGAAAATTTTATAGCAACTTGATGTTGCTGCCAAGAGCCATTCTCAGTGGGTTTTGTGTTTTGCTTTTTCTCCTTTCATTTTTCTACTAATTCACCATTATTGTATTTTTAAAAAGTATCAGTTAATGACAGATTAAAATTAATAATAATAAAGTTTGTCTTTTACCTCAAATTTTTCAAAAACCAATTCATTAAAGCTCGCTTTGGTCGGGAAACATAGATTAAAACTAAAAAAAAAAAAAAAAAAAAAATTTAAAAGCACTTTGAGATACAGCTACTACTATTCTAGATCACTGTCCTACCATTTATCCAGTTGCAACCTGTATGCCAACTGAGTTAACTTGCTCTTCTATGCTTTATTATCCAATAAGCCTTTGTCCCTTCAGTTGTCTGGAACACTTGAATTTATCCCTCCCAATTCAGTTCCAAAGGCTAATGGTTCTGTGAAGAATCTTCAGATTCTTCTACAAAGACTTGGATTGCCTCCCTGGGCATCCATAACATTCTGGTAACCTTCTCCCCAAACTGATGTCCCTCTCTTCAATCATTTTCACTATCAAAAACTTGTATTGACTACTGATAATATTGGAGGATCTATGGTCTCACTGGTAGATATAAATAAGTCCAAATTCTTGCTCTTGGAAGTTCGCTCTCCAGCAATCACATCTACTAAATAATTATTCAGAATGCATTTTTTAACAGATTTATTAAGATGCAATTCACATACCATATAACTTGTCTGTGCAATTCAGTGGTTTTTAATGCAGTCACAGAGTTGGGTAACCACCACCACAATCAGTTTTAGAGCATGTTCATCATTTCCCCAAACTCTATACCCACTAACAATCACTTTCTTTTCCCCTCTCACCTCATCCCCTTCCCCAGGGAACCATAGTTTATTCTCTGTCTCCATAGATTTGCCTATTCTGGACATTCTTATAAATTGAACTACACAATATGTGGTCTTTTATGCTTGGCTTCTTCCACTTAAAATAACATTTTTTGAAGATTTTTAAAACGTTTATTTATTTATTTTAGAAAGAGAGAGAAAGCACATGCATGAGGAGCAGGGGGAGGAGAGAGAATTTCAAGCAAACCCCCACAGAAATGGATGCAGGGCCCCATTTCACCACCCCTAGAACACGACCTGAGCTGAAACCAGAACATTTTTTTTCCAAAGTTCAACCACATTGTAGTCTTTACTTTTAATTCCTTTTTACTGCCCAATAATAATCCATTGCATGGGTATACCGTATTTAATTATTCATTCATCAGTTAATGGACATTTAGTTCACTTCCATGTTTTGGTTATTAGAAGCAATATTGTTATGAACATTTATATACATGTTTTGCCTGAAAATATGCTGTCATTTCTCTTAAGCATATACCTAGGATGGGAACTGCTGAGTCATATGATGTAGTCAGTTAAAATGTGGCCCCCAAAGTATATGTTCATACCTAAATCCCATAATCTATAGAGGATTATTGCAGATGTAATTAAGTTGAAAATCTTCAAATGGTATTTTGGATTACCTGGATAAGCCTTAAATACATGTGTCCTCATAAGCGACAGAAAAAGACAAAACAGAGGAAAAGGGCATGTAAAGATGAAAGCAAAGTTTGGAGTTATGCAGCCATAAGTCAAAGAAAACATGGAGCTACCAGAAACTTAGAATCAGGGCAGTAGCCTCAACTAGAGAATTTGGAGGGAGTATATGCCATCTTAATAATCTTAAATCTTCTGATTCAAGAACATATGTCTTTCAATTTGTTTATATCTTCTTTATTTCAACAACTTTTTTTGTTGTTTGTTTAAGTTTCTCCCTTCTTTTGTCAAATTCATTCTTAAGTAAATTATTCTTTTGATGCCATCATAAATGAATTGTATATTTCACGTAAATAAAAATACAAATGATTTTTGTATACTGACATTGTATACTGCAAATTTTCCGAACTTTGCTTTAATAATCTTTGTGTGTGTGTGTGTGTGTGTGTTCCTCAAGATTTTCCAAACACAAAAAGATGTCATCTCCAAATAGAGATAATTTTATATCTTTCTGCCCAATCTGGATGTGTTATTTTCCCCCCTTACCTTGTGAATTTAGTCTTATTACTTGTTATGGAGCTATTCGGAATTTATCTCATTTTGAGTCAGTATTGGTACCTTTTGTCTTTCTGAGAATTTGTTACGTCATTTAGGTTACCAAATTTTTTGGCATACAAATGTTTGTAGCATTCCTTTATAAATTTATTCTTTTTTAAGACTGTTTTGGATATTCTTAATCTCTTGAATTTCCATAGGAATTTTAAGGTCAGCTTGTCAATTACTGTAAAAAAAAATACCCCCTGATTTTATTTAACTTCAGCCTTTTTTCTTGATAAATCCAAATAAATGTCAGTTTTGTTGACTTTTTTTTTTCCCAAGAATCAACCAGGTTTTATTGATTTTTTTTTACTGTTCTTTTTTTCTATTTTCTTTTTAACTTAGTTTTGTTCTAAATTAATTTCTTTCTTTCTTTCTTTCTTTCTTTCTTTCTTTCTTTTACTTTCTCTGGGTTAAGTTTGATCTTGTAGTTTTCTTTTTGACAGTTTATTGATATTTTATAATATAGGTATTTGTTGTTATATATTTCCCTCTAAGAACTTCTCTTTTTTTTTTAAAAGATTTTATTTATTTATTTGACAGACAGAGATCACAAGTAGGCAGAGAGGCAGACAGAGAGAGGAGGAAGCAGGCTCCCTGCTGAGCAGAGAGCCCAATATGGAGCTTGATCCCAGGACCCTGGGATCATGACCTGATCTGAAGGCAGAGGCTTTAACCCACTGCGCCACCCAGGCACTCCTTCCTCTAAGAACTTCTACAGCTGCATCTGGTAAGTTTTGCTACATGATTCTTCATTTTCATTTATCTAAGAGTATTTTCTGATTTTCCACTTGTAATTTTTTTTTTTTTTAATCCGTTGATTATTTAGAAGTGTGGTACTTGGAGTCCCTCACTGGCTCAGTAGGCAAAGCATCTTGGCCTCAAGGTTGTGAGTTTGAGCCCCATGTTGAGTGTAGAGATTACTTAAAAAATAAAATATCGAATTTTTCTTAAAGAAGTACACTTCTTAATTGCTTAATATCCATTATTTGTGTATTACCAAATTTCTATTACTGATTTCCAATTTCATACCATTGTAATCTAAGGATGTATTTTGTATGATTTCAATCCTTTTAAACTTATTGTGGCCTATTTTACATCCTAGCAAATGGTCTATCCTGTAGAATGTTTCATGAACACCTGAAAAGCGTGTGTATTCTCGTGTTTGGGGATGCAGTGTCCTTATTAAGACGTATTGCTTCTTAGTGGTTTAAACTGTTGTTCAAGTCTTCTATATTCTTGATGATCTTCTGCATACTTCAGAATTTCTTATTAATTTTAATAAGTGTATTTTAAAAAGCATTCATCTTCTTTTTCTATGTGTGAACAATTTCTTTACCACCAGGAAAAGTCTCTATTTTGGATACCAGTAATTGGAGATTTTGTGATAGAATGTGAAATTCTTAAATGCCTTCACTTAAGGACTCTCTAAAGTTTCACTTCAGTAGAATTATTTGGGGGTTGATGGTACAAGGGTAGAGAGCCAGCCCCTCTCTCCTGCTTCAAGCAGAGCCATAACTGGGAATACACAGAAGCAGAGTGCCCCTGCTTTTGCTATTTTGGAAAATGAACACACTTGTTTATTTAGTCACTCATAAGGAATGACTCAACTGCCTACTGTGAGGTAGGTGTTCAGAGTACTCACAGCAGCTGTCATCCTTGGTCTTATTATTATATAAAACAAACAAACAAACAAACAAAATCTGAGAATCAATCTCAGAGAAAGCAGCTAAGAGTAATAACTGGACATGACCAGCCAATGGAGGAGCTTTCTCCTTCCAGGTAAAGCGAGAGTTATGGCTGCTTTCTTCCTGGAGGTTTAACCACATCCCCTCTTCCCACAAGTCAACCAGATTTACTTAACTCTTGTCAGTTGTTCAGGGTAATGTCCAGTGCCCTTTCCCTCCACCCATCTCCAACATACAATCTTCCCTCTCACCTCCATTAAATTATCTTGCTTTCTGTCTTAAAGTAGAAAGTTCTCTGGATACAGACAGATAAATGTATAAAACCTGACTGTGGAACTTACTAGATATATGACAGTGAGCAATTACCCTAAATTCTATGTTCCTCAGTCTTCTCATCTGGAAGTCAGACATGAAAGCACCTATTTCATAAAATTGTAATAAATGTCTTAAAATACAATAATGTCATTACAGTACCTGGCATATAATAGGCACTCTCCACAAATGGTAGCCTAAAACATACAAACAATAATTCTTAGCTTCTCACTCTGTTTTCTGGCCTATATGCAAACTCTCAGCTAATGGAGTTCATTCTGAAGCCAAAAATGCTGCCTTGTTCTTTTGTCCTGTCCAGCACCTGCAAACAGCTGATCTTTTCTTGAGTGGGTTGGGGGCAAGGATGGGCAAGAGTGAAGTGTCCCCTCTTCCTATTTCTCTGACCATCTGCTGGAAGTCTGCTGGTGAATGGATTGGCCTCCTGGTCCATGCTGCCGCTAGACATTAGCACCCTGCTCCCACAACACTCAAGTTTACCATGCTCCTTTATATTCTGTGCACAGGGCCTGCAAGTACTGCTCCCTGAAACCAGGATCTCTGTCCCACTTACTTCTTCCACTGCTTCCTCTTTTCCCCATTTACTCAGGTTTCTGAAATTCCCAAATCCCTTAGAATTCAGCCCAGTCAAAATGGACAGCAAAAACTGAACCCCAGGACCTTGTCCGCAATGTTCATAGATGCAATGGATGCATCTGTCCTCTACTGAGACACTTCAGGGAGCTTAGAGTGACTCAACACTGACCCAGACAGTCCCTTAATCTAGGCCAGATGGCAAATTGTTCATTATCCTCATTCTGATGGACTTGTTTTTCCCCAAGATGAGCTATTATAATTAATTATCTGCTATCTGGCATTTTATCAACAAATACCATCCATTAACTAACATTTCCATTGCCAGTTTAATGATAATTAATTGTCACAGAGATAACCTGTGGCACTAAAAGATCCCGAAATCACTTCAGGATATAGAGAGTGTCAAAAGTGAGACTAAGAGAGAGAATGGGAGACAGTGAAATAGGCCAAATCATGCTCAGCATAGTTACAATATTAAAAGTACAAAGCAGCATTTCTGTGATGTCCTAGAGACCCCATCCCACCTACAGAAAAACCCCACATAACTCTTTCTAATGGAGCTCCCATATAATATCAAGAAAATCAACGTGTTTTAGGGTTGGCTGGATCTTTTCCAAGAAGTGTGATTCTATGTGTACCTTAAAGTCATAACGTAGCCTATCTCGAGCATTGGTCAGTAGAGGTGGAGCAAAATCATCTCATCCTAAAAGACACAGTGCATCACTCACCATTATTTTATTTAACATCATGCAGTTAAAACAAAACAAAACAAAACAAAACAAACAAAAAATCCTCCCTTTTTCTGGCCATAAGGCTTTTCAGAATAATTAGAAATATTATAAAATATAGCATGACAAGGACCTAAATGGGGAAAAAAAATAAAACCTTGATATAATAACTTTCCTTCTGGGCTTCCCATCATTTTTATTTTTATTGCTTACAGATTACTAATTCCATAACAGGATCAGTCCCCTATTGGGTACATGGTAGGCATTCAAGGCATTTTGGTTTAAGAAGATTCAGTGAGGAAAAGTGGCAAATGCCTCAGCGAAATGTTTTCCCAACTTATAAAATGTTTCTGGATTTTGATTTGCCATGGGAGCTTTAAATAGCCCGTGTCTTTGTTCATGGGCACTATACCTCATTCTGAGCAGTTACACCTAGAACCGGCACCCCCTTCTCGGTGAAGATAGAGCCACCTGAGAGCTACTGGGTTAGAAAGAGCAGGTTGGCCTCAAAATCAAGGCCATTTCCTTCCCCAGAATGATACATGGAAAAAAAGCAACAGAAGGTGGCTATCTCCATAAACACATACTTAGATAGAGCACCTTGTAGAATTCACTGAAGATGTGCCCAAAGAGGATATGTGAATACATGAAAAGAATCTTCAAATTTGGACTTTGAGGTTACTGGGATTCTGCTGTGTCATCTTGACTGTGACTTTTAAGTAAAAGAGGATGATATTTTCTAAATGTTTGAAGGCCATCCTGACTCATTTCTGGAGTTTCTGAGGTCCTCTCTCACTTTGCTGTGTCAAATTGGTCATGCTCTATTGCTTAGGTTAAATTCTTAAAGCTAGGTGGCTCAGGGTCACTAAAGATATGACCAGATTGAAAAAGAAGACCAACAAATATTTATCAAACCTCATGATATCTTCTCTGTGTGGGCAGAGAGCCTTGGTCAGCCTCAGCAGACCCTGAAAGATCTGCTACACTGAAAGCTGGTGGTATTGATAGTAATAACAGAACTGGAAAATCTGCCCCCAATCTCCTATGAGATTTAGAAGCAAGACAAAATGACCATTATCCAATAAACTTACTGGAGAAAATATAGGCCTATGAAATCATATACTTGGTTTCTTCCAAGCCAGGTTTTAAGGGGTTGAGAAAATGTACTCCCAGATAAAGAGACAAAAGAAAAAAGAAAGCCAGAAGACATGGATGAAGGGAAATGATCAAAAGGTTACTAGAAGAATTAAAAATACAGAGGAAAGACAATAAAAATCACAAAGGAGGAAGATAGACTTGGGCTCATAGCTCTTGCAGAGCAGTGGCCAAGAATTTGGGCAAGGCAGGGAGGGGGGCTTCTACTGAAAGGTGTAAGTTCTGAGCTTGCACTGTAAGAGTATCAGCTTTGAGCAATACCCTTCGTCACTAGTGCAGAGCAGGCAAGAATGACCCAATCCCCAGAGGAAACATTTCAGACCAATATAAAGCTGAGTAAGTTCTCTTTTGATCACTCAGACTATGCAGTGCACCCTGCTGTCTTGCATCGTAGACACGCAATAATTCATAAATAGAATAGTGCAGCTTGTGTAGGCGGTGCTTCAAACCTAACACTATTCCACTTTATAGACACTGCAGGCATTGTGGTGGCTGTGTGCCTGTGGATTTGGGATCACCCAGACAAGAGGAAGTCGAGGATGAGCATTTCTCCTTGTAGCCTTTAGTAACATCTTAAACACTGTTTTTCCAAAGAATTTTCTCTTAATTGTATGATGGCTAAATTCAGGTATAATTCTTGCTAGCTGACAAAATCTAATTTAGTTAAATGAACTCAAACTACCCCCAAAAAAGTGACTCCTATTTCATCTTCTCATTTGTGTGTATTTAAACTTTTAATTCAAAAACAGTTTTCTCATTATCTTCAGGAATCAGTATTTTTGTACAAATTTGTTTGCCTCAAACTGTTCAACATTATCTCTTAACTATTTGCACAGCCACAATTTTCCAAAGCATTTTATCCTTCAATACATAAGGCAAAAACACACACAAACTGAATAAAACATTCTTAAAATAAAACCTACAATAAATACAACAAAGCTAATAATTCTATTTCTTTAAATTTCTTTTGGATTCCTCACACATTAATAATTGGTAGAAGGTAAATTTATCATGGTGGAATATGTTCTTATATATGAAATATACTAGGATATACTCCATTTTTTTAAAAGATATTACATGCACTTTTTTTTTTTAATTTTTTATTGAATCCTTTAGTTTCCTTCCAAAGAGAAAGCTTTGCAGAAATAACTTGGGAAAGAAAAATGTTTTTCCTGGTCAAGTAGGGATTTTTTCAGACAGCTCCTCTACTGCCCTCTAAAGCTCATGAACAACTTAACAGCTCTACTCTGCCAATAGTCATTTCTTCAGTTGAGATGCTAGAATTACAGAGACCCTTAGTTTCTGGTCATAGTGCAGTAATTTCAGGCACATTTGCTTAAACATAAGCACCAAATTTAAGACCAGACCTGATAAAGAACAAATAATTTGAAAGGTAAGTGTTGATATTATCCTCAATGCCAGAGCGATTAAGTCCCTATTATTCACATTTTAATACATGACCTAACACACAAGTAGCCAGACTCTTGAGTTTTGAAAACATTCAGTCCTTTTGGGATGCTCCTATATTGTGTTCTTGTGTTTTCTATGTTATCCAGGCCATAGCTGTAGCAGGGATATATTACAAAGAAAAAAAATTGGAAGACAGTATAGGTAATATTATGAACTATATTTCAGAAATTATTAAGTGCCTTATGAAATCACTTTAATAATGTACAATGGAACAGAGTGAGATCTGGGGGCTTTACATTTGGTCAGATTTCTAGAACCTGAGGATAAAAAGCATGTTCCAGAGAAGGAAAGCAAGATACTTGCAAAAAGTAGGACTTGTAGAACCATTTGGCAGAGTGGGAAATGAGAAGAAATGATGTTTTATCTGTTCTTTACACTGGAGGTGAGGCATGGAGTGAAGAAAAAAAACACTGCAATGGAAGGGAAAAAGGAAAATGGGGAAGAAAGCAGACAAGAAAAGGCAATACAGAATGTTTTTGAGCCCTAACTGTGTACTAAGTATTTTTTTTTTGTTCACATAAACATATAAAGTGTTATCTCTATTTTAACAGATGAGAAAGCTGAACTTCAGAAAAAAATACAAAAATGTGGTTTAGTCATACAGTTGGTAAGTGGTAGAGCCAAGCACAGAAAGCTAAGACAACTGTACTAGACATTGTTTACCTTGTATCTCTCAATACTTTGGCCAAACAATCTTCTGGGTCCCAGGTAAGAAGCAAGCATGAGAGGAAGAAACATATAAGGAATAAAGAGGGGCAAACAATCACAGACATAACAGGAAGAAGGGTAATTGCCATCTCAAAGAGCCTTCAGTGACAAAATGAAAAGACACAAGGAGGCAGTTAGTTATAGGAGAATTCTTGGCCAAATTCCTGATGCAAGTCCAGGTGTTAAGAATAATAACAATAACAATATTAATTTGTTCGCTCCGGAAACCTATAATCATTAGGACAATGCTTTTATTCTTTTTAATTTTTAAAAGATTTTATTTATTTATTTCAGACAGAGAGAGAGAGAGCACACGAGTGGGGGAACGGGGCAGAGACAGAAGTAGGCTCCCAGCTGAGCAGGGAGCCCGATGCAGAGCTCAATCCTAGGACCCTTGGACCATGACCTGAGCCAACAGCAGACACTTAACTCACTGAGCTACCCAAGCACCCCAGGACAGTGCTTTTAATTCTAGATGTGCATCAGATGTTGACTGGGATGAGCTACCTCGACTGATTACCAATGCTTTCAGCTGGGTGGCTCTCACAATGAGGCCCCTGGACCAGCAGCATCCACATCATCCTGCAATTGCCCTAAGTGTAAGCTTTTAGCACCCTCCAACCCAAACCTATTAAATAAGAATTTTTGAGGGCAAAGCCCAGAAATGTGTGTTTTAGTAAGTTCTGCAAAGGATTCAGAGGCATACTCAACTTTGAAAAACAGGTTAAGTCCTTTAATTTGTTTCATACGTGTTCTGGGTTCCTATTATTGTCAGGTGTGTTTGAGGGAGCCTGCTGTATGTATTAAGGGGAAATTTTTATCATAGACCTAATAAAAAATGCTCCTTCCCCCTAGAGCTAGGCATAGTAATTCATATTCTCTCCCTTCATTTCAGTCCTGGATTGATTAAATTAGGACAGTAGACTACCAATTCCCAGAGCGCTTAGCAGGCTTGATTTTCTAACTGTGGGTAGAGTAAGGAAATTGCACAAGTTAGGGATTTAGGGAATTAGGAAAGAATAATGAGTAAATTACTCAGGATCCTCATCTCTACATTTCAATTCTATAAGGTGCGCATTTTACATTTTGCCATGATTATGTAAATGGAGCTGGATGGGTTTCCTTAAATTTGCATTTTGTGTTCAGAAGCAGGCTCTACCAATATTCATATGCACTAGTCCCTCTGGGTTTATGGAAAGAAAGTGAGATAATACACAGTCCATGTAATTCCCTTTATCACAAGAGTTTATAATCCTCATCTAATTTTAACCCCACATCATACATGCCAGCCAGGTATATTATTATTTCCATTTCACATGTGAGAACACAGGTTCCTTCAGCTACTTGCCCAGCTGTGGATGAGAATTAAACAGAATTCCTTTTGCCCCTGGATTTGACATTCAAATGGGAGAAACCCATGGTATCCCTTGGAGGGAAGAAAATGCATCATTCTTGATTTTATATCCCTAATGGTATCTAGTAAAACATTTGGAAGGTCATTTAATAGATTTCTTAGCAAAAGCGTGTTACATTTAATTTTATTGGTGGTATTTGGAGAAAGGAAACAAGAAACAAATACGTCATGGACTGAAATATATTTGCATCTCTCCTGGGAACTAATTCATGTTCTAGTTTGTATCACCATAAAACATGACAGTATCTTATGTGGCAGAAGTACCTCTAAGTTCACCAAAATTTCATGAACCCTCTCCCATAATATAAAGTTGTTATAGACAGTGGCTGTCCAGTCAAGGACTATATTTCCCAGTGATCCTTGCATATAAATAGGGCCACATGACCAGTTCTTGCTACTAGAATGGGAGTAGCAGAAATGTGTGTCACATCAAGGGTAAGGTAGGTGAGAAGCATGTATGTCTGGACTTTCTATTTCCCCATCCACTAAATGCAGAGGCTCCTAACGTCCTAGGAGATGGTGGAGCAACAAGGTAGGCACAGCCTGCATTCCTGAACCAGGAGGAAAAGAAAAAAGTCTCCAGGTCGCCAGGAATGCTTACACTGGGGAATTACATGAGTAAGAAAACCAAATTCATTGTGTTAATTTGCTGAAATTTGAAGGTTTATATATTACTGCAAGTATGAATAATTTAATTTAGGAATTTAATTTCCTATATATTTTAATAGAGTTATTTAATTTTCTCTCTTAGATGATAATTTTATTGAGAGGTATTTCCATGTTTGGAAAAGTAATGGGTTATAGAATCTCATAACCTGGGTTCTTCCCTCATAGATTTTGAGAAGCCTGATGGGTTTTTGTTTCTCTTCAAAAATAATACTGATTACAGTGAGTACATTACTTGAAATACAGCTCAGACAGATCTAGATCTTCCTAGACTCTTCCATTTCCAGATGTGTGAGCATAGACAAAGAGATGAGCTTTTTTCCTCTTCTACAAAATAAAGGTTAAAAATCCCCATACTCTAAGATTAAGATTATTATGAAGATGAGAATTAATATCTGTAAATGCCTAGTACAGTGCCTGGCTTACAGCTAGTATTAGCAGCTGGTGGAAGTCTCAAAAATGTTTGCTGCTATTTCCTAGGGAAAAATTACACTTTTCAACATACAGTGCTATATTAATTTCAGGTGTACAATTAGTGATTCAACAATTCTATATATTTCTGAGTGCTTGTAATGATGAGTATACTCTTAATCTCCTTCACCTATTGCAACCATTCCCCTAACGCCTCTCTGGTTTACTCTCTAATATTGAAAATTCTTTCTTGTTTCTTTGTTTTGGTTTTTGTTTTTTTCTTTGTTCATTTGTTTTGTTTCTTAACTCCACATATGAGTGAAATCATATGATATTTGTCTTTCTCTGAATGACTCATTTCACCTAGTATTAAACCCACGAAATCCATCCAGGTTGTTGCAAATGGCAAGATTTCATTCTTTTTTTATGGCTGAGTAATAATCCATTGTGTATATATACCACATCTTTATCCATTAGCCTATCAATGGACACAGGTTGCTCCCATATGGTGGCTGTTGTAAATAATGCTGCAATAAACACAAGGGTGCATATATCTTTTCAAATTGATATTTTGGGTAATCAACCAGTAGTGAGTTACTAAATCATATGGTATTTCTATTTTTAATTTTTTGAGGAACCTCTATACTCTTTTCTACAGTGGCTGCTCCAGTTGGCATTCCCGCCAAAGGTGCACAAGGGCTCCTTTTTCTCCACATCCTTGCCAACATTTGTTGTTGCCTGTGTTTTTCATTTTAGTCATTCTGACAGGGGCGAGGTAATATTGCCCTATGGTTTTGATCTTCATTTCCCTGATGATCAGTGATGCTGAACATCTTTTCATGTATCTGTTGGCCATCTGTATGCCTTCTTGGGAAAATGTCTATTCATGTCTTTTGCCCACTTGTTAACTGGATTGTTTGTGTGTGTTGACTTGCATACGTCCTTTATATATTTTGGATACTAACCCTTTTTTCAAAGTGCCATTTGCAAATATCTACTCCTATTCAGAAGGTTGTCTTTTTTCCTGTGGACTGCTTCCTTTAGCTATGCAGAAGCTTTTACTTTTTGATGTAGTCCTCCAATTGTTTTTGTTCGTTTGTTTGTTTGCTTTTGTTTCCCTTGCCTCAGGAGAGATATCTAGAAAAATGTCATTATGGCTGATGTGAGATAAATTACTGCCTGTGCTCCTTTCTAGGACTTTTTACATTTGGGTCTTTAATCCGTTTTGAGTTTAATTTTGTGCATGGTGTAAGAAACTGGTCCAGTTTCATTCTTTTGCATGTAGTTATCCAGTTTTCCCAGCACCATTTGTGGAAGAGGCTGTCTTTTGTTCATCACATATTTGTGCCTTCTTTGTTGAAGTTTAATTGACCATAAAGTTGTACATTTATCTATGGGCTCTCCATTCTGTTCTAGTAATATTCTATATTTTTGCCTGTACCATAGTGTTTTGATTATTATAGCTTTGTAATATATCTTGAAATCTGGGCTTGTGATACTTCCAGTTTTGTTCTTCTTTTTAAAGATTGATTTGGCTGTTTGAGGTCTTTTGTATTTCCATATAAATGAGGATTATTTGTCCTAGTGCTGAGAAAAATGCTGCTGGGTATTTTGTTAAGAATTGCATTAAATGTGTAGATTGCTTTGGAAAGTATGGCCACTTTAACTATACTTGTTCTATCCTATGGATATGGAATATCTTTCCATGTTTTTTTTTATCATATTCAATTTCTTTCATCATTGTTTTATAGTTTTCAGAGTACAGGTCTTTCATGTCCTTGGTTAAATTTATTCCTTGGTATTTTATTATTTTTGGTTCAATTGTAAATGGAATTGTTTTCTTAATTTCTCTTTCTGCTACTTCGTTTTTAGTGTATAGAAATACAACTGATATCTGTATATTGAGTTTATATACTATAAGTCTACTGAATTCACTTATCAGTTGTAGGAGTTTTTAATGGGAGTCTTTGGGGTTTTCTATATACAGTATCATGTCATCTGCAAATAGTGAAAGTTTTACTTCTTCTTGACCAACTTGGATGTCTTTTATTTCTTTTTCTTGTTTGATTGCTGTGGCTGGCACTTCCAGCACTATATTGAATAAAAGTGGTGAAAGTGGACATTCTTGTCTTATTTCAGACCTTAAGGGAAAAGCTCTCAGTTTTTCACCATTGAGCATGATGTTACCTGTGGGTTTTTCATATATGGCTTTTATTATGTTGATATATATTCCAACTAAACCTACTTGGTTTGGTTAACCCATTCATTATTATTTAACCTCCATGTATTTGTGTCCTTTCTAGAATTTTCCTTATGGTTCATATCTAGTTTTATAGCACTGTGGTCAAAAAAGATGCATGGCGTGACTTTGATCTTTTTGAATTTGTCGAAATTTGTGTTGTTGCCTAATATGTCATCTATTCTGGAGACTGTTCCATGTGCACTTGAAAAAGATGTGCATTCCACTGTTTTAGGATGGAACATTCTGAATATATCTGTTACATCCATCTGGTCCAATATGTCATTCAAAGCTATTATTGTTGATTTTCTGTTTGAATATTCTGTCCATTGATTTAAGTGGGGTGTTAAAGGTCCCCCAGTATTATTGTATTGCTATTGATTACTTCCTTTACTTTTGTTATTAGCTGCTTTATGTATGTGGGTGCTCCCATATTGGGTGCATAAATATTTACAATTATGGTATCTTCTTGTGGGTTGATCCTTTTATGATTGTCATGTCCTTCTTTGTCTCTTATTGCAATTTTTGTTTTAAATTCTACTTTGTCCAATATAAATACTGCTCCCCAGGCTTTCTTTTTCATTTCCATTTGCATGATAAATGTTTTTCTACCCCTTCACTTTCATCTGAAGGTGCCTTACATCTGAAATGAGTCTCCTGTGGGCAACATATAGATGGGTCTGCTTTTTTATCCATTCCATCACCTTGTGTCTTTTGATTGGAGTGTTGAGTCCATTTATACTCCAAGTAACTATTGATCAGCATGTACTTAATACATTTTTCTTACTTGTTTATAGTTGTTTGTGTAGTTCTTTTCTGTTCCTTTCCTTTGCTCTCTTCTCTCATGGTTTGCTAGTTTTCTTTAGTCATATACTTGGATTCCTCTCCCTCTTTCTCTCTCTTTCTCTCTTTTCCTTTTTCCATATCTATCACTGGTTTTTGATTTGTGGTTACCATTAGTTTTATATATAACAGCTTATGCTTATAGCAGTCTATACTAAATTGATGGTCACTTAAGTTTGAACTCATTTTAAAAGCACTAAATTTTTACTTATCTCTCCCTTCCTGGTTTTAGGTATATGGTATTATACTTTATATCCTTTTATTTTGTGAATTACTTGACTGATTTTTATGGATGTACTTAATTTTACTGTTTTTGTGCTTCCTACTTTTCTTACTCCTGCTATTATCTTTCCTTCCCACTCGGAGAGTTTCCATTAAGATTTCCTGTAAGATTAGTTTACTGGTGGTGAATTCCTTTAATTTTTGTTTGTCTGGGAAACTCTTTATCTCTCCCTTCAATTCCGAATGATAACCTTGTTGAATAAAGTATTCTTGGGTGCAGCTTTTTTATTTTCAGCACTTTGCATATATTATGACATTCCCTCTGGCCTACAAAGTTTCTGCTGAAAAATCAGCTGATAGGATGGCTGAGAGTATTCTAATTAGAAATCACTCTCCATTTCTGGATCCCAAAACGAGAAGACATACAGCAAAGCCACAATTGCCACACAATAGGACAAATGACATACTTCTTTGGTCATCACAAGTGGGGATTGGGGGGCCATTTGTTACTGCAACATAACACAGGTTTTCTGACAAATGCATCAGATATATATTTCTCAATCAGAGAAAATAGGAAAATTCTTAAATCGTCCAACTCTCCACCAAGAACCAGGAAGTCCAGCATTTTTCCTCTTCTTCCTTCCTTGCCTCCCATGAATGACCACTAATAAAAACAATGTAGGCTTTATCCTGTCCCACTTTTAGAAGAAATCATGATACTTACAGAGAGTGAAGTATTTTCTGATGATAGTTGAAAAGAGTTAAAAAAAAAAAACAAAATAAAACAAAAACCTGAATATGAGATCTGATTTCTGTTCTGTCTTTGGAAGTTTATATTTAATAAATGGGAATTAGGGCTTTGTAGAAATTCAGTTTACACTATTTTATCACACTATGTAACTTTATTGAGCAGATATGAAACTTGGCTAAGAACTTCATAATTTACAATGAGGGAAAGTCAGCACTTGGAGAAGCCATGTGGGTGGTAAGATGGAAGGCTCAGATTTTGTTTTTGTTTTTGTTTTTGAATTTAACTTCAGTTAGTTAGCATATAGTGTACTATTAGTTTTAGAGGTAGATTTCAGTGATTCATCAGTTTTATATAATACCCAATGCTCTTTACATTAAGTACCTTCCTTAATATCTATCTCCAATTTCCCTATTCCCCCACCCTCCCTTCCATTCCAGCAGCTCTCACAGTTTGTTTCCTATGATTAAGTCCCTTATGGTTTGTCTCCCTCTCTGATTTCATCTTATTTTATTTTTCCTTCCCTTCCCCTATGATCCTCTGTTTTGTTTCTTAAATTGCACATATGAATGAAATAATATGATTGTTTTCCTCTGATTGACTTATTTCACTTAGCTTAATATCCTCTAGTTCCATCTACATCATTGCAAAAGGCAAGATTTCATTTTTTTGATGGCTGAATATATATATATATATATATATATATATATATATATATATTCCACATCTTCTTTGTCTATTCATCTGTCAATGGACATATGTGTTTTTTCCATAGTTTCATTGTTGTAGATATTGTTGGTATAAACATTGGGGTGCAGGTGCCCCTTTGGATGAGTACATTTGTATCTTTGGGGTAAATACCCAGTAGTGCAATTTCTGGGTCATAGGGTAGCTCTATTTTCAATTTTTTGAGGAACCTCCATACTGTTTTCCAGAGTGACTGTACCAGTTTGAATTCCCACCAACAGTGTAAGAAGTTTCCCCTTTCTCTGCATCCTTACCAATTCCTGTCATTTCCTGACTTGCTAATTTTAGTCATTCTGACCAATGTGAGGTGGTGTTTCATTGTGGTTTTGATTTGTACTTCCCTGATGCTGAGTGACATTGAACATTTTTTTCATGTGTCTGTTGGCCTTTTATTTGTCTTTTTGGAGAAATGTCTGTTCATGTCTTTTGCCCTTTTCTTAACTGGATAATTTGTTCTTTGGGTGTTGAGTTTGATAAGTTCTTTATAAATTTTGGATGCCAAAGTCTCAGAATTCTTTTTTTTTTTTTTTTAAGATTTTATTTATTTGACAGAGATCACAAGCAGGCAGAGAAGCAGGCAGAGAGAGAGGAAGGGAAGCAGGCTCCCCGCTGAGCAGAGAGCCCGATGCAGGGCTCCATGACAGGACCCTGAGATCATGACCTGAGCCAAAGGCAGAGGCTTTAACCCACTGAGCCACCCAGGTGCCCCAAAGGCTCAGAATTCTTAACAGGGTTTTGTAGTAACAGAATTTTATAGAAAAGTGACACTCCTGCAGAATAATTCTAAATTTCTCAGACAAATGGCAGAGAGAAACCCAGGATAAAAACATTACCTTTAATTAACTCTTTTCATGAGTTATATGAGAAATATTTACCTGAATTTCTATTGAAGAATAAGCAAGATGAAAAAAAATGAGTATCATTAAGACTTTTGTCAATTACTCAAACTTTTCCAATATTATTATTCTTTTTTTTGGGGGGGTGGCTACAGTATACCTAGCATTTTGCTATTCCACACTCATATTAACTCAGAGACTGTAGATGTGAAAAGCAATATTTCATTCTGGTTTTACTATAATCACAGTGAATCATAGAAGATAAATTCACTGAACTCCAAGTATATGGGCAATGCATGCCACAGGCTATGTTCTAACTTTATGGGGTTTTCTCTGCAAAACCAAAGAGTTACTTCAAAACTATATGTTATGGAAGTCTCTTCCCCTCCCTCCCACAGTTGCTAAGATCTCTTGAAAAGAATGGCTTTCTCTGCTTGACTTATTTTGGCTCATTGAACATATTAAAAAGAAAAGAAAAGAAAAGAAAAAGATAAAAGGAAAGAATGCCTCTTCCCAAAAGCATCATCTAGAATGATCAGACCTTTACACAGAGGCTGTCCTAGGTCATGTCAGGGTGAAGGAAGTAGCAGAACAGGACAAGGGGTAGAGCCTTTGTGTGAGGAGCAAGAAAGCACTTTTTTAAAAGTTCTGTTCTATTCTTTATTCCTTATGCTTTCCATAGCTTTCCTCTTATACTATATCACATTTTATTGGAGGCTTAACTGACACCATGCAAATCTATTCTTTCTAAAATGGACACTTTGGAGAATATATCCTTCTCTACTCTCATTTAAAAATGCTTTATAATTTGCCAGTGTTTACATATTAGAAATGTAATTACTTCCAAAGCCACACTGAGTTGCATTCATGTTGATGCTTATCTTCATCTAACAAGTAAAATGGAGCTTGGAGAAGACAGGACAGATGGGAGTTGGAACTCAGGCCACCATGCCCACAGACATATGACATAAGAAACACCATGACCTACCCATGGAACCAATACTTGACAGCTTGACAAGTTTCAGTACTCTATTAACTGGCATTTCCTAACAAATGTTAGTAAAGATTTAAAATTGTATCATTAACAACCATCATTTAACTAATTTTCCAGTGATCAGGAAATCTCCAACAATATATTTAATACTGACCACCCATGGCGCACTTTTCAAAAACCTTTTTTGGATAATAAAAAACAAGTTCTTGGTTCCAAGACTTACAGAATTGTACTCCAGTATACTTCTTGAAATGCAAAATTCAGTTATATTGCAGCTGCAGAGACAGAAATTTTGGGAAACTCTGATATTAAAGCCAAAGAACTATTAATCTCCATATCACTGGCGATTTCAAATTTTGACATGTAAAAATTACAATCCTATTTTTTTACCCTGTTCTAGAAGATTAAAAAATCTTCTAGATAATGTAGCCATGTTATTTAATTTTTAATTTCCACAAACCTCACTTTAAAATGCATAAACCACTTTATCATGAAAAGCATCTTTCTCTTTAATGCTATGCCATTAAATTCTTATTCCAGCAGTGCCTTCTCACAGATTAGTTTTCTAAAGGGAAAAAGTATATATTCTCACTGCTTTTCATATGAAGACCAAGGATCCTGCCTTCTGGATTAATAGAGTTTAGTTCAAATCTGATACTTAATAAACATGTCCAACCCAAAAGCAAAAAGAAGGGTTCATTGGAGGTATTTCTATCTTCACTTGAGAACCAATTAAATTCTGTATTTCACAGAGAGAAAACTGGAAGAAAAGTAATATCTATCTATCTATCTATCCATCTATCTATTTACCTATGTATCTATGTATGTATATATGTATGTATGTATCTATCTATCTGCCTACTTATGTATCTGCATATCTATGCATTTATGTATTTATGCATCTATCTATCTACTCAAGCTTCTCATGGCATTGTTTAAGTAGAATTTATTAGCTTTATTTTAAATAAGATTCTTTTTTATTAAGATTTTATTTATTTATTTGACAGACAGAGATCAAAAGTAGGCAGAGAGGCAGGAAGAGAGAAAGGAAGGGAAGCAGGTTCCCTGCTGAGCAGAGAGCCTGATGTGGAGCTCTATCCCAGGACCCTGGTCATGACCTGAGCTGAAGGCAGAGGCTTTAACCCACTGAGCCACCCAGGCAACCCTTAAATAATAAGATTGTAAAACACAGACGTGAATTTGTGTGGCCTAGTGCTAAAACCTGGAGAAGCTGTAAGTCAAACCTGAGTTGCCAATCTCGTATACTCTGATGGTCACACATTTTCTTTTAGACTCTAGGACCAAGTGTGTGTGTCTGTCCCTTCCTCTGGGGTAGCTCTGTCCTTAAAATGTAGGACACTTTTATTCTTCTTTGTGTCCCCCCGACCCTGAATTCAGTCCCTGACCCCGAGGGATGTAATAGCAGAGGGCTTGTCACTAGCAGTTTCTCGCTTGAAAAATATTTGTTGAATACATTTTCTTAAAAAATCATCTCTGTTTTTAAATTTTCAGTATTATAGTCTGATCTATGGTTGGGATATAATGAATTAGAGTCCTATAAGTTATTCTGACCATATTTCTAGAGCCAATTATTCTTCAGTTTATCTATTTAATTTTTTTTCTTTTGTAAACAACTATCCTTCCTGAACTTTCTACAGATCCTTAGGGCAGCTTTGTATTATCAAGCTATTTCTCAGTGCTGTGCTTGACACCCCTAGCTCAGATTCAGAAGCAAATTTAATGAGCTTATTTTATAGCTTCTACTCTGGATCTTGATGAAAATATTAAATCTAGTGATCAAGACTAATTCCTATTGAATAACATTGACTTTTCTTGCATCCTGAAGTTAAAAATAGCCCTCTTTTCTGGGTAGAACATCCCAGCTAACAGTATATCAATTAATTCATGTATCATGGGTGCCATGATTCCACAGTTTACTGAAACATGTTGTGGGGGCAACACCAGTAGCCTTGCTATAGACAAATGTGAACATTTATATGGCTTTTCTTGACCCTCCAAACCTGCTTGTTTACAATAGAAACAAGAAGTTGTGTTATTTTAAAACATTATTATGTTAGTTCTCATGGTGTTCTCTCAAAAATATTAGTCAAAATGTGTTATAATTAATTTCCTATGAGAGCACAGCATTAAAAAAAAAAGGTGTATAAGTCCCACTGGGTCCTCATTGTCCTGGCTTAAGGCCACTCTGATGTGTCCCCTAAGTGTTATAGTGATAATAGAATATTTTAGCCAAAGGAATATAAACCCAACAGTATTTTCCTGCATGGCTTATTGTAATCATCTCTCACAGCTTATTTTCTTATTTTTTTTTCCTTTTTGAAATGTTGTTATAAAACAAACCAGTTATTCCAAGCCTGCCTTCAACATCTCTAATCATTTAGTATCAACCTGTCAACATATCCTGTTATCATTTAAAAAATACCCCATTTTTATTTCTTAGAAAAATCTCTGCCTTTCTCACTTTTTTAAGTGGCATTTGACTTTTTTTCCCTTTTATTGTTGCTTTTGGTTGGTGTATCTTGTTGTTGTTGTTTCATATCTAGCTAACATCCCATTTTTTAAACATTCCATATTAACATTGAAAGACTGAGGGTCCTAGGTTGTTTTTATTGTGTTCCTTTGATCTTTTGTTATTTATTTTTATTTCTTTTTTTAAATTAACATCTAATGTATTATTTGCCCCAGGGGTACAAGTTTGTGAATCATCAGGCTTACACATTTCACAGCATTCACCATAGCACATACCCTCCCCAGTGTCCATAACCCAGCCCCCTATCCCTATCCCCCACGCCCCAGCAACCTCCAATTTGTTTCCTGAGATTAAGAGTCTCTTTTATGGTTTGTCTCCCTCTGGATCCCATCTTTTGTTATTTTCTATGTAGCACTTTTCTCAATAAAGACTCCAAGTTCTTTTTTCAGGTAGAACTTGAGCTGAAATCTCAAAGGCCATCCTCTTATTGATGGATCTCAGTCTAGCTTTTGCTTTATCACCCCAACTAAGACCTAAATAACTACCTCCTATCTGCTGCTACATAAAAACTAGGGTGATAAAGTTAGTTTCCCGAATGCCAGAAGTACAATTTTCCTGGGTGCCTTCAATAGTTTTAATACCTAAATATCTATATTGTGTAGAAAAACAGTATCTGTAGGCAGTAAAATTCTCCTTAATAGTGGCAATACAAACAAAGCTAAACAAATAAAAAAATACATCAAAGTTTAGCAATAAAAGGATGTTTTCCAAATGATTGAAGGAGGAGGAGAAAAAGAGCATTTTAGCCCCCACAAATGGCTTTCATTCAGATTCCAAATGCCAGTTATTTTGTCCCCTATGACACTGCTCTCCCCTGGATGCAGGGACATCGCCTTGATTCTGGTCATCTCTCATTTTCTCTCAGAGGATAGGAATGTCCAAGATAAAGCAAGATAGGGAAGGCAATAATGATAAGCACTGTGGCTTTCAGGAGAGTCTTCTGATTTCTCTAGTTTGATCAAAAGGTTTATAGATTCACTGTGAATCCCTTAGACATTACTGAAGGCAAAACTTTAGTAACTTCAGCAGAATTAGATTACCTGAATGGCAACAGATAGAGAGAAAGAACTGGATTTCAGAGCTAGGTCACTTGAGTTCTGGGTTTCAACATTTCCACTTATGTCACTCAGCTTTCTAATCCTAAAATGGAAGGCAGAGGGTCCACCAATTGCTTCATTATTTCTAAAGATACATAATGACAACAATACGTCAATTACATCATGCAGTAGATGATCTTTTATGCCTCTTAGCACTTACCTTTGAACTAGACCTGAGCCTTTCCGTAAGTCTCTGTGATTCAGAAGGAACAGAACCATGGACAAGCCCAAGATCTGCAGGGCATAAGTCAGTCAGAAGACACTCAACTCTTACCAACCACTTGCTTTTACATTACCCCCAGTCTCATCCTGCTGCTGTCCCAGGAGAACAAAAGAAGAAATAAAATAGGAAAAATGCATATAAAATAAGGCTCATATGGCAGAACATAGTAGATAATGATGGTAATTTTTTTTAAAAGATTTTATTTATTTATTTGACAGAGATCACAAATAGGCAGAGAGGCAGGCGGGGGGAGGGGAGCAGGATCCCCCCGCTGAGGAGAGAGCCCGATGCGGGTCTCGATCCCGGGACCCTGAGATCAGGACCCGAGCTGAAGGCAGAAGCTTTAACCCACTGAGCCACCAAGGCGCCCCTAATGATGATAAATTAAAAACAATTTGCTAAGCACTGACCATGTGCTTAACTCTGCAGGAAGGCAGATGTGTCTGACATGGTTCCTGTCCTCAAATGACTCATATGAAATTGAGTGCATGATAAAGTAGAAAATATGATTGAATGTAGATAGTGTGGTTGACTATAAAAATTGTAGGATCTGAGTTTATATTTGTTGTTGTTTTTACTAACCCTGTCTGGGTTTTTTCATGTTTTTTGGTTGGTTGATTGATTTATGCTATCTGAATTATGCTTAGTTTGTACAATTAAATGAATTGAGAAGTTGCTCATCTCTCTATTGGTTAACTTAAGAAATATCTGGGTTTTGAAAATTTATTTCACTTTCCTATAAAACCATTTACCCAAGTGCTTTTTAAAGATGCAATAAGAAACCCAGATAAATGATATTAGAAGAAAGAAAGCATACAGAACTTGGACCCAGAGAGATTTCTTAAATTCTATAATAATCTACAAATTTAAATGGTTCAACTTGAAAAGGTAGATGAAAGTAATAGTTTTAAAGGAAAATACAATAAAACTGGTACAAAACTTTAGAAAACCTAAATAAGCTAAGAACCACTTAAGAAATTTTAAAAGTATGTAGTCACATATTCCCATCTTAAAACCCTAAGTAAAATAGGAAAAACAATCTCATTTGGGTTATGACATAAAGAAACTTCTTCAACTTGATGAAAGATAATTAAAACAACCTCATCAAAATATGTTTTATAACAATGATTCATTAGAAGCAGTAAGTCCCTCTAAAGTGACTAGAAAACTTGATTACATCAGGTCAAGCAAATGAAAAACTCAGAACTAATGAGAAAGCTAAAGTGGTAAGGTATGAAATAATTATTCATAAAGCTATAATTTTGTATACATGAGCAATCATCAAATAGGGAATATATAAAAAGATCTCTTTACAATAATAATAAGACCTATAAAACAGATAAGGACAAGACCAATTAAATTATTAAAGAACCCATATGTAAAAACTATACAACATAAATGAAGAACAGAAAAAGAAGACTTAATAAATGGAAAGACTTAAAATATTCTTAGTGTGTACATTCAATATTGTTAGAGTTGTGAGTTACCTCCCCACTAAGTAATTTATAAATATTTCATGGCCCCAAACAAAATCTCAAGAGATCTGTTTTATTACATAGGGCGGTCTCATTTAAATATAAGACTGATAGAATAAATGCAGGGGAAAAGCACAAGAAATTAAACAGAATAACGAGAGGAAACCTGTACTACCAGGTAACAAAACAATATTTCCAGTAGCAGGGCACTGATACATATGTAGAAAGCCTCATCATTGCAACAGGCTAGAAAGTTCTGCAGTAGAACAACAGGTATTTGGAAAACATCAAAATTTCTGCAGGAAGTATAAACTACTCAATAAATATCATAAGAAAAGCTGGCTAATCAAAGAAAATTTTCAAATACCAGATCTTGTGTGAGTTCAAGGGATTCAGGACAAATCCATTCAAAAGATAGGACAGATGAGGCTGTGGTAACAATGAGTCACAGTGGTTTCACTTGGGGCAGATCTATTAGGTCGCCTTGCAGGAAAGAGGAAGTCCCTTATAGCAGGAGACCTTTCAGAAGCAGTGGTGCAGGACCACTACTGGAAATGGCAAGGAGGGGAAGGGAAATCCAGGAGAGGAGCTTACCCATCTAGGTGACTTCACTCAGCAATACTGGGGGTCTGAGTTTTCTGAAAGTGCAGCTTGGTTTTGGTGTTTTTTTTAAAATCCCCAGAGTGTAACTTTTCTATGTCTAATAGAGGCAGGTGCAGCTTTGTGGGGAATGCAAAGCAAGTAGGCTCTAGCTGGCTAAAGATCTGCTTATTGGGGCTACGTTTAAAACAACTGGGTATGTGATAATTTGCGTTTGGTGCTGGTGGGCTTTTGAGCTAATGGGTCCCAGTCTACTATGAAAAATAAACAACTTAGGGCCAATATATAGGGATCATCTTTGGCTCATGAATGTAATAGATCCTCACCTTACTTTTTCCATGTACCTATCTATTTATGCATATATCTCAGACAGTTTAGATAAAAATATTGTTATAAGTATAGGAAAATAAATTTATAATATCAGGATGGATAAAACCTAAACCTAGAAGCCATATATTTAAAAATGGTTGCATTTGACTACATAAAATGTTTAAAGTTCCCTAATAATAACTGATATTTATATGATATTTATAGTAATGGATATAAATTTGTTTTTTTCAATCCTGGCCCCAATTTATGAGCCTAGGTACTGTTATTCCCATTTCACTGTTAATTATATAACTAATTGCATAATATGCTACATTAGATTGATTTGCAGGATTGCTACATAAAGTGGTATAGGTTGTACACTACACAGTTTCACCAGTGTGTGCATCGGGGGAGAAGTGGCATTCTTACAGACTTTGAGGTGAGTTGTGCCCCCAGAGTGTTACTTCACACAAGCTATACAACTGAACTCAGCAGTTTTCTAGAGTTCCTAAACTCCTTAAAGTGTTCCCTGTCTCCATACTGAACATGCCATAGACCCTACAGATATGCCCTCCACTATCTACTTTGTGAGCACGAACTTAGAATTCCAGACTCAACCCGAAGTCCCTTTCATCTGAAAGAGCTTTGCAGGCCCAATCCTGGCACACACCACAAAGTCAAAGTAACCACTTTCTTCTCCATCCTCCCATGGTCTCTTCCATAACCTACCTTCCTCCAACATTAATAATTTCATCTTGCTTCTCAATTCACTCATTGGCTCCCCCACCAGATTGCAAGCTGCTTGAGCTCAGAAACTCTTCTTAATCATCGTCGCATAAATGGTTCCTGTCATAGGGTCTGATATATTGTAGGTATTTAATAACTATTTGTTGATTAAATAAATAACAAGGCCCAGAGAGAGACTCTACTGGTTGGCAATCTGCAAGATACGGTTTTCTTTGTTCCCATTTGGTGATATTATCAAACATTTACTGGAGGGCATAGAATAATTGAGAGCATTTGTAGTTGTCTTTTCACACATTAATTAGCACGGAGACAGTTCTCAGCTATAAAATCTTTACAGTTAGCAAAACACTCCCATCAGCAGCTACTATTAAACATTATAGATAAATACTGCAACATTAAGTTTTGTGGCAGTGCAAATAAAAGTGTTAGCAAGGAACATAATTATATCACTGTGCTCTTTTAAATTATTAAATGCTAACACTTTCTTCATTTACAACCACTCCATTACTCCTCACTGCCTAATGTCCATAATTCTTAGTAAAGTCTAGAAGCTATTTATAATTTGACCCTTGTCTAAGTTCACCTGCCAGCCTACCCTACTTCTAATTCCACATATGCCCTGTCATGCATACACTGTATCCTCAGACACTCTAGTGCTGGAAATTGCAACTTGCAACTGCCCTCATCCAGCTCCCTTCCCTGAATCATCTCTCAACTTTAGATTTTGGCATATTCTGGGGCGCCTGGGTGGCTCAGTCGGTTAGGCATCTGCCTTTGGCTCAGGTCATAATCTCAGGGTCCTAGGATCAAGTCCCATGTGGGGCTCCCTGCTCAGCGGGGAGTCTGCTTCTCCCTCTCCCTGTACCTGCTGCTCCCCCAGCTTGTGCTTGTTTTCTCTCTCTCTCTGTCAAATAAATAAATAAAATGTTAAAAAAAATAGATTTTGGCATATTCTGTCAACCTCACCAAAAATGTCCTTCCAACTTTCATAGACTTGAAGCTGTTTTAATACCTTTGGTCTCAGCTTAAAAGCCACATCCCATCCTCTGTGAACCCCCTCCCCCAACCCCAGCAGAATCATGGCCTCCTTGTCTGCAATGTTTATGGTCCCGGGTATGCAACTGAACAGTGCTTATCACGATATCTATCATTGTCACATTTCGCATCTACCTTTCACCTCTTTGAAAAAAGTGGTGGAGTCTTGCTTATTCATGAATCCCCAGTATCCAAGACACAGAATGATGGCATTCACAGAATCGCCGCTTACCCCGTGAGTGATGCAGAGCAAATAGGAGTCTGGCTCAGGCCCCACTCTCAGTCACTGGTTTGGAGAAAAGCCCCCCTTGGAGTAAGTTCACCTCTGCCTTGCACTGGGGGGCATGGCCTGGGATTTGGTTTCACCCTATTATTTTTGCCTGGTGGCAAAGGAAGGAAACTCATAGAAAGAATTCCAGGAAGATCCACCTCTCTATTTCTATTTTCCCCACATTCTAGGCTTCACACAGCTGGTCAATTTAGGTCAGCTTCCTGGAAACGCAGCAACATAGAAATGAGCTGCATCTACTTACTCTTATTTTTTATTAGCTCTGGTACTTTTTGATCAGTACAAAGAATCTGCTGGACATTACCACAGTGCAATGACCCTGATGAGTGTCTCCTTTTTTTTTTTTTTTTACAGTGAATTACTCACTTCCTCTCGCAATGCTGCTGATAGGAGCTGCAGGCAGTGTAGGGGCTTAGAAGTTGTGCTTTGGGCTTGGATTAGAGCACAAATTTAATAATTCCCACTCAAAAGCAACTTCCAAGATAAAGCCAGAATTTATAAAATGAGAGGTGCTCTGAACATAGGTGATAAGAAATAAGTAATGTATTCTAGGTGGTTTTAGAGTTTTATCTCCCTATCCCCCAAGATCAAATGAAACGGAAGGATTCATCTCAAGAACCATCAGTGAAATTGTGAGTTCTGCTCATGTTCATATTTTCTGTAATCTAGTTCTAATTAAATTAAGAGAAAATTAAAAAGACATTTTTTTTCCTTTTTCTAAAAAACTGCTTAAGATAATACTTCTCAATTGCATCATTCTAAATATTCTCCTCAAACTTGGCTTTCCTACCATTAGGTCATTTCCTATCACTACGCCATTTTCTAATTTTCAAATAAAGTTTTTTAAAAAAATTAGAACAGGGGTGCCCAGGTGGCTCAGTCAGTTAAGTGTCTACCTTTGGCTCAGGTCTTATTCCCAAGGTCCTGGGATTGAGCCCTGCAGTAATCCCCTTGCTCAGCAGGAAACCTGCTTCTCCCTCTTCCTCTGCACTTCCCCTATTTGTGTTCTCTCTCTCTCTGCCAAATGAATAAATAAAAATCTTTTAAAAATTTTAAAAATTAGAACAGCTTTATATTTACATAAAAAAAATCTTGAAGCTAGTACAGAGAGTTCATTCTACCCAGTTCCCCTTTTACTAACACCTCATACTACCTTGGCACACTTGTTACAATATCAATACATATTTACTAACTAAAATCATGCTTTATTTCTTTAATTTTTTTATTATTATGTTTGTTAGCCAACACATACTACACCATTAGTTTCTGATGTAATGTTCAACAATTCATTAGCGGCGTATAACACCCAGTGCTCATCACCATTCATGCCCTCCTTAATACCCATCACCCCGTTAACTCCCCCCCTTCCATAAGCCTAAATTTGGTTCCCGGAGTCCAGAATCTCTCTTGGGTTGTCTCCCTCTCTGATTTCTTTCCATTCAATTTTCCCTGTGGTTCTCTATGCTATTCCTTATTTTCCACATATGAGCGAAAAGTCCATACTTTACTCAGATTTCTTTACTTCTCCTCTAGAATTCTTTTCGGTGCCAGGATCCCACTGGGGATAGCAAATTACATTTGGTTGTCATGTCTGCTTAGGCTCCTCTTGGCTGTGACAGTTTCTTAGACTTTCCTTGTTTCTGATTCCTTGTCTATTTTGAGAGCACTGGTCAGGTATTTTGTACAATGCCTCTCAAGTGGGATTAGTCACCCATTTTTCTCATGATTAGACCAGGATTACATATTTTCCTCTGCAGGAAGACCACAGAGGTAAAGTGCCAATTTCATCATATCATATCAAAGACGCATACTGTGTCAACATGACCTATCACTATTGATAATAATCTTGATCACCTAGCTAAGGGATGTCTGGCAGGCTTCCTCAGAATAAAGTTATTTTTTTTTCCTCCTTTTCCATGCTGTGCTCCTTAGAAAGTAGTCAATATAATCAGCCCATACTTAAGGAATGGGAGGTTATGGTCCATCTCTGTGACAGCAAAGTATCTACAAAAATTATGTGGAATTTTCCACATGTGGATTTGCCTGTTATCCCTCATTAATTGATTTATTCAACCATTTATTTCCTTGAGCATGAAATCATGGACATTCATTTTTATTTGGGCTTGTAATAAAACTATCACCTTATTTTTCTGCCCCAATAATTCCAGCTTTGGCCATTGAAAATTAACTGAGTTGGTTTCTGTGTCCCTTTGGCATCACTGTAGATTTTGGTTTGTGTTTTTAATTTAGTATTTCCTTACTTTTAAATTCATCTTGTTTATGTTCTGTCTCAGTCCTAGAATCAACTATTTCACCAAGGAGACGTGGTTCCTTTGGGTGAAGAATGGTGTTAATTACCCAAATCTGGGTACTAGGTGTGCTCATTGCTACTGGAGTGTTGTGGATTCTAGGTCCTCTGACAGAGCAATAGAATATATGTCTGTGTACTAAACTGTGTATATATCCATATATCTGAATATTTCTATATTTACCTACCTGTATCTATATTGAGCTAAACATGCATTCATACTGATATGTCTGGTTTTAACCCATTACCACATGAATTAGTCTAGCCTCCTCCCTTTGCTTACCTATAACGCCTCACTCAAAAATGAGTAACTTGGCTCTCCCACCCACCATCTATTTAGGTAAATGGTCAATTCCAGTAAATACATATAACAGTTCCAGAATTGTTAACCCATGCCCTATGAAAAACAGTCCATTTATTTTCCAAACTATATTTCATTTCTAATTTTGGACTTTCTTGAATCTGGAAAAAAACTGTGGGAAAAAAATTTAAAAAGGAGAGATGATGTCAACACAAGTTAAATGAAGCAAAACTAAAGAATAAGGATACAGTAAAGAAGCTCTACACTACACTACGGATCCAGGAAACAGAATGAAGAACATGGAAGAAGGTACTTTAATTAATGTTACTTTGGTTAGATACATTTTAATAGTAAAATAAAACCAAATTATCAGTCATGTAGAAAGCAGGAATTAAGAAACACAAAGAGCATGAGTGTTGGCTGTGGGGAAGTAAACCCATACCAGGAGAATACAGGTTCCAGAAAGCAGGGAAAAGGAAAGGAATCTAACAATCGGTTACATAGGTAATGAAGGTGATGAAAATAAAGTTAGGAGGGCCATAGAGTTGGGATCTCAGGATCTAAATATCTGTGACAGGGAAAGAATCGACACTTTCTCTGTAAAGGGTCTTCTAAGTTCTTTTTCTTAGGGATTTAACATAGAGCCTATGGGGAAGAGTCCAAGTATTAATTAATTGAAGCAAAAAAGAAATTAAGAACATTTGGTAAACTTTAGCAGTGAGTAATGTCCTTTAGGAGCTGACACAAAGCTGTCTTTCCCAAGAAGATTCCTGGGGCCCTAGGCAGGGATCTCTCATCCAAATCTCACAGTAGGATGTTTTCATCATTACTGTAATTATTGGCTTATATGTTTGCAAACAAGAGAGTGAGGTCTATAAGTTCAAGGACCATGGCAAGTTCCTTTAGATCATCAATACTTAGTACCATGCTTGGCAGTAAGCAGCAACTTGGTACATATTGATAAATAGAACAAAGGAAAAGAAACACAGACAATGAGGGTTTATGAACAGAGTTGAAAACAAAACAGAACACCCTCCCTCCAGTACTAGATCAATGCCCTTCCAGTTGATTAAGAACGTGGACCTTTGGTGTGTTGGTTTTTCCAAGGTCTTTAAAAAAAAAAAAAAAAAAAAAAAAAAAACCTTAATTGCTGCAATAATAACTAATTCACTAATCTATCTGAAAGGACTGAAATCTATGATGAAAGCACATTATATTACAGCATTTAATTAATCCTATTATTCTACAATCCCATTAACAAGGAGCTCACTAGCATCTTACATCTTTATTTTTCAAGCGAGATATAGCTAAGGAATTATATTATTAAGCATTTCTGTAGTTGTCTAATTGCTGCATGATATATCATGAACACATTTAACCACATTATATTTTTTTGCAGACAATTCCATCTTTGGAAATTGCCTTGGTGATGCAAAAAACCAGAAGGTAGATATTCTGAGTTTGTCCTCTAATTAAAAGATGTCACTAGTTTTCTGTACACTCAGAACATGGGCAACTTTTATCACTGGGAGCTTTTATTCCCAAACTTTTCAGAGAATGAGCCAAACTGTACAAACATTAAGATTTTGACACATCCTTCCAGACTGAAGTTCCAAGTTCTTTGATTGGGAGAAAAAGTGAACTTTGGTAAGTTTAGTGAGACTTTCGATTTCTTAGCTGACTACAGTTTACTTTTAGAGCAGTTAATTTTAATTTTGCCTAATTCTATATGAAATATTTGAGGGTGTAGGATACATGGAAAGGGGTCTTATGGGGAACTTTTTTTTTGCTTTGAAAGGTATTTTTAATTTTATTTAGGTATTTAATGTACTTAATAAAGAACTTTTGTCGAAGTGTACCCATTCTCATACACTTACAGGTTTGGGTTGGTAACAGTGGAAAAGTCATTTAGATACCTGGGCTTCTGCCAGCTCATCTGTAAAAGGGGGACAGCATTAACCTGACTCTTCTTTATATGAGGAAAGAAAGATCTGACTATAAGCTGAGATCCCTTCTAGTACTTGAATTTGATAAAAGACAAATAAGCTAATGAAACACATGTATTTATTTTCCTGGAGTACAGAAGTCTTTCTTGCTTGCCTTCTGCCAATCCCACTCCATCTCCACCACTAAACCACAGAGCCAGAAAGACTTTTCTTTCTTAATAAAGACTTAAAAACACTTGCAAGGCAATAAGGGTGCAGGGAAAACAAAAACAAAACTAAGAACGTAGTAGAAAACACTAGAAATAAGAATCAACTGATACATTATATTTCATCAAGGAAACAGAATTCCTAAGAGATAAATTCACTTGGAAAAGTCATCCCCAAATACCATAAAAGTTCAATATGTGTACATTATCCATTTACTATAAAATTTTTTGTAAGAAAATAATTTTACTTAACCAAAAAAATAAATAAAAATACACACACGCGCGCGCGCGCGCTCGTAACTTTTTACTTTGGCCAAAAGTAAATGTCTGTTTACAGGTTGAGGTATATGAAAGGGACTAGCATTTATCATGGGTTTCCCACTCCTAAATGCTCTCTCTCTCTCTCTCTCTCTCTCTCTCTCTCTCTCTATATATATATATATATATATATATATATATATATTATGATGGAGTGAAAGTAGGGTGTGTGCTGGTGCATCCCAGTGGGTGGGAAAGTTGAAAGTTGCTCAACTTGGAATTTTAAGAAAAGGCCTCTCTGAAGAAGTGGCAGTGCAATTGAAACCAAAGTTTCCACAGGAAGGTAGTTCAAAACAAAACAAATAGGACATGCAAAGGCCTGCAAGTAGAGAGAATAAATCTCCCCATCATTTCCCAATTTCAAGAAAAATGAGGCTCATAAAATAAAAAGCATGATTATAAGAAGCACAGTTTGAATGTAGATAGAAAGTATGGCAGAGATTGGTTAGCTGTTGACAAGTCTTCTCTGTTCTTCCACACGGGCACAGGTCAAGTCAAAATGAATTTCTCAGATACCCTTGTAGCCAGGGATGGCCTTGTGAATAAATGCCAACCAGGGGACTCAGATGGAACTTAAGGAACTCAGGTCCAGACCATTAAAAACTTCCTAGCATGATCCTCCATGCTTTGTCCCTTCAGGTAACAGCTTTGGAAGCAACGCCTTATAGACTGCACAGACACAAAATAAGAGCAAACTGGGCCCCGGAAATGGCAACTGAAATAGAACTCTGTCAGAAACACCCAATGGGAGTTTTTAAAGGGCTAGAAATAAGCTTGTGTTCTGATAAGCCACCTACGTTTTGGGACTTGTTTGTTATATCAGTGTTGCCTTAAATAATGGGCTAAGATGCATTTTGTTATAGGGTTGAGTGAATTTTTAAAATAACATAGCAACATCTCCAAAATTTAAAAGCCAGGGAGGAATAGTAGATGTAGAATAACTGATTAAATGAAATGAATCTCTATTATTACCTTGGGACAATCACAGACTCACTGGATAAAAGTTAATTTTTCAACTCCCTGCACACAATCTTAGAAGTAACCATTTTACTTCTAAGAATAGATTTCCTTCTATAACCATGGACAACTAATTGTGATTTTGAGTAAGAGTGTCTCATAGAAAGTTTTCATGATGAAGTCCAATTACTAGCATTTCCATCATATGTGGATGACCATCTCAAACAAAAAAGATTGAAATAGAAATATCAGCAAATAGAATGTATCCATTTATACACCATTTTGTTAATTACTCAAGTATTTGAGCAGATATCCAAATATACTTGTTGGTGATATATTATTGGTTCTTCTGCCAATATTTCATATTGGGAATTCACAGCACTTGAGTGAATACATGTGTGAATGCTTAACTGAATGGTCCTAATTTCTCAAGGTTTAACTGGAGATAAATTTGTTTTCCTTTAAGACTAGCTTTAAAATATTCTGTAAGATATATCTTCCCCAACTTTGGAGATTATCTGGGGATCATGCCAAGCTCTGGTCACTTATATTTTAAGGAAGTGTCTCATTTTGGTATGTAAGACTCATTTCCTGTATGAACTACCTCAATCCAGTCAAATAAACACTTCATTCTCCAGTGCAAAATTCTCCCCCACAGTGCCCACCCAGGGAGTGCTCCTGCCTTGAAGATCTATAGTAGAGTAGAACAAACCACTATCTTCTTTGTTCACTTCCTTTTACTTCTTTTTCCTACTCATTCTGCTCCTTCAGATTCCTCCAAAAGTCTGAGCAGGACAGTTGTTGAGGAAAGAATGAAGAAGCAAGAGGTCTTTTAGTTACATAGGATACTTCCTTGACTTACATCTTTAGATGAGAACTCCAAACTCTGGTTCTCCTTTGGCACATAAACAGAGTCCCCACCAGGCCATCTGTAAGGTAGTTTTCTCAGACATGGGTGGCACAGTCACTGACTGACCTCTAGACACCTCCTATGCCTGTCCATCCAAATCCTCCATAGCTTCTAAATAATGGTGCTTCTTTGCCTGACCTTCTTAGACAGCCCTCTTAGTTGGGGTCTCCTTAAATGGTTGTGACTATCTTCTAAGGCATCTTAGAAGATAGGCCAGTGGAAAACCAGTACATCCCTGGGGCACCAGATGCAGGTAGCTTCGCCCACTACATTCCCTGCTTTTCCTGATCTCCCACCACAAGAAACTCTAGAGACTTACCCACCTCCACAATTCTTCAGGGACAAAGAAAGACTAGTCCATGCTTATGTGCATGCATCCCACTAAGTCCTGAGGACATTTTTAAGTCTTCCTAAGATCTGTAACCTTGTACTCCATTCTAATATACTAGATTTCCTTTGAGTTTCTATTACCTCAGCAAGGTTCTAGGAAGGCAATAAGAGTCCTGTTTGCCCATCTAGTCTACAGCACAATATCTTTGAGATGATCTCTTGAAAGTTCTTCATTCACTTGAATGAAGCATACCCTCCCCACTTACAGAGGGTAAGAGAAAATCCAAGTTCTGCTCAGCAGACCTTAGACTCACCATCATAGTAACAAATTCCATTTCCCGAAGACTCCTGGCTTCTGTTTAATAGGACAGATGGGAGTTCAAGTGATCACTTAGACAAACTTGTAGCAAGCTCTGTTGGCCTGTCCTGGCAGCTCTAGCACTCTGCTCTGGGAACAGGGCCCACAGACAAAGATACAAGAAGGTTAATTCCACTTCCTTTACATATTTAAGGAGAACATTTATGTGCTCAGAATGAAGAATTTTAAAATCATTAGCTCCCTTAATCCTATAACAATTTCATGAAGTATAGAGGATCATTCCCCAATGTCAGAGTTGATGAGATGGCAAATTCATGCATTGGTCCAGATTGTCAAGGGTCTTGTAAGGGGCTGAGCTGGAACCCTGTCCCACAGTTGAGTAATGCCATTCTCTTAACAGCATCAGTGTTAAAAGATTCATAAGAAGACAAATAGAAGACACAATTATTTTTTAACTGATATGACTGCTGGCCTTAAAGATCTAGGATTACTAACTAGAAATATATAAAAAGTTATAAGACATTGACTTCAAAAATTAATGATCTAAATACCAATGGCAGTAAAACAGAAAATATGATGGGGGAATATCTAAAGCAAACTTTTACCAACAGCAATATTAATAACAACGTTTAAAATATTTAGGAGTAGCCTTAAACAGAAATCTGAAAATCTTCTATTAAAAAAAAAAAAATCCCAACAAAAGTTTAGTAAGACATACAAAAATAAATAAGGAAGTACATTTTATAGCTTTGCCAACTGGCCAGATGTTCAGCTTTGTCAATGGAGAGTACTCAATGGCATCAAAGGAGAAATGGGATTCCTTCCTGGCTCAGGAATGCTTACTTGGCAGAATGACACAGTGGGCATGATTTCTCCAGCACCACACTCCTGTTGGGCACAGCAGCCAGCAACTCCTTCCAGTACCTTTCTTAGGCAGCTTTGTGATAACAAGCCTCTGGGGAGACACCTCTTCATGAACTGCTTTTCCTAGAGTCACAGCCATGCCGTCTTCCACAAGGTCAGGATCTCAACACTTGGGGAGAGATAGCTAATTAACAAGCCTCCCAAAGCAGCAGAGGTTTGGGGGAAGGAAAAAGGGATAAAATTGGAAAGTAGATATCAAGGTGAAGGAAAACACCCCACCTACTGGTTCTGTGGTATCGGTGAGGAGGAGTGGAACACAGCAGCATTTGACAAGACTGAGGGAGAAGCTGAAAGAACACTGTGAACTTAAGGGGTTTTGCCAAATGCAGGCTCTGCAATCCAGCAGACATAGTGGAAGACGATGTGAGGCTGGAGAAGCGTGGGATGTTGGATCCAACCAGAAGACGGAAACAAGCTTTGGGTGATAAGATTCCAAATGATGATGAATGGTGGGGAGCTTTAGGATTCTGTGATGAGTATTCTGAGTAGTAACACTGTTAAACACTGGTCTTTTTTTTTTTTTTTTCTCTCTTTTATTGTGTGGACTGGATCCCTGCATAATTCCACAAATTAACATCTCCTTTGTATTTCCCAAGGGCCATTCTTTCAGAGAAACTTCTAAGATAAATAAATACTTTTTTTGCATGTTATTAGCTAAAATAAAAGAATCAGAACATATTATTAAGACATAACTGATAAAGAATAACTAAGAAAAAGTATCTTTTAAAAAAATGTATTTATTTATTTGAGAGAGAGAGAATGGGAGGGGTGAGGAGGGGCAGAGGTAGAAGGAGAAGCAAACTCCCCACTGAGCAGGGTGACACAGGGCTTGATTCCAGACCTACTGGATCTTGACCTAAACCAAAGCCAGATGCTTAACAGCGTCTTACCACCCATAGACCCTGAAAAGGTGTCTTTTATGTTACCTTATGTTGCCATGATGTCTAAGAACTTTGGATTCAACTGAAATGGAAATTTATACATACAGAAGTTGCTTAGGATACCAGGAATAATACTGTAGGTAATCAGAGAATAAGAGAAGGGATGTCTTGGTCCTGAGATCTGCTGACCTATGTTGCTAAGAATCAACAAAAAAAAACATGGGACCAAATCAGGGGCTTGTGAGAAGAAGCCTGTACTTCCTGTTCTTGTTGCCAAGTTTAAAGAGACAGGTCTGCCTAGTGACACGGAGAGTGTGGCTTCTCAAGCACTAATGGGAAAAAAAAGGCCCAGCCCAACTCTGGCAATAAGGCAGACACCCAGCCTTCTCCACACCAAAGACACCATTTTGATCTTGGTTTGGGCTATATCAGCTCTTGATTCATTCATTGTGACTGGTTTCCCTGCCTCCAGGCTCAGCCTCCTTCAGTCTTCTCAAAACAGTGGAGCCAGATTGGTTTTCTAAGTGTCAATCTGTTATAGTCCCTATCACATAAATATTTTAGTAGTTTCCCACTGCCCAGAGGATATTGTCCAGTCTTCCTGTAAAGGAGGAATAGGTTACTTCTCATTTATCTAAAGTAGACTAGTCAGACTCACATCCAGCCTTCATACTCACAACTGTGTGATACTGTGCAAGCTATTTACCTTCCTTGTGCTAAAGTTTTCTCATCTATAAAACAGAGATATTAAATTCTATGAGCAATGATGTGAAAGGATCCCCTGGAGCAAGGCAATGACACAGCCTTAAGAAACATACCATGTGTGACCGTCAAGAAGGTTCACTAGTTTAGTGCACAGGAAGTACGTACAATAGTGCTTGGCACATAGTCAGCCTTTAGTTAGAGCTCACAGTGATGATGATTACCCCTGTGTCATTTCTGTCTGTGACTCTTAATATCCATCCTCATGGAGTTACATGTTCTAAAATGATGCTGTTTCATACCTCAGGCTCTAGCACCATGATCTTCCAGTCCCTTCCTCCTCTCATGAACTAAACATCCCTCAAGCCCTAGCTCAGACATTTCCTCTCTGTGGTATTCCCTGACTTCACCCAATTTTATATCCACCTTTCCAATTAAGCTACATCAAGTCCAAGACTCTATTGTTAGAGTAAATCCTCTCTACTGACATAGTTGTTCATGTTTCTAGTCTTCTTATGAGAACGGTGTGTCCCAAACCATGCCATTACTTATACCATCATCAAAACTGATGGCATATCCTCCCAAACCTTTACCATAATCAAATACTTTTCCGGAAATCAACTCACAATTTCACTTATATAAATTCATTTCAAAGGGAAACTTATGTAACTATTATAAATTAGTAAGTTAGAAGTATATATCACTCTAAAAATGAATAATAAGGAGCACTTGGGTGACTCAGTCAGTTAAGCATCTGCCTTCAGCTGGGGTCATGATCTCAGGGTCCTGGGTTCGAGCCCTGCATTGGGCTTCCTGCTCAGCAGGGAGTCTGCTTCTCCCTCTGCCCTTTCTTGTGCTCTCTCTCTCTCTGTCTGTCTCATACGAATGCATAAAATCTTTAAAAAAATAAAAAATGAATAATAATTATGACACAACAACAACAACAAAAGATCCTTGTTCATCTACCAGCTAATTCATCAGATATCAACACTTTGGTGGAAAATTCTGTATTGACACATAAAAACTCTGGATGTGGGAAAATCCATAATAATATATTCACCATCTATTATATAATGTTGGGCATGATGATGCTAGTAATCTCAGCAAATGATTCTCAAATTGCCATAATCTTTCAGAAAGTCCCAAATTCAAATTTTGACCTTAAAAGGGGGAAGAAAATTATGGATCTTTACGAATCTAACAACTGACTAGCACAGTGAGATTTTTCAGGAAAAAAAAAATTCACCTGAATATCATTTGTCCATGGAAACCTAATTTTCAAATCTGGAACTGTGATTAATAGGCTGTAATGAAGGTAATGTGAAAGATATTCTTTAACTACTGGGAAAATTTTTGATTACTTCCAAGGGACTACTACCTTCTTCTATTGGATATTAAGAACTATGAAATTGTCTTTGGCCAGCAGATATATCAGAGCCAAATTAGTGTCTCAGCTGTGAGAACAGCTCCAGCCTTTCCACTGTGCTATCTGTGGGTGACTTTTCTGTTAGTGTTGCCTCCCTTTTGAATTTCCTCTTGCCCCTTCTTTAGGTGATGTTTTTAAAACAATGTATCTAAGATTTCTATTGACCCAGATATATAAATAATTATGTTAGTAACCAACCATATAAATCAATGGATGATGGATAAATAAGGAAGGTCACAATGGGTAGTTCAATATGTTGATACATTTAGGCAATTCAGCTGGGGAGGGGTGGAGTTAGTTAAGAGACAGGAAGTGGGGCAAGATGGAAATTAAAAAGCCCCTCAGTGGATATTCCACATCTCAATCTCTTATGACAACAATTTGAAGGCACAGCTACTGACAGCAAAACCAGTTTAATCAACACTTAGGACTTAGCGTCTCAGGAATGACAACTGTGTACACAGATGGGAGATGCTGGGGTGGGTGGAGGCTGGCCTGGCCAAGTGAAAGGCACACCTCTGTCTCACCCTGCAGGGTGAAGCACAGTGCAAGGGGAGCTAAAGCACGGTCACTTATGTTGGAGGATTTAAAATGCAGTTGAGAACACATTAAGGATGCAGGCACCTCCTCACCAGGAGAAACCATGAACTCTTGAACTGGGCCAAACCACAAATACCCCAAGCACTCTGTAGGAGCTCCTGCAATGTGCTACAGTCATGGATTTTTGCTTAGTGACAGCCTCAGCAACCAGTTCTATTCAGCTGAGACTGGTTTTCTGGAAAGCAACACCAATCAACACTCTCTATAAACAACTTATCCAAGTTTTCCGTTTTGTCTTTGAAAAGTCCTGACTTTTGCTCCCTGATGGGACAGCATTTGGGTTGCTGTCCAAATTTGTGTACCCCAAGTTGCAATTCTTTGATCCCAAATAAATATTTTTGCTTAAGTACCATCTCCTGACAATTTTAGGCTAACAGCATATTCAATGACAAAAAAGCAAAGAGTGACTGATTCACAAGAAAACAGATACCAAAACTGAGCTGACAAACTTAAAGTCCAGAAAGGAGAAAGCAATTTTCGTTACTATCTAAGCAATAAAGCCACTGCTTCCGTGGGGGATTGAGTTACTTATAAAGCCACATCATATTATAATTTTCCTTATTAAAATTTTTCAACATATGTCATTTAAAAGTCTTGAAAAATACTGCATAAGCACTGATAATAATTCAAAGCTGATAAAACAATGTGATAACACAAGTGATATAAAGATCAAACAAATCATTGAGAAAAAATAAGTCAAAGTACTTCCCTTTTTTTTCCTTCATAGAAGTCTCTTAGTATTATATTTATTTGACTGACACATGAGATATAAGTTTATATAAGGTGGGAAATAACTTAAATATAGTATAAAGAATCCTGTATTTGGGTAGATAAGAATTCTACAAGCATATGGACAGTGTAACGAAACTATATCATTTTGATGATTATAAAGTCATTTTGAAATAGAACATAATAATATATGCAGAAACACTCTGATTTCAGAGTTTACAAATGTAACCATTACTTTTAAAAGCTGATTTATCTTCCAAGTTCCAATTTCTCTCTCTCAAACGTACATGTGTGCACACACACAGGAACGAATTTCACAAAACAGATTTGGTCTCAAATTTTTTGGAAAACAAAGTATCTAGGAACACAGAGGGTAAATTTCAACTTTGTAAAATTTGAGAGAATCAGAAATTCAAGTTCATATGCAAGGTTACTAACACTGGGTTTCTTTATAAACCCCAATGAGTTAAGTATTAAATCAAAATAGCTACAACAACTACAACAGCAAGTAAAACCAACAGAAAGGTATTTAAGTGGTCAATATCTATGCCACCAATGTTTGTAAAGAGCTTAACACCTTTGTGTTCATCTTAGAAAAAATGTGCTCTGATGAGACCATCATGGAAACAATGAAGACACAATTTCACTTAATTTTTAAGTATTAGCACCTTAATTTGAGTTGTGTGTATAGGAGAGCAAACTGTTTGGGGAGTCAAATGGCCCAGATGTTAGTTTTTGAAATCTACCAGTCATTATCTAATTGGATATTTAGCAACTTCATCTTAAAGAACTTCCCTGAGCTTTAATTACTAAGTTACTGGGAGAGAGAGAGAGAAACAGAGACAGAGAGAGAGAGAGAGACAGAGAGGGAGAGGCAGAGACAAAGAGAGCAAGAGCAACATACCTCTTAAAGGCTATTAACCTCCTCACTCCCAGAGAGGAGCTCCTTGTACCATTCCTTCTACTGATACTGATCTGCCTGGACATAGACTCACAATGCTCAGTATGCTTTGGGAGCCAAACGGCTCAAATAAGATATTCAATCCTATTGGGAAAAGGACCATCTAACTTTTCTTAACTCAAAGGCAGAGCAGCATCTGCTACTTGATTAAACAGGGAGGCTGTCTTAAGTTCTCTAGCAGCATGTCCTACTGGGTCATCATGAAATGCACCTGTTGCTGATCTGAACTAATCTCCCCCATTTTTTCAAGAAGTAGCCAGAATTCACAAGCCAGGGAGGACATCAACTCAGTGGGCAAAGGGATTGTAAACTGGGATGTGATTGTGTTTAACCAACCACCGCCCGTCACCCCCCACCCCAGCCCCACGGACTAGCATTGATGTGTATTTACAAACCATGTAGGATAATCAACTCAACATTTCACATTCATTAAACAAAAAAACACAACACATAAAAACATTAGCAATGCTCCTTGCTCCAGAAGGATTAAATTAGACATAGTAAATGGAGTGGATACAAAACTCAATCATTACTCTTTGGTTACATTACTACAAAGTGCATGCAAATATAAGAGCACTGACTTAGTAGAGATTTATAAGTTTATCATGGTATTAAATCCTGTCTTAATGTATGGGGAAGAAATCTAGTGAAAAAAGAATGTGTTAGTGTGTCTTTTATCTTAAACTCAACAGTAAAATTACTGTAATGAATTCTGTGTAAAATGCCTATAAGTCTTCATCTGAGCTGATTATTTAGGCATAAAATTTCACTTGGGACCTTGTCAAAATGTAAACTTGTTAAGTCTACAAAACCCAGAATACAACTGTTGACTGTGTATACTTGAAAATCATATCATGACTCCCGAATAATGATGATGCTAGTCACATCTTTGGTCCTGTTTTCAACATACACGATGATTCTCCCTTTTTAGCTTCATCTCTTTCATTCTGGTGTCCTAGGCTGTGTTTATATAAATCCAAGTAGAGAAAAGTCTTTCACAAGAGCACGAAAAATAGCACAACATTTAGGTAAGACCTCTCATCTCTAACTTTGGAATCTCTTATATTTAATATAATTTTGCATTCTTTACATTCTTGCCACACAACTTCCTGTTCTCTTGCCTTCCCAAGGTGTTAGAATTCTATAGTTAATCATGAAATTCTGTCAGAGCCAGTGACAATATTTAAGTATGAAAGATATTTAGTTTGGCAATAACCTCAGTGCCTTAAATCACTATCAGTAGGCTAATTTATTCTTAGATCCCTCTTCCTCTGGCTCACACACACACACATACACACACACACACACACACATCTTTGCTCTAACTTGAGCAAATCACAGTTTAAAGAATCTGCAAAGAAATAACCTGTCATGTCGTTGCTCGTGTAAGAAAAAAGTTACAGAAATCCCATTTGGAAATGGACCCTGGACCCTTACCTTTGATTTGTCTCTTGGTTTTATTTGAATGAAAACTTTCACCATCACAACCGCCATCTTCTCATTCATGTCTCAGATGTCCCCAATTTCTCCTGTCCATGAACCTTATGTGTTAAACTTTCTCCAATTTCCCATTTAGAAAAGAAGCGGGAGATGGGGAAGCCAGTCTGGCAAAAATGAACAGAATCATAGGTTTTTCACCTGTTCTCTTAGTCCTGGATGGCTAATGATCCTCATTCCTGCTTCAATTATGCTCTGTGATCCTCAACTCTCACATTTTGTAAATGCAGAAATGTGCTTTCCTAGGAAAGGCAGCCTACATCCAATACCATGTAGACCTATTGTCTATGAACATCTAGATTAAATAAGTTTAAATATTGCTATCAGCATTGTCCCAGCATGTGCAGTGCACCCCCTTTCTTGTATAGTAGGTTCAACTTGTCCCTTGCTGAAAATTTAAAAACAACTTGTCTTTCTGTTTGTCTTTCTCTGGCACTCTCTCTCTCTAATTAGATACATAGATAGATTACAGAGACAATTTTATCTCTCTCTCTCTCTCTCTCTCTCACACACACACACACACACACACACACACACAAACACACACACACACACACTACAGCCTAAGGCAGAAGGCTTGCTGAAGAATATAACTCTAAGTATGGTATCTACCTAATTATCTCTGGATCCCCAAACTAAGGCTTGAAATTATGAAAACAGTATAAAAGACACATTTTCTGTATGAAAATTATAACATCATAGTAGCCCAAATCACTTTACTATCAATACAGAGCTGAAACAGGACACACTCATCTCTATTTCAAGGTGTGATCCATGCCAAAAATGGAAGTTAGCATTTTCCCCTAATTAATAGCCTTGTCTAGATTGAGAAAGTGGAAGTGAGTGGGGAGTCCATTTTTTATGAGAGAATTAATAACAAGACAAAAAAATAGATTAGTTCTTCCCAATATGAATTGAAACTGCAGTTATTACAAAAGAGAAATTATCAAATACTTCTCTGTCACTGCCAGCCTTTTTCCTAAGAACATACAAACACCAGGGCCTCAATTTTTTGATTGGGAGTCTCCCCCCCCCCCAAGGTTCATAACTTTTTTCAATCAGATCTTATGATTTAACAGAAATTGTCTCTTCAAAGTTCTCTGAATCTCACAATAGAGCTTCTTTCTCCAAAACTTTGCCTACAAAGTTATCTTTCTCTGAAATGCACTATTCCTTTTCTCTAGGATTGTTTCTTTCAGGAATAAATTCTAAAATCAGAAACATGAATTTTACCTTTAGTAATTAGGGAAGTCATTTTTCTTATGGAAAAGCTTTGAAAGCTGGCATAATTTAGACTAACATGTGCAAATCTGACTACATTTTGCACATAGTTCAGGACTTAACTGTAATGTTTAGCTTGTCCTAAGAGGTTCTTTAGGTCTACAAGTAAAAATCACATACATGCTGATACATTCTAATTTTTTTTTAAAGATTTTATTTATTTATTTCTCAGAGAGAGAGCGAGCAAGAGCGAGCACAGGCAGACAGAGTGGAAGGCAGAGTCAGAGGGAGAAGCAGGCTCCCTGCGGAGCAAGGAGCCCGATGCGGGACTCGATCCCAGGACGCTGGGATCATGACCTGAGCCGAAGGCAGCTGCTCAACCAACTGAGCCACCCAGGCGTCCCGATACATTCTAATTTTTTTGGAAGAAATGTATACCTAGAAATTGTGGAGTTGATATTTACCAGTTCTTTTGGATAAACATCTTTCATTATTGAAAGTGATTTTACAATCACATCTACCAGTTGTCTCATTATGCAGGCATGTCATTAATGTGGTTGGAAAAACTGGGGCTTATTTAATGTGATAAAATTTCAGTCTACTGTCTTAATTTGGATTTAATCTGACAATTTAAAAAAATGTGCTGCTTCTATACTTCATTTCTTTAAAGAATATCTATTTTATGGGAAAGAAAATTAAAGCTAAATGTAAACTGATCTGTAACCTCACACCCATTGTTTTACTCAAGAAAAGTTACTTCCAATATTTTCTTGCCTAAAATGTTGCTCTTTTAGCCACATCCTCCTTAATATTCCTTTCTCTCTGTATAGAGTAGTTATACCAATTAGCTTTTATGGGGGGAGTATGGTAGGAGGGAAATTCGAGACAGACACACATGTTACATCACTGGTAATTATTTGTGGTAAAGATGCAAACAATACTGTTATCATATACTTAAATCATCCTAATAAATTGTGAATTATACAATAAGAATTATTGTTACAATAAGAAACATCATCTAGGTCAAATACAAACAGGATGGTGAAGGAATAGGAGACCTAAATATCATCAGGTCCCAGATGTTCAGCTAGATAGTTATCAGATCATTCTGAACAGCTACAAGCTCAACAGGAGAGAAGAGAGAAGAGCAGCAATTCTAGGAATAGGATTTCTGGAAGGCAGGACATGTGGAGAAGAGAATCCCAGGCAACATTTGGGAAGATAGACCATGGTGGGAGGGGCCGGCTCCTGGCAAGTGAGAGAGCAGAGGAGCACAAAATTGGAACTTTTAAAAGTCTGCTCCACTGAGGGAGGTCGCTCCAGAGGCTAAGGGAGGGGGAGGTGTGCAGGGTGGGGCCCTCATGGGGACAGTGTGGTCTCAGGACCTGCAGGGTCACAGAAAGATCAGGGATGTCTGAGTGTGGCAGAGCTCCCAGGTATTGGAGCGGGGAAGCAGCTGCAGAGACGGAGCCAAGGAGTGCACTCTCAAGCGTGGGTTTACCTTAAACCATGAGCTACTACTCTACGGGCAGGGACCCAACAAGCAGCAGATCTGGGGAGACTCACCTTCCTCTTCCTGGAGGAGTGGCATGGGAGCACACGGCAGGAATCTGTTGGGTTTGGAGACTCCAAACAGGGCTATGCACCAGAGATAGAAACACTCAGTCACAGGCTGGGTGAGCTTGGAGTGCGGCCAGAAACCAGGGAGAAGGGAGGAACTGACTGCTTTTCTCTGAGGGTGTATTGAGGAGTGGGGCTCTGAGCTCTTGTCTCCTACAGGGCCAGAGATTGGGAGGCTACCATTTTCATTCCTGTCCTCTAAAGCTGTACAAAAGCATTCAGGGAGCAAAAGCTCCCAAGACCAAAGCCAAGCAGATTACTTAACCCGGTCCCTCGCAAGGACATTTGAGACTCATTACAAGAGGCCCCTCCCCCAGAAGATCAGCAAGAACATCCAGCTAAGACCAAGTTCACTGAACAATGAGAACTGTAGAACTCCAGAGCTAGGAGAAAACAACACATAAACTCATGGCTTTTTTCCCATGATCCTTTAATCTGTCAAAGTTAAATTTTTTAAATTTTGTTTTTTATTGTATTTTTAAAATTTTTCCTCTTTCCTATTGTAATGTTTTTTAACTATTTTACCTTATCAATATCTTTTTAAAAATCTTTTTTAACTCTCATTGTTATAGTCATATTTTATCCCTTCATTGTATTTAACCTCATTTTTGGTATACATATAGATTTTATTTTTCTTTAAAATTTTGGGACATTATTTCTTCTAATAGATCAAAATATACCCTAAATCTAGTGTATGACTTTGTTCTAGTCTCCAGCCTGATTATATTCTTCTTTTCCTTTTCTTTTCTTTTTTCAACCAACTTACCAATTCCTTTTTAAGAATCTTTTAAAATTTCCACCTTTATAGTCATATTCCATCCCTTCATCATGTGTATCCTTATTTTTGTGTATGTGTGTGTGTGTGTGTGTGTGTGTCTACACACACTTTTTTTTTCTTTCTCCTCCCCCCTTCTCTCCCCTGGTTTCAGGTTTCTTATGATTTGGTTAATGTGAATTGTCTAATGTATATTTTTCTGGGGTCATTGCTACCTTTTCAGTATTTTGTTCTCTCATTCATCTATTCTTATCTGAATAAAATGACAAGGGAGGAAAATTCACCATGGGGGGGTGGGGAACACAAACTAGAGGCAATACCAATGGCTAGGGATCTAATCAATATGGACATTAGTAATATATCAGAACTAGAGTTCAGAATGATGATTATCAAGGTCCTAGCTGAGCTCAAAAAAAGCATGGAAGATATTAGAGAATCCTTTTCTGGAGAAATAAAACCCCTTTCTGGAGAAATGAAAGAACTAAAATCTAACCAACTTGAGGTTAGGAGGAGTCAAGATGGCAGAGAAGTAGCAGGCTGAGACTATTTCAGCTAGCCGGAGATCAGCTAGATAGCTTATCTAAAGATTGCAAACACCTGAAAATCCATCGGGAGATCGAAGAGAAGAAGAACAGCAATTCTGGAAACAGAAAAACAACCACTTTCTGAAAGGTAGGACCGGTGGAGAAGTGAATCCAAATGACAAGAAGATAGACCCCGGGGGGAGGGGCCGGCTCCTGGCAAGCGGCGGAGCAACGGAGCACAAAATCAGTACTTTTAAAAGTCTGTTCCGCTGAGGGACATCGCTCCAGAGGCTAGACCAGGGCGAAGCCCACACGGAGTCAGCGTGGCCTCAGGTCCTGCAGGGTCACAGAAGGATCAGGGGTGTCTGAGTGTCGCAGAGCTTGCAGGTATTGGAACAGGAAAGGTGGCTACAGAGACAAAGCCGACAGTAAGCTCGCAGCTCGGGGTTACCTTGAACCGGTCGCAGGCTCCGTGAGCTCGGAGTGTGGCCGCAGGTCAGGCAGACGGGAGTAACTGGGCGCTGCTCTCTGAGGGTGCACTGAGGAGTGGGGGCCCGGGCTCTCGGCTCGGCTCCTCCGAGTCAGAGACCAGGAGGCCGCCATTTGTATTCCTGTCCTCCGGAACTCTACGGAAAGCGCTCAGGGAACAAAAGCTCCTGAAAGCAAACCCGAGCGGATTACTCAGCCTGGCCCCTGGTAAGGGTGGTGCAATTCCATCTGGGGTAAAGACACTTGAGAATCACTACACCAGGCCCCTCCCCCAGAAGATCAACACGAAATCCAGCCAAGACCAAGTTCACCTATGAAGAAGTGCAGTTTCAATACCAAGGAGAGCAGCAGAATTCCAGAGGAGGAGAAAGCAAAGCACGGAACTCATGGCTTTCTCCCTGTAATTTTTTTTCTTTTTTTTTTTTTTCCCTGTCATTTTTTTTTTTTGTCTTGCAGTTAATTTAATTTTTTTTTCTTTTTTTTTCTCTTCTTATGCTAAAATTTTTTTAGACTTTTACCTTTTTCTTTTTTAATGTTTTTTAACTAGTTTATCTAATATATATATATTTTCCTTTTTATATTGTTCTTTATTAGTTTTCCTTTCTTAAATTCTTTTTTTTTCTTTCTTTCTTTTTGAACCTCTTTTTATCCCCTTTCTCCCCCCTCATGATTTGGGATCTCTTCTGATTTGGTTAAACCATATTTTCTTGGGGTTGTTGCCACACTTTTAGTATTTTTCTTGCTCTTTCATATACTCTTATCTGGACAAAATGACAAGGCAGAAAAATTCACCACAAAAAAAAAGAACAAGAGGCAGTACCAAAGGCTAGGGACCTAATCAATACAGACATTGGTAATATGTCAGATCTAGAGTTCAGAATGACAATTCTCAAGGTTCTAGCTGGGCTCGAAAAAGGCATGGAAGATATTAGAGAAACCCTCTCGGGAGATATAAAAGCCCTTTCTGGAGAAATAAAAGAACTAAAATCTGGGGTGCCTGGGTGGCTCAGTGGATTAAGGCCTCTGTCTTCGGCTCAGGTCATGATCCTGGAGTCCTGGGATTGAGCCCCGCGTTGGGCTCTCTGCTCAGCAGGGAGCCTGCTTTCTCCTTTCTCTGCCTGCCTCTCTGCCTACTTGCAATCTCCATCTGTCAAATAAATGGATAAAATCTTAAAAAAAAAAAGAACTAAAATCTAATCAAGTTGAAATCAAAAAAGCTATTAATGAGGTGCAATCAAAAATGGAGGCTCTCACTGCTAGGATAAATGAGGCAGAAGAAAGAATTAGTGATATAGAAGACCAAATGATGACAGAGAATAAAGAAGCTGAGCAAAAGAGGGACAAACAGCTACTGGACCATGAGGGGAGAATTCGAGAGATAAGTGACACCATAAGACGAAACAACATTAGAATAATTGGGATTCCAGAAGAAGAAGAAAGAGAGAGGGGAGCAGAAGGTATATTGGAGAGAATTATTGGGGAGAATTTCCCCAATATGGCAAAGGAAACGAGCATCAAAATTCAAGAGGTTCAGAGAACGCCCCTCAAAATCAATAAGAATAGGCCGACACCCCGTCACCTTACAGTAAAATTTACAAGTCTTAGTGACAAAGAGAAAATCCTGAAAGCAGCCCGGGAAAAGAGGTCTGTAACATACAATGGTAAAAATATTAGATTGGCAGCTGACTTATCCAAGAGACTGGCAGGCCAGAAAGAGCTGGCATGATATTTTCAGAGCACTAAACGAGAAAAACATGCAGCCAAGAATACTATATCCAGCTAGGCTATCATTGAAAATAGAAGGAGAGATTAAAAGCTTCCAGGACAAACAAAAACTGAAAGAATTTGGAAACACCAAGCCAGCTCTACAGGAAATATTGAAAGGGGTTCTCTAAGCAAAGAGAGAGCCTACAAGTGGTATATCAGTAAGAAACAGAGACCATATACAGTAACAGTCACCTTACAGGCAATACAATGGCACTAAATTCATATCTCTCAATAGTTACCCTGAATGTTAATGGGCTAAATGCCCCAATCAAAAGACACAGGGTATCAGAATGGATAAAAAAACAAAACCCATCTATATGTTGCCTCCAAGAAACTCATTTTAAGCCCGAAGACACCTCCAAATTTAAAGTGAGGGGGTGGAGAAGAATTTACCATGCTAATGGACATCAGAAGAAAGCAGGAGTGGCAATCTTTGTATCAGATCAATTAGATTTTAAGCCGAAGACTATAATAAGAGATGAGGAAGGACACTATATCATACTCAAAGGGTCTGTCCAACAAGAAGATCTAACAATTTTAAATATCTATGCCCCCAACATGGGAGCAGCCAACTATATAAACCAATTAATAACAAAACCAAAGAAACACATCCACAATAATACAATAATAGTAGGGGACTTTAACGCTCCCCTCACTGAAATGGACAACATCCAAGCAAAAGATCAGCAAGGAAATAAAGGCCTTAAACGACACACTGGACCAGATGGACATCACAGATATATTCAGAATATTTCATCCCAAAGCAACAGAATACACATTCTTCTCTAGTGCACATAGAACATTCTCCAGAATAGATCACACCCTCAGTCCTAAATCAGGACTCAACCGGTATCAAAAGATTGGGATCATTCCCTGCATATTTTCAGACCACAATGCTCTGAAGCTAGAACTCAACCAAAAGAGGAAGTTTGGAAAGAACCCAAATACATGGAGACTAAACAGCATCCTTCTAAAGAATGAATGGGTCAACCGGGAAATTAAAAAAAAATTGAAAAAAATCATGGAAACAAATGATAATGAAAATACAACAGTTCAAAATCTGTGGGACAAAACAAAGGCAGTCCTGAGAGGAAAATATATAGAGGTACAAGCCTTCCTCAAGAAACAAGAAAGGTCTCAGGTACACAACCTAACCCTACACCTAAAGGAGCTGGAGAAAGAACAAGAAAGAAACACTAAGCCCAGCAGGAGAAGAGAAATCATAAAGATCAGAGCAGAAATCAATGAAATAGAAACCAAAAAGACAATAGAGCAAATCAATGAAACTAGAAGCTGGTTCTTTGAAAGAATTAATAAAATTGATAAACCCCTGGCCCGACTTATCAAAAAGAAAAGAGAAAGGACCCAAATAAATAAAATCATGAATGAAAGAGGAGAGATCACAACTAACACCAAAGAAATACAAACTAGTATAAGAACATACTATGAGCAACTCTACGCCAACAAATTTGACAATCTGGAAGAAATGGATGCATTCCTAGAAACATATAAACTACCACAACTGAACCAGGAAGAAGTAGAAAGCCTGAACAGACCCATAACCAGTAAGGAGATTGAAACAGTCATTAAAAATCTCCAAACAAACAAAAGCCCAGGGCCAGACGGCTTCCCGGGGGAATTCTACCAAACTTTTAAAGAAGAACTAATTCCTATTCTCCTGAAACTGTTCCAAAAAATAGAAATGGAAGGAAAACTTCAAAACTCATTTTATGAGGCCAGCATCACCTTGATCCCAAAACCAGACAAGGATCCCATCAAAAAAGAGAGCTATAGAGCAATATCCTTGATGAACACAAATGCGAAAATTCTCACCAAAATGCTAGCCAATAGGATTCAGCAGTACATTAAAAGGATTATTCACCACGACCAAATGGGATTTATTCCAGAGCTGCAAGGTTGGTTCAACATCCGCAAATCAGTCAATGTGATACAACACATCAATAAAAGAAAGAACAATAACCATATGATACTCTCAATAGATGCTGAAAAAGCATTTGACAAAGTACAGCATCCCTTCCTGATCGAAACTCTTCAAAGTGTAGGGATAGAGGGCACATACCTCAATATCATCAAAGCCCTCTATGAAAAACCCACCGCAAATATCATTCTCAATGGAGAAAAACTGAAAGCTTTTCCGCTAAGGTCAGGAACACGGCAGGGATGTCCATTATCACCACTGCTATTCAACATAGTACTAGAGGTCCTAGCCTCAGCAATCAGACAACAAAAGGACATTAAAGGCATCCAAATCGGCAAAGAAGAAGTCAAATTATCACTCTTCGCAGATGATATTATACTATATGTGGAAAACCCAAAAGACTCCACTCCAAAACTGCTAGAACTTATACAGGAATTCAATAAAGTGTCAGGATATAAAATAAATGCACAGAAATCAGTTGCATTTCTCTACACCAACAACAAGACAGAAGAAAGAGAAATTAAGGAGTCCATCCCATTTACAATTGCACCCCAAACCATAAGATACCTAGGAATAAACCTAACCAAAGAGACACAGAATCTATACTCAGAAAACTATAAAGTACTCATGAAAGAAATTGAGGAAGACACAAAGAAATGGAAAAATGTTCCATGCTCCTGGATTGGAAGAATAAATATTGTGAAAATGTCTATGCTACCTAAAGCAATCTACACATTTAATGCAATTCCTATCAAAGTACCATCCATCTTTTTCAAAGAAATGGAACAAATAATGCTAAAATTTATATGGAACCAGAAAAGACCTCGAATATCCAAAGGGATATTAAAAAAGAAAGCCAACGTTGGTGGCATCACAATTCCGGACTTCAAGCTCTATTACAAAGCTGTCATCATCAAGACAGCATGGTACTGGCACAAAAACAGACACATAGATCAATGGAACAGAATAGAGAGCCCAGAAATAGACCCTCAACTCTATGGTCAACCAATCTTCGACAAAGCAGGAAAGAATGTCCAATGGAAAAAAGACAGCCTCTTCAATAAATGGTGCTGGGAAAATTGGACAGCCACATGCAGAAAAATGAAATTGGACCATTTCCTTACACCACACACAAAAATAGACTTAAAATGGATGAAGGACCTCAATGTGAGAAAGGAATCCATCAAAATCCTTGAGGAGAACACAGGCAGCAACCTCTTCGACCTCAGCCGAAGCAACATCTTCCTAGGAACAACGCCAAAGGCAAGGGAAGCAAGGGCAAAAATGAACTATTGGGATTTCATCAAGATCAAAAGCTTTTGCACAGCAAAGGAAACAGTTAACAAAATCAAAAGACAACTGACAGAATGGGAGAAGATATTTGCAAACGACATATCAGATAAAGGACTAGTGTCCAAAATCTATAAAGAAGTTAGCAAACTCAACACCCAAAGAACAAATAATCCAATCAAGAAATGGGCAGAGTACATGAACAGACATTTCTGCAAAGAAGACATCCAGATGGCCAACAGACACATGAAAAAGTGCTCAACATCACTCGCCATCAGAGAAATACAAATTAAAAAAATTAAAACACAGTGAGATACCACCTCATACCAGTTAGAATGGCTAAAATTACCAAGTCAGGAAATGACAGATGTTGGCGAGGATGTAGAGAAAGGGGAACCCTCCCACGCTGTTGGTAGGAATGCAAGCTGGTGTAGCCACTCTGGAAAACTGTATAGAGGTTTCTCAAAAAGTTGAAAATAGAGCTACACTATCACCCAGAAATTGCACTATTGGGTATTTACCCTAAAGATACAAATGTAGTGATCTAAAATGGCATGTGCACCCAAATGTTTACAGCAGCAATGTCTACAATAGCCAAACTATGGAAAGGACCTAATGTCCATCTCCATCAACAGATGAATGGATAAAGAAGATGTGGTATGTATATATACAATGGAATACTATGCAGCCATCAAAA